>NC_090653.1:286902998-287202998 GCF_040937935.1 Hyperolius riggenbachi
TCTGCAGCGATCCACCAATCAGGCCTGTGTGGTAGAGGGGCCAGGCAAAGCCACTCCTTAGTAAAAGGCACATGACAGCCCGCCTGGAGTTTATTAACCACTTAAGTCTATCTGAACGGATATATCCTCCTGATGCACGCAATCGCGCGCGCTTCCGCTGCCTGCCGTTATCCTCCCGATCAATGAATGGGAATATACTTCTCATTCATCAATCTAAGTACCCCGCAGAAAAAAGGACGGTCTCTTATCAGAGGTTGTGGTCTTTCTGCAAAAAAAGTTTCCTGTCCTCTTTCTAGTTTCTGGAAGCAGGTCGTTCGATTTCCAGGACTTTTTGACTATGGCCATCTTGTGGCCAAATAGTAAACTGCACCCACATACATTTTTTATTAAATGATTACCTACATTATATTACATTTAAAATTAGCGGTTTACCTCCCACACCAAAAATTACCCAAATACATTTTTAATAAAAAAAAATAAAAAATAATACAATTACAATTAAAAAAAGCAAACATAAATAGTTACCTAAGGGTCTGAACTTTTTAAATATACATGTCAAGAGAGTATATTATTATATATATTTTTTAATTATAAGCTTGTTTCTAAATAAAATATCGGCGCCATAAATTGTGATAGGGACATAATTTAAACGGTGTAATAGCTGGGACAAATGGACAAATAAAATACACGTGTTTTAATTACGGTAGCATGTATTAATTTCAAACTATAATGGCCAAAATCTGAGATATAATGAATTTTTTCCATTTCTTTCTTAATCTTTCTCTTAAAATGGATTTAGAAAAAAATAATTCTTAGCAAAATGTACCACCCAAACAAAGCCTAATTAGTGGCGGAAAAGATATAGATCAATTAATTGTGATAAGTAGTTTATAAAGTTATTGGCGATTGAATGGGAGGTGAAAGTTGCTCGGATGCATAATGTGAACAACACTGTAGGCTGAAGGCACCAGAAGGACTCTCAGACCATTAGAAACACAATCCTGTGGTCTGATGAGACAAAGATTGAACTGTTTGGAGAAAACCAAGCACTTCTCATCACCAGGCCAATATCAGCCCTACAGTGAAGCATGGTAAGGGGGCGGGAAAGGGTTTGCAGTAGATCAGGGGGCTGACAGGAATGGGTACAATAAAAGGACAACTAAGTTTGGGGTACAGTAGAGGGACAAGTGGGTTTGAAATACAGGAAGGACACTGGGGTGCACAGGAGGGAGGAGGGAGGTATGCAGAGGAGGGATATTGGGTTGCACTTAAGGGACATTTAGGGTGCACAGGAGATATGTTGGGGTGCACGAGAGATGTTGAGGTGCACAGGAGGGACACTGGGGTGTACTGGAGTGGCATTGGGGTGCACAGCAGGGACACTGGGGTTTACTGGAGTGGCATTGGGGTGCACAGCAGGGACACTAGGGTGTACTGGAGTGGCATTGGGGTGCACAGCATGGACACTGGGGTGTACTGGAGTGGCATTGGGGTGCACAGCAGGGACACTGGGGTGTACTGGAGTGGCATTGGGGTGCACAGCAGGGACACTAGGGTGTACTGGAGTGGCATTGGGGTGCACAGCAGGGACACTGGGTGTACTGGAGTGGCATTGGGGTGCACAGGAGGGACACTGGGGTGTATTGGAGTGGCATTGGGGTGCACAGCAGGGACACTGGGGTGTACTGGAGTGGCATTGGGGTGCACAGCAGGGACACTGGGGTGTACTAGAGTGGCATTGGGGTGCACAGCAGGGACACTGGGGTGTACTAGAGTGGCATTGGGGTGCACAGGAGGGACACTGGGGTGTACTGGAGTGGTATTGGGGTGCACAGGAGGGACACTGGGGTGTACTGGAGTGGCATTGGGGTGCACAGCAGGGACACTGGGGTGTACTGGAGTGGCATTGGGGTGCACAGGAGGGACACTGGGGTGTACTGGAGTGGCATTGGGGTGCACAGGAGGGACACTGGGTGTACTGGAGTGGCATTGGGGTGCACAGCAGGGACACTGGGGTGTACTGGAGTGGCATTGGGGTGCACAGCAGGGACACTGGGGTGTACTGGAGTGGCATTGGGGTGCACCGGTGGGTCGTTGCAGTGCAGAGGTGGGAGGTTGGGGTGCACAGCAGGGAGGTTGCTGTGCAGAGGAGAGATATTGGGGGGCACAGACAGGACATTGGGGTGCACAGGAAGGAGGTAGTGGTGCACAAGAGATGTTGGGGTGCACCGGAGGGAAGGTTGGGGTACAGAGGAGAGATGTTGGGGTGCACGGAAGGGATATTTAAGGTTCACAAGAGGGACGTAGCAATGCATAGGAGAGACGCTGGGGTGCACAGGAGAAATGTTCAGGTGTGCAGGAGAGATGTTGCTATGCAGGAGGGATATTAGGGTACACAGGAGAGACGTTGGGATGCACAGGAGAGACACTAGGGTGTACAGGAGAGATGTTGGGGTGTGCAGGAGATGTTGGGGTGCACAGGAGGGATATTGGGGTGCATAGGAGAGACACTGGTGTGCAGGAGAGATGTTGCTGTGCGCAGGAGAGGTGTTGGGGGGCACAGGAGAGATGTTGGGGTGTGCAGGAGATGTTGGGGTGCACAGGAGGGATATTGGGGTGCGCAGGAGAGACATTAGGTTGCACAGGAGAGGCACTGGTGTGCAGGAGAGATGTTGGGGTGTGCAGGAGGGATGTTGGGGTGTGCAGGAGAGGTGTTGGGGTGCACAGGAGGGATGTTGGGGGCACAGGAGAGGTGTTGGGGGGCACAGGAGGGATGTTGGGGTGCGCAGGAGAGATGTTGGGGGGCGCAGGAGAGATGTTGGGGTACACAGGAGGGCACTTTGGCATGCAGTACATGGGGCTGCCATGACTCGCACACACCATGTGACCAGGGATAAGTAGTTAGCAGCGCACGGTTTGGCGGCGTGTCATCGCTGTGGAGTCAGAATTCCCCTCCGCCCATCAGAATGCGTTTGTCGGACGCAGCTAATGCCTGTAATAATCACTCGTATCATGATGGTAATCCTATTAACTGCTTGTTCACCACGCTCGTGTGGTCGCCTGACCAGCCATCTCTGCGCGGCAGATAAGTCATCACTAATCCTCCCTAATGACTCCTAAGCTGTCATTTCACACTTCAGTAACTTCGGGGGACTTTTACCAAACTTGTCCTATTCCCTCTGTGAGCAGCTGCCGTTCATTCTTATTCTTATAATACACCCAGGGGCGTCGCTAGCCCCAAAGATCAGTGGCACGTGCCCCAGATCTATTCTGGGGTGCCCCGGACGTCCCCCAGGCAGAGTTGAGGCACCACAGCACCCAGCAGGGCACCACAGCACATGGCAATGGGGGGTATGCTGGGTGCTATGGTGCCTCTATGTGGCCATATTGGGTGCTGTGATGCCTGTATGGGGGATGCAGGGAGCTGTGGTTCTTCTATGGGGCATGCTGGAAGTGGAGGCTTATGGGAGGTGACCGCAGGCCAGCCCGCCCAGCAGAAAGCCTGACCAGCCAGCACAGAAGCCAGGTAACTCTGCCTATTAATGTGATAGACTGCATGTTGGGAGGATTTTTTGTATTAATGGAAAGAGGAGCTTCATCCAACGTTTTTCTGGGTAGGCCTACTTAGGCGGCTGTTAAATTCATTAAAATTTGGCTCCGCCTATGGCCAGACCCTCATTCTGGTGCAAGGCCACACCCATTTTTCAGCTGGAATGCCCCAAAACTCTTAGGATTCTAGCAACACCCCTGAATACACCACAGAGGGGGCGGAGGTGCCGCCACCCAAGAGTACTATGTTAGTATCTGGTGGAGGCTGGAGAGATGACCCTGCTAATGCTTCCTGCAATCTCTGAGGGTGTCCAGACTTCTAGCGATGTATGGGCAGATAGACCATGAGACCGATCTCATCGGATCTGATCAGACAGATCTGTTTCCTGCCCAAACACCGCAGACCGATTTCCGCATGAAATCTACGCAGTATCGTTCTAGCGATGCCGGCTTCCCCTCCCCCGGTGCCTGTGCAGTGCAAAGTCTCACCTGTCCCACTGGTGCCACGCCTGAGCTCTTATCTGCCACACCCCCCCCCCCCCCGTGTCTGCCATCACTGCGTGTGACGTCCGGCCAGTGGGACAGGTGAGAATTTACTCTGCACATGGGCACCTGGAGGGGACATTTTACACTTGGAGGGACAGCAGCCGATGGGTCTGTCGCGTATGCCCGTTATTGCGATGTTGGACCCCTTTGCCGCCACACACGTGATCAACCACGTCAGACGGAGGTTTTCTACCATGTTCAGTCGATACATTCGACAGATTTCAGCCCGAAATTGAAGCGCCTTTTGAGGAATGCTTGCTGCATCGCCAGTTTTCATCCAATGTGATAAAATTAGTCACGTGGCCAATCAGATGTCAAAACCCATAGATGCATGGGTGCCTCGACTTAGAATTGAGGTCCTGGGGCACATTTTTCAATGCAATATCGCATGGCATTAATGGCGCGCACCCGGGTCAAGCATGTCAGCCCTACATCTTGCCGCACATCCGATCGATGCAAGCGACCAATTTCGGCCCGAAATTGCATTGTTGTTTGGGCATGCTCTTGGCAGCACCGATTTTCATCCGATCCATTTATAGTAGTTGAATCGGATTGGCCGATCGGCCGCCAAGTCCTTGATGTAAGGCCACCATTATTGCTGGGCATAAATGGGGGGGGAGAGGGCGGGCTCATCCTGTTGCCTATGCGATAGCAAACAAAAGTCCTGTGTGATAAACCAGTGTCAAATTTTGACTCTATAGTCCATTACCTCTTCTTAACCCCTTCTTCCAGTCTTCAGTACTTTCTTAGCAATGCTTTTTTGCTGCAATTGACCTGTCAAACTTGCATCTTTAAGCATTCTCTTAAACCTGGTACACACCTTTAACTTTGACCAATTTTACCACCTCCATGTACTATGAGGGTTTACCTGCACAATTTGCTCATAAGGTGCCCATACACTGAGCAGATTAGCAGCCGATCGATCGCAAATCGATTGATCAATCGATCGATTTGCAGCCGATTTCGATCGATTTAAAAAATGTTCCTAAACACATCAGATAGATCACAAATATATCTGATGATCTATCTGCTGCTAATCTAATGGCCTGCTATATTACTCAAAATCTGTTGGCTCTTGTACTACATGGAGTTGGTAAAATTGGTCAGTGATTGGCCAATAAATGTTGAAGGTCTGTACTAGGCTTTACAGCTGAAACTTTCTTACTAGGACAACAGTTAATTCATGTGGTCCCATGAGCTGCCTATAACGCAAGCTGTTGGCTCTCAGAAACCTGTCTTCCGATGATGTTGTGTCTACCTGAGCTCTTCCTGTCAGAGCGTTTGACCCTTCTGAGGGTCTTCAAAGACATATTGGACTAGTTATTCAAATACATGAAGTGGGTTTACAGCCCTGGAACGAGAGGGCCAAGAGGGAACAGGGAAGCCTCAATAGGATCCAAAATCTTCCCTCTCCATAGGTACAGTGGGATGCGAAAGTTTGAGCAACCTTGCTAATCGTCATGATTTTCCTGTACAAATCGTTGGTTGAACAACGATAAAAAAAATGTCAGTTAAATATATTATATTGGAGGAGACACACACAGTGATATTTGAGAAGTGAAATGAAGTTTATTGGATTTACAGAAAGTGTGCAATAATTGTTTAAGTACAATTAGGCAGGTGCGTAAATTTGGGCACTGTTGTCATTTTATTGATTCCAAAACCTTTAAAACTAATTATTCAAACTCAAATTGGCTTGGTAAGCTCAGTGACCCCTGACCTACATATACAGGTGAATCCAATTATGAGATAGAGTATTTAAGGGGGTCAATTGTAAGTTTCCCTCCTCTGTTAAATTTCTCTGAAGAGTAGCAACATGGGGGTCTCAAAACAACTCTCAAATGACCTGATGACAAACATTGTTCACCATCATGGTTTAGGGGAAGGATACAGAAAGCGGTCTCAGTGATTTCAGCTGTCTGTTTCCACAGTTAGGAACATATTGAGGTAATAGAAGACCACAGGTTCAGTTCAGGTTAAGGCTCGAAGTTGCAGACCAAGAAAAAAAAAAAAGCGACGAATGGGGGGAGACCAGTCAGAGCCAACCCACAGACCAGCACCAAAGACCTACAACATCATCTTGCTGCAGATGGAACCACTGTTGACCACCCCCTCCTCCTCCTCCAATCACTACAGTCCATGGGCATCAATGGTCTTGCCTTGACCTGGATCTCCTCCTAACTATCCAATCGCTCCTTCACAACTTCCTTCAATGGCTCCTCCTCAACCGCTGCCCCCCTCGCAGTTGGGGTCCCCCAGGGCTCTGTTCTGGGCCCCCTTCTTTTCTCCATATACACTTCCTCAATTGGCAAGCTTATCTCCTCCCTGGGCTTCAAATATCACCTCTATGCCGATAACACACAGATTTACCTCCATACCCCCGATCTCTCATCCACCACCATAAACAAGGTCTCCACATGTCTCTCAGCAATTTCCTCCTGGATGTCTGCTAGGTTCCTGAAGCTTAACCTAGACAAAACTGAGCTCCTGATCTTTCCACCCCATGCTGCTGCACCCCTCCCAGATTTCCACCTGACAATCGATAACACAACCATTCACCCTACCGCCCAGGCCTGCTGTCTGGGTGTCACCTTGGACTCTGAACTCGCCTTCATCCCACACATCAAAAACATCACCAGAGCCTGCAATTTCCACCTCCATAATATCTCCAAGATCCGCCCCTTCTTAACTCTGGACACGACCAAACTGCTCATCCATGCCCTCATCATCTCCCGCCTTGATTACTGTAAGTCCCTCCTTTCTGGCCTCCCCCTGAAACGCACTGCCCCCCTTCAATCAGTGATGAACGCGGCTGCAAGACTCATCCATTCTTCACACCGCTCTGCATCCACATCTCCCCTTTGTGAATCCCTGCACTGGCTCCCTATCCGTTTCAGGATAAGTTTCAAGATTCTATGCCTGGCGTATAAATCTGTGCACAAAACCTGCCCTACCTACATCTTGGAGCTTGTTCACAAGTATACACCAGGTCGCCCCCTCCGATCCTCCAACGACCTTCGCCTCACCACTCCACGCATTTCACACTCCCATGCCCACCTGCAGGTTTTCTCAAGAGCTGCCCCCACCCTCTGGAACGCCCTTCCACCACCCATCAGACTTGCTCCCTCTTTCAACTCATTCAAGCAAGCCCTCAAAACCTACCTCTTTATGATGGCCTACCCACCTCCTACCGCACAGTAACTCTCTACTGAGTATTTAACAGCCCCACCTAGTGTTTCCACCCCGCCCTTTAGATTGTAAGCCTCTGGCAGGGTCCTCCATTCCCCAATGTAATCTACAGGATCGTGTGCTCCTTTCCTATGACAGCCTGTACTTGTATTACTGGGCCTACCTAACCAGCCCATATTGCATGATCATGTATTTTGTACAATTTGCATGTATAACTTTGTTCTATGTGTATAACCCTATGTCTGTCATCCTTGTATTATTGTATATATTTATTGTCCAGCGCTGCGTAATATGTTGGCGCTCTATAAATACAACAAATAATAATAATCGTTCAACCATTCGGCGCACTTTACACAAGCAGATGCTGTATGCAGAGGAAGCCTTTTTTCCGCCCACAGCACAAAAAGAGCCGCTTAAGGTATGTTAAAGCACATTTGGATAAACCAGCTTCATTTTGGAATAAGGTGCTGTGGACTGATGAAACTAAAATTGAGTTATTTGGGCGTTATGTATGGAGGAAAAACAACATAGGATTCCAAGAAAAACACCTGCAGTAAAATATGGTGGTGGTTCCATCATGCTGGGGGGGCTATTTGGCTAGAGCAGGGACTGGGAATCTTGTCGAAGTTGAGGCAGAGCTGGGCCGAGGCATAGGCTGTAGAGGCTCCAGCCTCAGGGCGCAGTGTAGGAGGGGGCGCACAATTCATTCAGCTGTCATTCTCAATTGTGTATGAAGCAGAAAGAAATAAGAAAAGGGGATACATAGCAGTGACTGCAAGCCAGATAACTAGATATTAAGGTGTTGGGGAGGTTGTGGGCCCTGTAGCAATCAGTGTGTGACGGCTGGGGTGGGAAGGATGGAGGGGCGCACTTTGGTGTCTCAGCCTTGGGTGCTGAAGGACCTTGTCCTGGCTCTGAGTTGAGGGATGCATGGATTCCACACAGTATCAACAGATTCTGGAGACCAATGTCCAGGAATCAGTGACAAAGCTGAAGCTGCACCGGGGCTGGATCTTTCAACAAGACAACGACCCTAAACACTGCTCAAAATCCTCTAAGGCATTCATGCAGAGGAACAAGTACAATGTTCTGAAATGGCCATCTTAGTCCCCGGACCTGAATATAATTGGAAATCTGTGGTGTGAGTTAAAGAGAGCTGTCCATGCTCGGAAGCCATCAAACCTGAATGAACTAGAGATGTTTTGTAAAGAGGAATGGTCCAAAATAACTTCAACCAGAATCCAGACTCTCATTGGAACCTACAGGAAGCGTTTAGAGGCTGTAATTTCTGCAGAAGGAGAATCTACTAAATATGGATCTCATTTCTTTTTGTGGTGCCCAAATTTATGCACCTGTCTAATTTTGTTTAAACTATTATTGCGCACTTTCTGTAAATCCAATCAACTTCATTTCACTTCTCAAATATCACTGTGTGTGTCTCCTATATGATACTGTTTAACTGATATTTTTTTTATCGTAACAACCAACAATTTATACAGGAAAATCATGACGATTAACAAGGTTGCCTAAAACTTTCGCATCCCACTGTAAGTAAGTTTTCTTTTTCCCTTCGCTTCAGTTTTATTTTAACCCATTTCTTGTTCCCTGCAAAAGGCCATGCTGTATATGTCTGAATACACATCATTCAAAAAAAACTTCAAAATTGCAGTGTTTCAAAAAAAATAAAAAAAAAAAAAATATATATATATATATATATATATATATATATATATATATATATATGTGTATGTATATATATATATATATATATATATATATGTATATATACAGTATGTGTGTGTGTATATATATATATATATATATATGTATATATATATATATATATATATATATGTATATATACAGTATGTGTGTGTATATATATATATATATATATATATATATATATATATGTATATATGTATATATACAGTATGTATATATATATATATACATACATACATACACAAAATTGTTTATGCATTAAAAAAAAACCGTTTATGCATAAAAGAACTCGCAAAATTGGGATGTTACAAAATGTTTAAAACAAAAATCTGGCAACATTGAAGTGATGTATGACTTTTATAAATGAGAAAGGCAAAATTGGGGTTTTTCAAACTTTTACACACACAAAAACGTACACAATTGAGATGATCTAAAATGCTTCTTATAAAAACAAAGACTGGCAAAATTGGGGTGTTTCAAAACTTCTATGCATAAAAAAACTTTCAAAATTGGGTTGTTCCAAAAAGTTTTGTTATACAAATCTGGCAAAATTTGAGTGTTCCAAAAGTTTTTATATATAAAAACATAGCAACATTGGCAAAATTGGGATGTTCCAAAACGCGCGCACACACACACACACAACACACAACACACAACACACAACACACAACACACACACACGTACACACACACACACACACACGTACACACATACACACACACACACACACACGCACGTACACACACGCACACGTACACACACACACACACACTGTACACACACACACACTGTACACACACACACTGTGTACACACACACACTGTACACACACACACTGTGTACACACACACACACACGCATATATACACACACACACACACACGCATATGTACACACACACACACGCATATATACACACACACAGTGGTTTGCAAAAGTATTCGTCCCCCTTGAAGTTTTCCACATTTTGTCATATTACTGTGACAAACATGAATTAATTTTATTGGAATTCCTCGTGAAAGTCCAATACAAAGTGGTGTACATGTGAGAAGTGGAACAAAAATTATACAGGATTCCAAACATTTTTTACAAATAAATAACTGCAAAGTGGTGTGTGCATAATTATTCAGCCCCCTTTGGTCTGAGTGCAGTCAGTTGCCCATATACATTGCCTGATGAGTGCTAATGACTAAATAGAGTGCACCTGTGTGTAATCTAATGTCAATACAAATACAGCTGCTCTGTGACGGCCTCAGAGGTTGTCTAAGGCCCAGTGCACACCGGGCGGATCCGCCTGAAAATCCGCATGGCTTATGTATCTCTATGGGCTGGTGCACACCGGCGGTTTGAGGTTTTTAGCAAGCCGCAAACGTGCCTCTTGCTGCACGTTTGTGGTTTGCTAAAAACCCTTTAACCGCCGGTGTGCACCAGCTCATAGAGTTACATTAGCCATGCTGATGCGGATGCGGCCGGTGAACACCCGGCGGATCGCATCAAGATCCGCCCGGTGTACACTGGGACTAAACTCTGTCATCTGCACCCAAAACCGCTAGCGTTTTGTGGATCTGCTAGCGGTTTTGGTGTGCACTGGGCCTAAGAGAATATTGGGAGCAACAATACCATGAAGTTCAAAGAACACACAAGACAGGTCAGGGATAAAGTTATTGAGAGATTTAAAGCAGGCTTAGGCTACAAAAAGATTTCCAAAGCCTTGAACATACCACGGAGCACTGTGCAAGCGATCATTCAGAAAGGGAAGGAGTATGGCACAACTGTAAACCTACCAAGACAAGGCCATCCACCTAAACTCACAGGCCGAACAAGGAGGGCGCTGATCAGAAATGCAGTCAAGAGGCCCATGGTGACTCTGGACGAGCTGCAGAGATTTACAGCTCAGGTGGGAGACTCTGTCCATAGGACAACTATTAGTCATGCACTGTACAAAGTTGTCCTTTATGGAAGAGTGGCAAGAAGAAAGGCATTGTTAACAGAAAGCATAAGAAGTCTCGTTTGCAGTTTGCCACAAGCCATGTGGGGGGCACAGCAACCATGTGGAAGGTTCTCTGGTCAGATAAGACCAAAATGGAACTTTTTGGCCAAAATGCAACACGCTATGTGTGGCAGAAAACTAACACTGCACATCACTCTAAACACACCATCCCCACTGTCAAATATGGTGGTGGCAGCATCATGCTCTGGGGGTGCTTCTCTTCAGCAGGGACAGGGAAGCTGGTCAGAGTTGATGGGAAGATGGATGGAGCCAAATACAGGGCAATCTTGGAAGAAAACCTCTTGGAGTCTGCAAAAGACTTGAGACTGGGGCGGAGGTTCACCTTCCAGCAGGACAATGACCCTAAACATAAAGCCAGGGCAACAATAGAATGGTTTAATACAAAACATATCCATGTGTTAGAATGGCCCAGTCAAAGTCCAGATGTAACTCCAATCGAGAATCTGTGGCAAGATCTGAAAACTGCTGTTCACAAAAGCTGTCCATCTAATCTGACTGAGCTGGAGCTGTTTTGCATAGAAGAATGGGCAAGGATTTCAGTCTCTAGATGTGCAATGCTGGTAGAGACATACCCTAAAAGACTGGCAGCTGTAATTGCAGCAAAAGGTGGTTCTACAAAGTATTGACTCAGGGGGCCGAATAATTACGCACACCCCCCTTTGCAGTTTTTTTTTTTTTTTTTAATGTTTGGAATCCTGTATGATTTTTGTTCCACTTCTCACGTGTACACCACTTTGTATTGGTCTTTCATGTGGAATTCCAATAAAATTGATTCATGTTTGTGGCAGTGATATGACAAAATGTGGAAAACTTCAATGGGTCCGAATACCTTTGCAACCCACTGTATCCGGCAAAATTGAGGCATTTCAAAACTTTTTGTATATAAAAAAGCCTGGCAAAATTGGGGTGGTCTGGAACATTTTATATATAAAAAAGACGGACAAATTTGAGTGTTACAAAACTTTTTCTATACTTTCCAGCGACCTCAGTGGGCACCTCTGCATAGCCTCACGGTGAAACGCATGCATCTTGTCAACGCACATTCCAAAATCTAATCTGAGGCATGTAACATCGAGCGGCGAGACGTTAGGCAGATCCCCGCTTCGCCTTGTCACCGGCAGTCGTGCGCTACTTACAGTCAGCAGATGAGGTAAACATTGCTACCTTGGCGATGTGTTGACAACAGAGCGCAGCCGTAACCCGGAATGTCAGGCCGCGTAGGAGCTGCGAACGCGCCAATAAGACCCTCACAGCTCTGCCATTTCTCCCCTGACCTGTCCTTGGTTACGGAGAGAGTGATTTCTCTGCTTCGCTTCTCCGGATGAACCTTTTGTGGCAGCGAGATGAAGGTAATTTTCTCGCTCAAAGCTGCGCAGCATGGTGCCCGGCCCGGTGAACTCGCTCAAAGTTTACAAAAGTTCTCCTCTTTTGTTTCCACGGTAAAACCACCAGCAGATGACTCGTGACTGAACCCAAGGCTTCAGCAAAACTAACAAGTTATTGAATTTCTCTGGTCCGACACTTGCTGGGGGTCAGTTTATATTTCATTGTGTCGGACATGCAGAGGAACATTGCATAATATAGCGGGATCCGCGGGGCGTCCTATCACAATGGAGGCTTTCGTGTGGATGTCTCGTGACCCTTCTGTCTGTAACCGCAAATAAACCAGCTATACAACAGTGATTCTCAATCTCATACTTTATCCTCTTTTGTAACTGTATTGTTATTTGTCTCCAGCACTTCCTAAAGACAGTATGTTTTCTGTAACTACCTCCTCCAGTGTAGTCCTTCCTATAGGAGAGGTAACTCTGCAGGTCAGGACTCTGCGGTCTTCCTATTGGAGAGCTAGCACTGCAGGTCAGGACTCTGCGGTCTTCCTATAGGAGAGGTAACTCTGCAGGTCAGGACTCTGCGGTCTTCCTATAGGAGGGGTAACTCTGCAGGTCAGGACTCAGCGGCCTTCCTATAGGAGGGGTAAAGCTGCAGGTCAGGACTCCGCGGTCTTCCTATAGGAGGGGTAATTCTGCAGGTCAGGACTCTGCGGTCTTCCTATAGGAGGGGTAATTCTGCAGGTCCGGACTCTGCAGTCTTCCTATAGGAGGGGTTACTCTGCAGGTCAGGACTCTGTGATTTCCTATAGGAGGGGTAACTCTGCAGTCTTCCTATAGGAGGGGTAACTCTGCAGGTCAGGACTCTGCGGTCTTCCTATAGGAGGAGTAACTCTGCAGGTCCGGACTCTGCAGTCTTCCTATAGGAGGGGTAACTCTGCAGGTCAGGACTCTGCGGTCTTCCTATAGGAGGGGTAACTCTGCAGGTCAGGACTCTGCGGTCTTCCTATAGGAGGAGTAACTCTGCAGGTCAGGACTCTGCGGTCTTCCTATAGGAGGGGTAACTCTGCAGGTCAGGACTCTGCAGTCTTCCTATAGGAGGGGTTACTCTGCAGGTCAGGACTCTGCGTTCTTCCTATAGGAGGGGTAACTCTGCAGGTCAGGACTCAGCGGCCTTCCTCTAGGAGGGGTAAAGCTGCAGGTCAGGACTCTGAAGTCTTACTATAGGAGGGGTAACTCTGCGGTCTTCCTAGAGGAGGGGTAACTCTGTAGGTCAGGACTCTGCGGTCTTCCTATAGGAGGGGTAACTCTGCAGGTCAGGACTTTGCAGTCTTCCTATAGGAGGGGTAACTCTGCAGGTCAGGACTCTGCGGTCTTCCTGTAGGAGGGGTAACTGTGCAGGTCAGGACTCTGCGGTCTTCCTATAGGAGGAGTAGCTCTGCAGGTCAGGACTCTGCTGTCTTCCTATAGGAGGGGTAACTCTCCAGGTCAGGACTCTGCACTCTTCCTATAGGAGGGGTAACTCTGCAGGTCAGGACTCTGCTGTCTTCCTATAGGAGGGGTAACTCTGCAGGTCAGGACTCTGCAGTCTTCCTATAGGAGGAGTAACTCTGCAGGTCAGGACTCTGTGGTTTTCCTATAGGAGGGGTAACTCTGCAGGTCAGGACTCTGCAGTCTTCCTATAGGAGGGGTTACTCTGCAGGTCAGGACTCTGCAGTCTTCCTATAGGAGGGGTAACTCTGCAAGTCAGGACTCTGCGGTCTTCCTATAGGAGGGGTAACTCTGCAGGTCAGGACTCTGCGGTCTTCCTATAGGAGGGGTTATTCTGCAGGTCAGGACTCTGCGGTCTTCCTATAGGAGGGGTAACTCTGCAGGTCAGGACTCTGTGGTTTTCCTATAGGAGGGGTTACTCTGCAGGTCAGGACTCTGCGGTCTTCCTGTAGGAGGCGTAACTCTGCAGGTCAGGACTCTGCGGTCTTCCTGTAGGAGGGGTAACTCTGCAGGTCAGGACTCTACGGTCTTCCTATAGGAGGGGTTACTCTGCAGGTCAGGACTCTGCGGTCTTCCTATAGGAGGGGTAACTCTGCAGGTCAGGACTCTGCAGTCTTCCTATAGGAGGGGTAACTCTGCAGGTCAGGACTCTGCGGTCTTCCTGTAGGAGGGGTTACTCTGTAGGTCAGGACTCTGCAGTCTTCCTATAGGAGGGGTAACTCTGCAGGTCAGGACTCTGCGGTCTTCCTATAGGAGGAGTAACTCTGCAGGTCAGGACTCTGCTGTCTTCCTATAGGAGGGGTAACTCTGCAGGTCAAGACTCTGCAGTCTTTCTATAGGAGGAGTAACTCTGTAGGTCAGGACTCTGCGGTCTTCCTATAGGAGAGGTAACTCTGCTGGTCAGGACTCTGCACTCTTCCTATAGGAGGGGTAACTCTGCAGGTCAGGACTCTGCACTCTTCCTATAGGAGGGGTAACTCTGCAGGTCAGGACTTTGTGGTTTTCCTATAGGAGGGGTAACTCTGCAGGTCAGGACTCTGCTGTCTTCCTATAGGAGGGGTAACTCTGCAGGTCAGGACTCTGCGGTCTTCCTATAGGAGGGGTAACTGCAGGTCAGGACTCTGTGGTTTTCCTATAGGAGGGGTAACTGTGCAGTCTTCCTACAGGAGGGGTAACTCTGCAGGTCAGGACTCTGCGGTCTTCCTATAGGAGGGTAACTTTGCAGGTCAGGACTCTGCAGTCTTCCTATAGGAGGGGCAACTCTGCAGGTCAGGACTCTGCGGTCTTCCTATAGGAGGAGTAACTCTGCAGGTCAGGACTCTGCGGTCTTCCTATAGGAGGAGTAACTCTGCAGGTCAGGACTCTGCGGTCTTCCTATAGGAGGAGTAACTCTGCAGGTCAGGACTCTGCAGTCTTCCTATAGGAGGGGCAACTCTGCAGGTCAGGACTCTGCCGTCTTCCTATAGGAGGAGTAACTCTGCAGGTCAGGACTCTGCGGTCTTCCTATAGGAGGGGTAACTCTGCAGGTCAGGACTCTATGGTTTTCCTATAGGAGGGGTAACTCTGCAGGTCAGGACTCTGCTGTCTTCCTATAGGAGGGATAACTCTGCAGGTCAGGACTCTGCTGTCTTCCTATAGGAGGGGTAACTCTGCAGGTCAGGATTCTGCAGTCTTCCTATAGGAGGAGTAACTCTGCAGGTCAGGACTCTGTGGTTTTCCTATAGGAGGGGTAACTGTGCAGTCTTCCTATAGGAGGGGTAACTCTGCAGATCAGGACTCTGTGGTTTTCCTATAGAAGGGGTAACTCTGCAGGTCAGGACTCTGCGGTCTTCCTATAGGAGGAGTAGCTCTGCAGGTTAGGACTCTGCAGTCTTCCTATAGGAGGGGTAACTCTGCAGGTCAGGACTTTGCGGTCTTCCTATAGGAGGGGTAACTCTACAGGTCAGGACTCTGCACTCTTCCTATAGGAGGGGGTAACTCTGCAGGTCAGGACTCTGTGGTCTTCCTATAGGAGGGGTAACTCTGCAGGTCAGGACTCTGCAGTCTTCCTATAGGAGGAGTAACTCTGCAGGTCAGGACTCTGCACTCTTCCTATAGGAGGGGTAACTCTGCAGGTCAGGACTCTGTGGTCTTCCTATAGGAGGGGTAACTCTGCAGGTCAGGACTCTGCAGTCTTCCTATAGGAGGAGTAACTCTGCAGGTCAGGACTCTGTGGTTTTCCTATAGGAGGGGTAACTGTGCAGTCTTCCTATAGGAGGGGTAACTCTGCAGATCAGGACTCTGTGGTTTTCCTATAGAAGGGGTAACTCTGCAGGTCAGGACTCTGCGGTCTTCCTATAGGAGGAGTAGCTCTGCAGGTTAGGACTCTGCAGTCTTCCTATAGGAGGGGTAACTCTGCAGGTCAGGACTCTGCGGTCTTCCTATAGAAGGGGTAACTCTACAGGTCAGGACTCTGCACTCTTCCTATAGGAGGGGTAACTCTGCAGGTCAGGACTCTGTGGTCTTCCTATAGGAGGGGTACCTCTGCAGGTCAGGACTCTGCGGTCTTCCTATAGGAGGGTAACTTTGCAGGTCAGGACTCTGCAGTTTTCCTATAGGAGGGGCAACTCTGCAGGTCAGAACTCTGTGGTTTTCCTATAGGAGGGGTAACTCTGCAGGTCAGGACTCTGCAGTCTTCCTATAAGAGGGGTAACTCTACAGGTCAGGACTCTGCAGTCTTCCTATAGGAGGGGTACCTCTGCAGGTCAGGACTCTGTGGTTTTCCTATAGGAGGGGTAACTCTGCAGTCTTCCTATAGTAGGGGTAACTCTGCAGGTCAGGACTCTGCGGTCTTCCTATAGGAGGGTAACTTTGCAGGTCAGGACTCTGCACTCTTTCTATAGGAGGGGTACCTCTGCAGGTCAGAACTCTGCTGTCTTCCTATAGGAGGGGTACCTCTGCAGGTCAGGACTCTGCGGTCTTCCTATAGGAGGGTAACTTTGCAGGTCAGGACTCTGCGGTCTTCCTATAAGAGGGTTACTTTGCAGGTCAGGACTCTGCAGTCTTCCTATAGGAGGGGCAACTCTGCAGGTCAGGACTCTGTGGTTTTCCTATAGGAGGGGTAACTCTGCAGGTCAGGACTCTGCAGTCTTCCTATAAGAGGGGTAACTCTGCAGGTCAGGACTCTGCAGTCTTCCTATAGGAGGGGTAACTCTGCAGTCTTCCTATAGTAGGTGTAACTCTGCAGGTCAGGACTCTGTGGTCTTCCTATAGGAGGGTAACTTTGCAGGTCAGGACTTTGCACTCTTCCTATAGGAGGGGTAACTCTGCAGGTCAGGACTCTGCTGTCTTCCTATAGGAGGGGTAACTCTGCAGATCAGGACTCTGCGGTCTTCCTATAGGAGGGTAACTTTGCAGGTCAGGACTCTGCAGTCTTCCTATAGGAGGAGTAACTCTGCAGGTCAGGACTCTGTGGTTTTCCTATAGGAGGGGTAACTGCAGTCTTCCTATAGGAGGGGTAACTCTGCAGGTCAGGACTCTGCAGTCTTCCTATAGAAGGGGTAACTCTGCAGGTCAGGACTCTGCAGTCTTCCTATAAGAGGGGTAACTCTGCAGATCAGGACTCTGCGGTCTCCCTATAGGAGGGGCAACTCTGCAGATCAGGACTCTGTGGTTTTCCTATAGGAGGGGTAACTCTGCAGGTCAGGACTCTGTGGTCTTCCTATAGGAGGGGTAACTCTGCAGGTCAGGCCTCTGCAGTCTTCCTATAGGAGGGGCAACTCTGCAGGTCAGGACTCTGCAGTCTTCCTATAGGAGGGGTAACTCTGCAGGTCAGGACTCTGCAGTCTTCCTATAGGAGGGGTACCTCTGCAGGTCAGGACTCTGCGGTCTTCCTATAGGAGGGTAACTTTGCAGGTCAGGACTCTGCGGTCTTCCTATAGGAGGGTTACTTTGCAGGTCAGGACTCTGCAGTCTTTCTCTAGGAGGGGCAACTCTGCAGGTCAGGACTCTGTGGTTTTCCTGTAGGAGGGGTAACTCTGCAGGTCAGGACTCTGCAGTCTTCCTATAAGAGGGGTAACTCTGCAGGTCAGGACTCTGCAGTCTTCCTATAGGAGGGGTACCTCTGCAGGTCAGGACTCTGTGGTTTTCCTATAGGAGGGGTAACTCTGCAGTCTTCCTATAGGAGGGGCAACTCTGCAGGTCAGGACTCTGCGGTCTTCCTATAGGAGGGTTAACTCTGCAGTCTTCCTATAGGAGGGTGACTTTGCAGGTCAGGACTCTGCAGTCTTCCTATAGGAGGAGTAACTCTGCAGGTCAGGACTCTGTGGTTTTCCTATAGGAGGGGTAACTGCAGTCTTCCTATAGGTGGGGTAACTCTGCAGGTCAGGACTCTGCAGTCTTCCTATAGGAGGGGTAACTCTGCAGATCAGGACTCTGCGGTCTCCCTATAGGAGGGGCAACTCTGCAGATCAGGACTCTGTGGTTTTCCTATAGGAGGGGTAACTCTGCAGGTCAGGACTCTGCAGTCTTCCTATAGGAGGGGTAACTCTGCAGGTCAGGACTCTGCAGTCTTCCTATAGGAGGGGTAACTCTGCAGGTCAGGACTCTGCAGTCTTCCTATAAGAGGGGTAACTCTGCAGATCAGGACTCTGCGGTCTCCCTATAGGAGGGGCAACTCTGCAGATCAGGGCTCTGGTTTTCCTATAGGAGGGGTAACTCTGCAGGTCAGGACTCTGCAGTCTTTCTCTAGGAGGGGCAACTCTGCAGGTCAGGACTCTGTGGTTTTCCTGTAGGAGGGGTAACTCTGCAGGTCTGGACTCTGCAGTCTTCCTATAAGAGGGGTAACTCTGCAGGTCAGGACTCTGCAGTCTTCCTATAGGAGGGGTACCTCTGCAGGTCAGGACTCTGTGGTTTTCCTATAGGAGGGGTAACTCTGCAGTCTTCCTATAGTAGGTGTAACTCTGCAGGTCAGGACTCTGTGGTCTTCCTATAGGAGGGTAACTTTGCAGGTCAGGACTCTGCACTCTTCCTATAGGAGGGGTAACTCTGCAGGTCAGGACTCTGTGGTTTTCTTATAGGAGGGGTAACTCTGCAGGTCAGGACTCTGCTGTCTTCCTATAGGAGGGGTAACTCTGCAGATCAGGACTCTGCGGTCTTCCTATAGGAGGGTAACTTTGCAGGTCAGGACTCTGCAGTCTTTCTATAGGAGGGGTAACTCTGCAGGTCAGGACTCTGCAGTCTTCCTATAGGAGGGGTACCTCTGTAGGTCAGGACTCTGCAGTCTTCCTATAGGAGGAGTAACTCTGCAGGTCAGGACTCTGTGGTTTTCCTATAGGAGGGGTAACTCTGCAGTCTTCCTATAGGAGGGGCAACTCTGCAGGTCAGGACTCTGCGGTCTTCCTATAGGAGGGTTAACTCTGCAGTCTTCCTATAGGAGGGTGACTTTGCAGGTCAGGACTCTGCAGTCTTCCTATAGGAGGAGTAACTCTGCAGGTCAGGACTCTGTGGTTTTCCTATAGGAGGAGTAACTGCAGTCTTCCTATAGGAGGGGTAACTCTGCAGGTCAGGACTCTGCAGTCTTCCTATAGGAGGGGTAACTCTGCAGATCAGGACTCTGCGGTCTCCCTATAGGAGGGGCAACTCTGCAGATCAGGACTCTGTGGTTTTCCTATAGGAGGGGTAACTCTGCAGGTCAGGACTCTGCAGTCTTCCTATAGGAGGAGTAACTCTGCAGGTCAGGACTCTGTGGTTTTCCTATAGGAGGGGTAACTGCAGTCTTCCTATAGGAGGGGTAACTCTGCAGGTCAGGACTCTGCAGTCTTCCTATAAGAGGGGTAACTCTGCAGGTCAGGTCTCTGCGGTCTCCCTATAGGAGGGGCAACTCTGCAGATCAGGACTCTGTGGTTTTCCTATAGGAGGGGTAACTCTGCAGGTCAGGACTCTGTGGTCTTCCTATAGGAGGGGTAACTCTGCAGGTCAGGCCTCTGCAGTCTTCCTATAGGAGGGGTAACTCTGCAGGTCAGGACTCTGCAGTCTTCCTATAGGAGGGGTAACTCTGCAGGTCAGGACTCTGCAGTCTTCCTATAGGAGGGGTAACTCTGCAGGTCAGGCCTCTGCAGTCTCACTATAGGAGGGGTAACTCTGCAGGTCAGGACTCTGCAGTCTTCCTATAGGAGGGGTAACTCTGCAGGTCAGGACTCTGTGGTCTTCCTATAGGAGGGGTAACTCTGCAGGTCAGGCCTCTGCAGTCTTCCTATAGGAGGGGTAACTCTGCAGGTCAGGACTCTGCAGTCTTCCTATAGGAGGGGTAACTCTGCAGGTCAGGCCTCTGCAGTCTTCCTATAGGAGGGGTAACTCTGCAGGTCAGGACTCTGCAGTCTTCCTATAGGAGGGGTAACTCTGCAGGTCAGGACTCTGCAGTCTTCCTATAGGAGGGGTAACTCTGCAGGTCAGGCCTCTGCAGTCTTACTATAGGAGGGGTAACTCTGCAGGTCAGGACTCTGCAGTCTTCC
The DNA here is from genome assembly GCF_040937935.1 of Hyperolius riggenbachi. Lineage (NCBI taxonomy): Eukaryota > Metazoa > Chordata > Amphibia > Anura > Hyperoliidae > Hyperolius > Hyperolius riggenbachi. Next base: position 286,923,330 of record NC_090653.1, read on the forward strand.
TATAGGAGGGGTAACTCTGCAGGTCAGGACTCTGCAGTCTTCCTATAGGAGGGGTAACTCTGCAGGTCAGGACTCTGTGGTTTTCCTATAGGAGGTGTAACTCTGCAGGTCAGGACTCTGTGGTTTTCCTATAGGAGGGGTAACTCTGCAGTCTTCCTATATTAGGGGTAACTCCTTATAATGTGATTTGGGAATGGTGGATTCACAACACATTGGCCTCAATTCACCAGAGGAGAGTTAGTAAGAGATAAAAGGTCGGTATTTTATCTCATGCGGTATCTTAACACTTTGTTTGCAATTACCACTGAGAGGATAGCGAGAGGAGTGTTCTGTAGCAGGCGATAATGGAGTGATATTATTATTTAGTATTTATATAGCGCCGACATCTTCCACAGCGCTGTACAGAGAATATAGTCTTGTCATTAGCTGTCCCTCAGAGGAGCTCACAATCTAATCCCTACCATAGTCCTATGTCTATGCATCGATCGTGTAGTATATATGTATTGTAGTCTAGGCCCAATTTAGGGGGAAGCCAAATAACTTCTCTTTATGTTTTGGGGGTGTTGGAGGAACCCAGAGTGCCCGGAGGAAACCCACACAGACACGGGGAGAACATACAAACTCCTTGCAGATGTTGACCTGGCTGGGATTCGAACCAGGGACCCAGCGCTGCAAGGCGAGAGTGCTAACCACGACGCCACCGTACACCCATCCACTTAATATTGTAAATGCTTAATATGCAGAACGGAGGGAGGGATTTGTAATGGAAGGAGAAGATCAAAAAACAGGGAGGGAAACCCTCTGCGGTCACATGCTGGTAATAACCTCCTCCTCCTACCCACAATCCTTTACTTCCAGCGTCCAGTGAGGCAAAGTATTGCATGCAAATCACTAACACCGCATATCTATCGACCGTTTATCGCTCGGTTTTCGCATCCATATTGCCCCATTATCGCTCCATTATCGCCTGCTACAGAACACTCCTTTCTCTATCCTCTCAGTGGTGAATTGCAAACAAAGTGTTAAAATACCGCATGAGATAAAATACCGACCTTTTATCTCTTACTAACTCTCCTCTGGTGAATTGAGGCCATTACTGGGCAAGAGCTTCACCAGCTTTTGGTCTTTTGCTATCTGTTTTACAGCTGAAATTATTACCTATATAAAAGGCACGATATACATAACACAGATGCGCTACTTTTGCATTACAGTATAATATGCAAAGTATAAGAAAAGGAAGGAGGAATAGTAATTCAGACTGTGGAGGCGGAGTCACTTCTGACTACCATAACGTGTGTTTAAAATGCAACGGAATATTTTATCCCTCTGACAGATGTCTCTGGGAATATTTATATAGAATTATAATTTCATAAATTATCATTTTAAAATTTGTCTTAGAAATGTATCTTTTTTTTTTAAGGTTAGGTGTTAGAAACGGGGGCTTTAGGGTTAGACGTTAGGAGGGGTGGTCTTAGGGTCAGGCACCACTAGGGGGGTCTTAGGTTTAGGCACCACTAGGGGACGGTCTTAGGGTTAGGCACCACCATGGGGGGTCATAGGGTTAGGCACCACCAGGGGGGTCCTATTTAATGTATGCAGACTTAAGGTAGCCATACACTGCTCGATTTGCCAACAGATTCGACCAACTGACAGATCCTTCTCTGATCGAATCTGATCAGAGAGGGATCGTATGGCCACCTTTACTGCAAACAGATTGTGAATCGATTTCAGCCTGAAACCGTTCACAATCTGTTGTGGTGGTGGTGGTGCTGCCGCCGCTCCCCCCGCCCGCATACATTACCTGCTCCGCCGGCGCGACTCCAGTCCCCAGGTCACCGCTGCTCCGTGTCCGCGCTGGTCTCCGGCCCCAGCATGCTTTACTTCTTCCTGCCCGGCAGGAAGTTTAAACAGTAGAGCGCCCTCTACTGTTTAAACTTCCTGCCGGGCCGGAGGAACTGAAGCATGCCGGAGACCAGCGCAGACACGGAGCAGCGGTGAGCAGGCGTAGACGTGCCGGCGGAGCAGGTAATGTATGCGGCTCTATTGCGTCGGTTGTCGGGTACTCGAACGCCGCTAGCGACGCGCTCCCTACCCGCGGGCGATCGACGCTAATTTTCCGCACGGAGCGATCGACGGGATCGGACGAAAAGGATCGAAATTCGGCGTGTAGCGCGAACGATTGGCAGCAGATTCGATCCCAGTGATCGAATCTGCTGTCGAAACGGCGGCGAATCGGGCCAGTGTATGGCCAGCTTTACCTCCTCAAGAAGGACTCACAAAGTTGGGATTCAGCACAAATAATACTTTAATCAAAAGCTGAAAAACAGGCAACATGTTTCGCAGTACGGCTTCTTCAGGCAATAAAAGGAGAAACTTCTCGGAGCTGAAAGCCAAAAATGGCATCTTCGTGATATGAGAGACTAGCCATTCCCAGCTGAGGAACGTTTTTGTAGTTTGGGGATAGACCAATCGCATGAGGCAGCTGCTGTTCTTGAATGGTCAAATTCCAATCTCTCATGAACTTATATAAAATTTGCGTAAATTTTGCATCCATTTGGAATGAGTATTATCTGGTTCACTTCTGTTGGTTTCGGTGCTTTATTTGCAGGCTTATTCACGCCATTATCAAATTGCCCAATCATCCACGATAAAACGCAGCCGGTTTCCATGGACTCAAGTGTGGCCAAAGCCTTAAAAGTGGACCAGCGGTGGGAGGGATATGGAGGCTGCCATATTGATTTCCTTTTAAACAAAACCAGTTGCCTGGCTGTCCTGCTGATCCTCTGCTTCTGATACTTAGGGTACGTACAGACATACGATAACGATCGTTCGTTCTGACTGACGAACGATGTTAAAGGAGGTATCGGCCGATGATCGTTTGAAGAAAGGCTACTTTGAACATCGTTCGTGTACGAACGATCTTGGAACGAGCGTTCCGTGCGCAACATAATGTATAAACTGATTTCAAACACAAGTGTCAAAAAGAACTGTTTGAGCATGTGCAAAGCTTTGAGAACGAACGATCAACGACCGATCGTTGTACAGACATTACTTTTTGAACGATGGTCGTTGGAAAAGATCTGGCAGAATGGATCGTTCTTTACCAACGACATATCTCGTTGGTCGGTCGTTTTAATGATCGTTTGTGCACTTTTTACAAACGATCGTCGGCCAATGCTGTCGGTAACGATCGTTTCAAACGACTATAGTCGCATGTCTGTACGCACCCTTAGCCATGGCCCTAGAACAAGCATGCAGCAGATCAGGTGTTTCTGACATGATTGTCAGAACTGAGAAGATTAGCTGCATGCTTGTTTCTGGTGTGATTCAGACACTACTGCAGCCAAATAGATCATGGAAGAAGAAGGAGCAGGAATGATCGGCACTGCACATTTATTCTTCAAAAAGTGAGGCACAGTCCGAATGCATAAATACAAAACAGTAGTGCAGCATACATGGACATACCGGTGCTCAGAGGTGTGATGCTGGGCTCTGCTCGCCTGACGGCCGTTTCACGCTGTAGCGCGCTTCTACGGAATGTAGCTGCTGACTTTAGGAAAAAGTCGCCCTGTGTAATACAATGTAATTATGGAAAGATGGATATCATTTTAAAGCTCTCTTTCTGACGACCCCTAAATCGTCTCCCTACGCCTTTTAGTTTTCTCTATTTTTGCGATCGAAATCGCGGCCGCGGCAATTTCAATCACAAAAATAGCGAAAATTAAAAGACGTAGGGTGGCGGTTTTTATATCATTGGAAAGAGGAGAAAGAGAGCTTTAAAATGATATGCATCTTTCCACAGTTTTTGCACTGCTCGGAGTCCCTTTAACATTGGATCCTTTCATATCCGTTCCGTTTGTACAGTATACGTTCCGCAAAAACCGCTAGTGTGAACCGGGCCTTAAGTTGGCCGTACACTAGGTGCACCGATTCCTGCCAGATCGACAGCAGATTCGATCACTGGGATCGAATCTGCTGTCACATCGTTCCCGCTACACGCCGAATTTCGATCTATTTCGTCCGATCCCGTCGATCGCTCCGTGCGGAAAATTACCGTCGATCGCCCGCGGGTAGGGAGCGCGTCGCTAGCGGCGTTCGAGTGCCCGACGACCGACGCAATAGAGCGGCAATACATTACCTGCTACGCCGGCGCGACTCGCCCCGGTCACCGCTGCTCCGTCTCCGCGCTGGTCTCCGGGTCTTCACTTCTTCCTGCTCTACTGTTTAAACTTCCTGCCGGGCAGGAAGAAGCAAAGCATGCCGGACCTGGAGACCAGAGCGGAGACGGAGCAGCGGTGACCGGGGTGAGTCGCGCCGGTGTAGCAAGTAATGTATGCGGCGGGGGGGGGGGGGAGCGGCAGCAACACCACCACCACAGATTGTGAACGGTTTCAGGCTGAAATCGGTTCACAATCTGTTTGCAGTAAAGGTGGCCATACGATCCCTCTCTGATCAGATTCGATCAGAGAGGGATCTATCTGTTGGTCGAATCTGATGGCAAATCGACCAGTGTATGGCTACCTTTACTGTCCCTACTGTATGCAACGGTAACGCGGCGTTAATGTGCATTACCCCTTTTTGTTGCGTTGTAATGTTGCATTACAACTTTTCAACGCAACGTCCCACTGTGAACCTAGCCTAAAGCATTTATAAATCAATAATGTAAAAAGTTTAAACAGTTTTATTCATTACTTTATTTTCTTTTTTTATTAGTTGAGCACCAGTCATCTCCAGTATAATCGTCAAAAAATTTCCACTCTGACTGATTGAGGTTTTTTTTTTTGATTATCTGGCCAATCTCAATCATTTTTGATCGATCACTCCACCTAAAAAGTCTGTTGATTCTTTCTCGATTCATTTTAAGAATGTAATCCAAAGGTCGATCGTACATCAAAATCAGTAAGTGTATGATTAATAAATCTATGACCCGATCAAACTGTGATGATACTGTGCAGTAGGAGAACAGAGATGCCAGCAGAATAAAAGTGGATAAAACCTTTAAAATTTGCTGGGAGGAAGTGGTGGACTTACCTCCATAAAGCAGACACGAAAGACTGCCTGAAAAGTAGCAATCACATTTATTACAAAGTACCCTAAAAGTGCAACGTGTTTTGCAGGCCGAGCCCGCTTCATCAGGCAATAAACGGGGGGGGGGGGGGCAAAACAGAATTCCAGCAATAGCAGGTGTAGCGCCTCACTGTGACTAGAAATCGTAAGATGTAAATCGTTTTGGCTTGCATGCAGATTTCATGCCAATTTTATGTAGTGGGAAACTAGGCCGATCCAGTGCATGTCCTGCTGATTTTGATTGGCCCAATCCATACTACATACAATTTGCTTGATATTTGCATGCAAACCCGCAATTATCAGCATGAAGGTTGTAAAATAGAAAACATTTAATGTAAACCTCTGTTTTAGTTATGTAGGTATCAGTGGGTAGCAGGGCAAGTAACTCAGGCTAGTAACTAACCAGCTCGCCCGTAAAGCATTATTGCTCTGAGACTCCGCCGCCTCTCGGCAAAACTGCTGTGGCGGCTTTTGTTCAAACTGCTTCTGGAGCTCTGTGGCCACACCCGCCTGTGTTGTGGCCACTCCCAGAGCTAAAAACATCTGTGCGTACAAGAGGGGGAGCCCTAGGGTGGCAAGTCTGAGTTGTTTGCGTCTGGTAACGATGAATTCTTCTGCACACTAGCGAATCTGCCAATGACCAGTTCTTGGATTGGAGATGTATGTTCAATTCTGCATTTAAGGGCCAACTAAAGTGAGAGGGATATGGAGGCTCCCATATTCATTTCCTTTTTACCAATACCAGTTTCCTGGCTGCCCTGCTGATCTATTTGGCTGCAGTAGTGTCTGAATCACACACCTGAAACAAGCATGCAGCTAATCTTGTCAGATCTGACAATAATTTCAGGAACACCTGATCTGCTGCATGCATGTTCAGGGGCTATGGCTAAAAGCATTAAAGGCAGAGGATCAGCAGGGCTGCCAGGCAACTGGTATTGCTTAAAGAGACTCCGTAACAAAAATTGCATCCTGTTTTTTATCATCCTACAAGTTCCAAAAGCTATTCTAATGTGTTCTGGCTTACTGCAGCACTTTGTACTATCACAGTCTCTGTAATAAATCAACTTATCTCTCTCTTGTCAGACTTGTCAGCCTGTGTCTGGAAGGCTGCCAAGTTCTTCAGTGTTGTGGTTCTGCTATGAACTCCCCCTTCTAGGCCCCTCTATGCACACTGCCTGTGTGTTATTTAGATTAGAGCAGCTTCTCTCTTCTCTCTTATCTTTTACAAGCTGGATAAATCGTCCTCTGAGCTGGCTGGGCTTTCACATAGTGAGGAATTACAGACAAGGGCAAAGCTGTTTACAGGAAGAAAAGAGCAGCCTAAAACTTCAGTGCATGAGAAATGCAGGGGGAAAGAAACACACAAATGATCTCTTGAGATTCAAAAGGAAGGCTGTATACAGCCTGCTTGTGTATGGATGTATTTTCTATGTGTGGACATACTGTACATCAACCTACTTCCTGTTTTGGTGGCCATTTTGTTTGTTTATAAACAAACTTTTTAAAACTGTTTTTAACCACTTTTAATGCGGCGGGGAGCGGCGAAATTGTGACAGAGGGTAATAGGAGATGTCCCTTAATGCACTGGTATGTTTACTTTTGTGTGATTTTAACAATACAGATTCTCTTTAAAAGGAAATAAATATGGCAGCCTCCATATCCCTCTCCCTGCAGGGGTGCTTTAAATTTAGTCAGTTGGAGGCGGAGCATCTGGTTGCTGGTTAGTTAACCAGCTGTCAGCCAATTGATCGACAGCTATAGGTTTTGATTGTTTCAGTTTTGGTTTTCCCCCTGGATCACTGGAAATTTGCATATTTCCGGAATTTGCCAGTGCTGCCATTTTCCTCAGCTGGCCTCTGATTGGCTGCCCATCTTTCCCATTCCTCAGTAAGAATAACAGCGTTGGTATATTTAGCTTGGCAGCGCCCGCTCTCACTGTGAAACGCGTAATGTAATTATTGGGGCCTGGGAATGGCGCGACATGCGGGAATAGAGCTGCCATTCTCCGAGCACAGGTCAAATATCTAACAACGGAATCCCCCTTTGATTTCCTCTCTTTACAAAGACCACCCGTAAACGGCTGCGCGAGGGGTGACATCTGCAGTGCTCGTTTCCAGCTGCTTCTAGACGGAAACACAGCAAACATCTCGGGAGACTTCAGTGGTGGGATCTCTGTGTACCTGAGTTCCCAGCTCTGCCCCCCTGCTGCACCCATTACCAGAGGCTCCTCCCCTGCTGGATTCTCCTATCTCTCAGGGGTTCTGGTGGTGAGATCTCTGTGCACCTGAGTTCCCAGCTCTGCACACCTGCTGCACCCATTACCAGAGGCTCCTCCCCCTGCTGTATTCTTCTATCTCTCAGGGGCTCTGGTGGTGAGATCTCTGTGTACCTGAGTTCCCAGCTCTGCCCCCCTGCTGCACCCATTACCAGAGGCTCCTCCCCCTGCTGAATTCTCCTATCTCTCAGGGGTTCTGGTGGTGAGATCTCTGTGCACCTGAGTTCCCAGCTCTGCACACCTGCTGCACCCATTACCAGAGGCTCCTCCCCCTGCTGGATTCCTCTATCTCTCAGGGATCTGGTGGTGAGATCTCTGTGCACCGGAGTTCCCAGCTCTGCACACCTGCCACACCCATTACCAGAGGCTCCTCCCCCTGCTGGATTCCTCTATCTCTCAGGGGCTCTGGTGGTGAAATCTCTGTGCTCCTGAGTTCCCAGCTCTGCACACCTGCTGTACCCACTAACAGGAGATCTCCCGTTGCACCATGCTGGGAGAGGGAGGATGGATGACGGCTCATAGCTACAGCGGTGACCTCATTGTAAAATTTGAAATATATGTTTTTGTATACAAATATAATGTACATTTGTCCCAAAGTTAAATGCATCATATGTAACTTTTTTCCTATGTACCGGTCACTTACCATAGGCTTTAAAAAAAATCCCGGAGTAAAATGTACAAAATAGCAATTACTTTTTTCCTATGTTGCTGTAACTTGCAGTAGGTGGTGAAAATCTGACAGGTTTTGGACTAGTCCATCTCCTCATGGGGGGATTCTCTGGGTTTCCTTAATTTTTTGCTAGAAATAGACAGTGAGATGCAATGATTACAAGTTGATTCAGGCTAGGGTCACACTTGGGCAAAAATTGTGAGAGTTTTCTCGTTGCGAAATGCACAATCGCAGTGCACTGGCAGCATTGTGCGGTTTTCCGCCACGTTGGAAAGAAGCAGACGCTGTTGCTTCTTGTTGCACACTGCGTGCAATCCCCCTTTGCAAACCAGTCAGCTGTTCTCAGCTCGCTGCCGGCCAGTGATGCTGATACGGCCGCGGGCAACGTTTTTCGTGGCAGCAACTGATGCTACCCCCAGGGTTATGCAAATTCTGTCTGCAGCTTGAAAACAGACCAATCAGATTTTGCTGAGGTGGAATTTGATTGGTCCATTTTTAAGCTGCATAATCCTGCATCAAATCATTGACCCTATACAAACAAAGAGCGAGTTTCCTCCCCGGGGTTTCCAGTCTCCTCCTTCCTCAGTCTGGAGTTCCAGGATCTGTTCTCTGGAGGAAGAGGAATGCCGACGAGCTTGTCCGGAGGCTCCGATTTGTAAAGATCACGGTTGGCAAGTGATAAGGAAAATCTTTGGCATTTGAGAATGGTGACACCAGGAACCTGAAGTACCTAGGTCTCCTGGACTTGTGCATGGTTGGCCAATCTAACAGTGGCCAATACGTCTGCTGAGTCTGTTTTATATTGGGTGTCTGGTGAAGGAAGAAGCTTGGAATATAATACAAGACTGTGTGATCTGTCTAAAGATTTTTTTTCTAAAGAGAAGTGCGCTGGACTATGTTTTGCATTGAAATCATTGACCCTCCCTTATCTTTGTAATGCCAGCTATTGGAAAAGACCCATACAAAGAGTCCTGTTTCCTCATGTGCCGAAGCTACCCATTGAGAGCAGGCGGGAGGAGAGGCGGGACTTAGAAATTCCTAAGTTCCGCCTCTCCTCTTTAGTCCCGCCTTGCCTCTCTAGTCCAGCCTCGCCTTTCTGGAACTGTCTTGACTCGCTAGTCTTGTCAAAACAAAGACTTGTCGAAACGAATGAAAATCCCCCATGAGGAGATAGACTACTCCAAAACCTGTCAAATCTGTCAGATTTCTACTACCTACTGTAAGTGACAGCAACATAGGAAAAAAGTCATTTATAGTGCATTTTACTGAACATATTTATATGTATGTATTTTACAACAGTTTTTTGCTGTAGTCGTCCTTGAAGCATGATTAGCTGCAATAATTTTTGTCCTGGGTGATTCCCACCTCCTGCCTGTATTCTTATTGCTAATCCCCACAGAATGGAACTGAAGCCTGGTACACACTTTCAATTCTGATTCAATCACTGACCAATTTTACCTCCTCCTTGTAGTGTGGGGGCAACCAGGTATTGAATACCACAAGCAGATTGTGTAGGTAAAGCGTCATACTACATGGAGGTAATACAATTAGTCAGAGATTGGCCAATCGAAATTGCAAATAAATATGGCAGCCTCCATATCACTTTCACTTTAGGTTCCCTTTAAGTTTTACTGGATTTGCCGCATGAATGTTTCAGGTGGGTGATTCAGACACTACTGCAGCCAGAGAGATCAGCAGGACAGCCAGGCATCTGGTTTTGTTTAACAGGAAATACATTTGGCAGTGTCCTTATCCCTCTCACTTTAGGTTCACTTTAAAGAGAACCAGATATTAAGAAGCTAGAAGATTTTATACATACCTGGGGCTTGCTCCAGCCCCATAAGCCTGGATCGCTCCCACGCCACCGTCCTCCGCTGCCTGGATCCGCCATACCGGGTCCTGTACTTTCGCGGCCAATTGTCCGCATCACAGAGGCTCCCGGCATACCCTTACGCGTGCGGCTGCATACTGCGCAGCCGCACGCGTAAGGATATGGATGGAGCCCCTGATCATGCAGACAATTGGCCGCGTCCGCCGGAAGTGACGGGACCCGGTACCGGCGGATCCAGGAAGTGGAGGATTGCGGTGTGGGAGCGATCCAGGCTTATGGGGCTGGAGGAAGCCCCAGGTATGTATAAAATCTTTTTCTTTTTTTAAGTCTCCTTCCTCTCTGGTTCCCTTTAAGTTTAACTGGATTTGCTGCATGCTTGTTTCAGGTGGGTGATTCAGACACTGCTGCAGCCAGAGAGATCAACAGGACAGCCAGGCAACTGGTATTGTTTAACAGGAAGTAAATATGGCAGCGTTCATATCCTTCTTCACTTCAGGTTTCCTGTATCCCAGCAAAGATAATTTATTATTTGTTTTTGCTCCATGGCCTGCTGTCCCCCACGAGCCGGGCCTGTCCCCTGAGCGTCCCGCGGTCTCTCTCCCCGGCGCCCAGGATTGCCGCCTCCGGCCGGCAGCGCTCCATGCGGTAATTGTACAGTAACGGCAATTGGATTAGGGCTCAGGGCTGCGTTCCAGCTAAATTGACTTTGTGTGGATATTTGTGTTGCTTTCCCTCCTCTGTTCCCTCCTTCATGGTCTGCGCTCTCATTGCATCAGGATCCTTGCTGTACTCATGTGTGTGAGCGAATGCTGACTCACAGACTAACTTGCACAAGGCAGAGAGCTCACACTGATGCCTCCTCCATACTAGGTAACACCGCGTCTGCTGTATCTGCTCTATACATTATTCCATGCTATGCTTGTTATGGGAGGGGGGGGGCTTCAGGTACTGTATCGCGGAGAGGGGGGGGGGTGTCGCAACCTCCGGCGGTGTCTGCTAACTCCGATCAATGCTGTGCAGAATAACGTTGCAGTTTTTTTTCTTCCTGTAGTTTTCAGGCGCAGGGAATGGGTGCTGTCTGCTGTCTGATCGCGGCTTATAGCTGCTATCCGTGCGGGGTTAACCCTTTCGCTGCTGGGCCAGACGCTTAACCCCTCGCTGTCTGCGCTTCGACGAGACGAACGGCGGCTGATCCTGTGTTTTGCTTTCTGTTTTTCTTTCGGGAATTTCAGTCGTCTGTGTTTAAAGTGTAACGATCGGCATTAACCTCGCGTGTGCCAGATCGTTTGAAATCTTTAAAGTACTAATGAGGCTGCCAGACTGCAGTTGTGGGTTCGGTGCTGCTTGCGGTGTCTGTGTTTTTTGTTTTAGCTGATGCGGGTGGAGTTTTGAGGGGGGCAGCTGCGTTGTTTGGGCCGACGTGGGGTCGCGAGGTCAGCACGCAGGTCGTTTGTTTCGGCGGACGCTGAGAATGGTCAGCTGTCAATCTAAACTCTCCATCTGCGCTGCGATTGACAGCGATGAATTCCAAGGGGCGCTGCAGTAGTTGTGTGTGTGTGTGTGTCGTCCCCCCCCCCCCCCCCCCGGTCTGTCTATAGGAGGGAGTGACGGTTAGAGCTCGATGTCTGGGTATGAATTAATCAGACAAGGAGCTGAAAGACAGAGGCTGCGGGCTGCGTTTGCTGATCCTGACACATTTGGCGTTTGGCGTGTTCCCGTGTATGACGAGGCGACGCCGGCTGACAGGAGACGGCGTGAAGGCGAAGGGTCGCGGCGCTGATCGGTGTCTGAATGCAGAACTGTGTCACCTCCTGCTCTGTAACCGCACAGAGCCGCAGATGCATGCTACTACAAGTCCCAGCATGCACCGACCTCGTCGTTCCTGAGCGCAAACCTCCAATTAATAACGGCTTGATTAATAAGGGCTGGAGCCCATCTCGACCAATCAGATTTTCGCCGCTCTGATCACTTCTGATTGATGCTTGTGGGTAATGATGATCAGTGAGGTGCAAATGATTGCTCCTTGCATTCAAATTTCATGTAAATGTTATGCAGCTTAAACTTGGACCAACAAAAATTGGCAGGAAGTGATCCGGATTGGTCCAGTTTTAAACTGCATATAATTAACATGAAATTTGAATGCAAGAAGAACTTTTTGCATCTCATCGATTATGATTTAATCTTAAAGGACATCTAAAGTGAGAGGTATATGGAGGCTGCCATATTTATTGTCTTTTAAACAATGCTGATTGCCTGGCTGTCCTGCTGATCCTCTACCCCTAATAAGTTTCGCCATAGCCCCTGAACAAGCATGCAGCTCTGACTGAAGTGTGACTGGATTAGCTGCATGCTTGTTCCAGGTTTGTGATTGAGACATTACTGCAGCCAAAGGCCAGCGGGACTGCCAGGCAACTGGTATTGGATATAAATATGGCAGCCTCCATATCCCTCTTACTTCAGGTTTCCCTTTAAAGCGGATCTGAACTCAGAGCTTACTCTCTGTTCTAAAAGATAAGCAACAGCATAATAACCTTTGTGTGTGTGTCTACTTCCTGCTTTCATGGATGCAGACATAGTTAACATCCTGTGTTTACAAATTACCTGCTCTGCCGAGGACTACAGAGATCCCTGATCTGACACAGCGGAGAGATCAAATTACAACTTGTGATTAGTCACAGATGAAGAGGAATTAGACAGGCTAAACTGTAAATACACACAGGGTGCATTTCTCTGTTTTCCTTCTGTAATGTGCAAGAGATCAGGTCCACTTTAAAGCAGAAGGTATTTGCAATGATTCTGTTTTATGTAAAAAAAGATCTCCCATGATGGACTGCTGCTGAATATGCAAATCATCGCTGTGTGCCGGACACGCCCCCAGAACCGCTCATATACTGTATATACTTGAGTATAAGAAATGTAGGTCTGATTCACTTCATAAAAGTATAGGGATCGACTTATACAAGAGTCACAGGCAACACTGAGCACACTGAGTAATGTGTGTACTAATAGTGACATTCCTATTTGCAGCAATTCACCCAGTGATAAGTGATACTTTAAGGAAAGGAAATGGCAAGAAGACACAGGTGTGAAAGTCCTGGCCACAACATACTGGGCTGCATAATAGGGAGTGAATAATTGCAGCACTTGGAGGCTGGAGGAGGTATTGGCTGCACTTAAGGAACAGGAGTGGTTAATGGCTGCAATACTGTATGCAGTACAGTCATTAAAGAGAAACTCCGACCAAGAATTGAACTTTATCCCAATCAGTAGCTGATACCCCCTTTTACATGAGAAATCTATTCCTTTTCACAAACAGACCACCAGAGGGCGCTGTATGACTGATATTGTGGTGAAACCCCTCCCACAAGAAACTCTTGAGTACGTACCCCTGGCAGTTTCCTGTCTGTGATCCTTGCTGCATTGTGGGAAATAGCTGTTTACAGCTGTCAAAAAAGCACGCAGCAGCTACATCACCTGCCAACAGTAAAAATTTCACCATGTAATAAATGTCAGAATGTAAATCAGGGATCTAAAAGATTTTACAATGGGCAAACACTGACTAAATCATTTATACATAATTATTGTAAAAATGAAGCACTTTTTTTATTACATTATTTTCACTGGAGTTCCTCTTTAACTCCTCCTTGTCCCAAAGTAAAGCCATTACCTTTGCTGGGTAGACTTATACTTGAGTCAATAAAGAAATTCCAGCTTAAGAGGGTTGAATATTGGAGTGGACTTATACAAGAGGTCGACTTGTAATCGAGGTAGTCCTACTGATGATTTCTCGGTGTATAGTTATACATAGTCATAAAAAAGGGCTTCTGCACTGTAAGTAAGGCAGGGCAGACACTTGAATGTGTGGGAAATGCGCAAGTGAGAGAGTATGTTTCACAGCAGCTAATGTAAAAAATAGAGAGAGTCCTTGTGGTGTCTGATAAGGTCTCACAGGCTGTATGTTTTTTCCTGCATTTGAGAATTCAACGTAAATGAGCCCCCAGTCATTCCCATTGATTTACATGGACTGGCGGTCCTGATCCGAGTTGCAAAAAATGGTATGCGAACCCGTCAAGTTTAACCCGTCGGAGACCCAGATTACATACTTGGCCAAGTTATCTGCATGGAGTTGGTATGTTCTCCCTGTATTAGTGTGGCTTTTCTCCAAGTGCTCTGCTCTCCTCCAGTATTCTATAAGAGGGGCATAACTATAGACCCTGCAAGGGATGCAGCCGCAGGGGCGCCCAGAAGCTGCAGGGGGCCCCATGGGGGGGGGAGGGGGGGGTGAAGTTTTTTTCTCCCAGTCCTGAGAGACTGACAACTAAGGGCACAGAGAGAAAAGGATTTCTGCTCTCTGCAAAAATTGTTCTAATGACTGCATCTGCCCAGCCACTGATAAGGGAGCATACAAAGTTTTGTAGACAGTCCCTATTTAGTGTGCAGCAGGGTCTTGTGTACAACGCTGCTCTACCCCCAGCCTCTCTATCCCTCTGCAAATGCTGGGTACTGTAGTGATGCTGGAGGAGTCTGCAAAGTCCCGCCCCCAGCCTCTCTACCCCTCCCCAAGTGCTGTGTACTGTAGTGATGCTGGAGGAGTCTGCAGAGCCCCGCCCCCAGCCTCTCTACCCCTCCCCAAGTGCTGTGTACTGTAGTGATGCTGGAGGAGTCTGCAAAGTCCCGCCCCCAGCCTCTCTACCCCTCCCCAAGTGCTGTGTACTGTAGTGATGCTGGAGTAGTCTGCAGAGCCCCGCCCCCAGCTTCTCTACCCCTCCCCAAGTGCTGTGTACTGTAGTGATGCTGGAGGAGTCTGCAGAGCCCCGCCCCCAGCCTCTCTACCCCTCCCCAAGTGCTGTGTACTGTAGTGATGCCAGAGGAGTCTGCAGAGCCAGTTCTGCTCCAATCAGAGATGGACAGAGTGAGTGTAATAAGCTGGGGCTGGGAGCACACTCCTCTGTTGGGTTTTCTGCACATCAATTGTGTCTGTATGTGTGAAATCCTACATGTTTTATCACAGAAGCTAATGTCATTGATAGAGAAAATGTGTGCATTGCTTCACTGCTGCCTGTGTTTATCTGCATGGGGAAAACGCATTCAAGTGTGCACTAGCCAGTATGAACATTGGTTCTCAGTTTACCTGTGCAGAAAGCAAGGGGGGGGGGATATAGTGATTTCTAGTTACCCACTGTTCTAGAAGTAGCAGTGTTAGTAACAGACTATAGTGGGGACATTAGATTGTGAGCTCCTCTGGCGGTCAGTGAAAGGCTGGAAGAATCCCGGTGGTTCGATGGCGGTGTTGAATCATTAGCGCAATCTGTGTCGTGTTCAACTTTAGGCCATTACCACGGAGAACGGACACCGCACTAACAAACGCTACTGGCAAATGTGCGGCAATGTTCCTGAAGCTCGTAGACATAAGTGCAAATCTATCCGCAGTCTGTAAGTGTTGCAGAAAGAGCGTCGGCGCTATAAAATGTGTAAATTAATAAAGTCACCTTCTAACACTTCTCAGCGGTGAGAACGTCGGCTGAACGTTTGTAGTTATAACCCATTTATTAATTACTGCATTTGTTAGAAAAGACTAATAGAGATTCTGCCTTCTGCAGCGTATATCTGCTGTGTCTGTCAGCTTCTTGTTACCGATCATCAGATCATATGTCACACTATTGCATGTTCCACACTGTACACACGTTACCCAACACCCACAATAGTGAGAGCTCCCTGCAGTGGTTTGTGTCTCCTCCCCTCCCGCATTGGTGAGATCTTCCTGCAGTGGTTTGTGTCTCCTCCCCTCCCACAATGATGAGATCTCCCTACAGAGGTTTGTGTCTCCTCCTCTCCCACAATGGTGAGAGCTCCCTGCAGTGGTTTGTGTCTCCTCCCCTCCCGCATTGGTGAGATCTCCCTGCAGTGGTTTGTGTCTCCTCCCCTCCCACAATGGTGAGATCTGCCTGCAGTGGTTTGTGTCTCCTCCCCTCCCACAATGATGAGATCTCCCTGCAGTGGTTTGTGTCTCCTCCCCTCCCACAATGGTGAGATCTCCCTGCAGTAGTTTGTCTCCTCCCCTCCCACAATGGTGCGATCTCCCTGCATTGGTTTGTGTCTCCTCCCCTCTCACAATGGTGAGATCTCCCTGCAGTGGTTTGTGTCTCCTCCCCTCCCACAATGGTGAGCTCTACCTGCAGTGGTTTGTGTCTCCTCCCCTCCCACAATGTTCAGATGTCCCTGCAGTGATTTGTGTCTTATCCCCTCCCACAATGGTGAGATCTCCCTGTAGTGGTTGGTGTCTCCTCCACTCCCACAATGGTGAGATGTCCCTGCAGTGGTTTGTGTCTTATCCCCTTCCCCAATGGTAAGCTTCCTCTGCAGTGGTTTGTGTCTCCTCCCCTCTTACTATCTCCCTGCAGTAGTTTAAATAACAGGGCCGACAGTGACCTGCACCCGCCCACCCCCTACACACACACGTATGGATGCAGAAAACTGGGGTTTTATTTATTAGGATGGAAGTGGTAAAACTGGCCAATCAAAATTGGAAGTATGTATCAGGTTTATGGTGGCATCATGGTACAATTTTTTTCATCCAATCTTACCAATTCTATGTAGTATAATGGAACTGCCTAAATTATCCTTTCAGTATATTCACTTAAATTTACCCTTATACTACATAGAAATAGTAAGATTGTATGAAAAGAATTGTACCATGTATGGCCACCATTACAGAGAACCTGAGATGAAAGCCATGTCAGGTTTTATACTTACCTGGGGCTTCCTTAAAAGACTTCCGATGTGACAAATATGAAATAGATTTTACTCAGCTGTGGCTTCTGCCTGCTAATATCAGAAGTCGCAGTCCCTCGCCGCTGCCCCGGTCCCCCACGTTGATCGCGACCCCGTCGGTGGGTCCGGTCTTCTGCACCTGCGCGGGCTTCCGTATCTGCTGTCCATGTCATCTGGCTGCTAGGGGCTGAAAGGAGTCCCACTTGAGTAAAATCCGTTTCAGGCCTCTTGCACACTACTTATGATTTAAATTTTTTTATACGTTCCAATTTTTGATTCCTATTTTAAAAAATGTAGCGGCATGGTTTTTTTAACGGTAACAAAAAATCGGATCGTATAAAAAAAATCTGAATCGCATGTAGTGTGCAAGAGGCCTAATATTAGTTGTATTGGAAAACCTTTAAGCCCCTTTGAGGCCGCTCAATCCCTTGCCATCTTCTCGGGTGACTCCTGTCACCCTCAATACAGCCGAAAGCCTGGCTGAGTCTTGCGGAGTCGCGTAGCCAGGCGAGGTCCCCCATCGCGCTCTCGTCCCTGGCAGGGTTCTGCACCTGACCAGTAGTACTGCGCAAGCGCAGAACTATCCCAGCTGTGGGAGGAGCGCGATGGGGGACCTCGCCTGGCTGGGCTGCACAACTCAGCACCACTCAGCCAGGCTTTCTGGCAGTATTGCTGGTGACAGGAGCCACCCGAGGAGACAGAGAGGGACTGAGCGGCCTCAAGTGGGCTTAAGGAAAACCTGTAACAAAAAAAACCCTCTAGGTGGGGATACTTGCCTCGGGAGGGGGAAGCCTCTGGAAGCTGAGCCCAATCTTATCTGCTCTACTGTGCAGGCATAAGCCCTTTGCACCTGCGCCGTAGAGCGGATCGATCAGCCTCGGCTATTTCCTCCTTAGCCCTGAACGAAGAGCCGCGACTGTCCTTGCGCTGGATCGCGGTAGGTAATTATTGCCGTGCATGCGCCATATTTGTCAGCGTTTGTCGAGCAGGTTTCTGGGGAATCAGCGCTGGATTCCCTGAAGCTACAGAGGACTGGGAAGCTTCATTGGGACCCTGAGGCTTCACGAGGTAAGTATCGACCAAATGTTTTTTGTTGTTGTTGTTGTTGTTGTTGTTACAGGGTCTCTTTAACGAAGTCCCAGGTAAGTATGGAACCTGAAATGGCTTTCATCTCAGGTACACTTATAGCCTTAATAACACATCCAATTTTCATTGGCTAATGAGTGAACAATGTCACCCCCTCCATGTAGTACGTGGGCCAAAAGATTCTGTGCAGGTAAACCCTCATAGTACAAGGAGGGGGTAAAAAGGCCAATGATTGGCCAGTCTAAGTTGGATGTCTGTATCAGGCTTTAAAGAGGAACTCCAGCCTAAACAAACATACTATCATTAAGTTACATTAGTTATGTTAATTAAAATAGATAGGTAATATAATCTCTTACCCACCCTGTTTTAAAAGAACAGGCAAATGTTAGTGATTCATCGACGCTGCCATCTTTTTGGTTGAAAGGAGGTGACAGGGACCATGACACAGTTCCAACTGTCCTGTGTCCTGATCACCCCTCCGAGTTGCTACGCAACGTGAATAACAACATAGGAAATCCCATCATGCTTTGCACAGCATCAGGGAAAAAAGCCCGGGCAGTTTTCTTTGATGGGTGGAGCTTAGCTAAAAATGCAGCTAAAAATGATGCTTTAATAAGAAAAACAAAGTTCCGATGCTGTGAAACTGTTAAAGAAATTCCAAGCCTTTTTAGTTCTGCTGAATAGATTTTTAGTAGGTGCACTTTAAAGTGAACCTAAAGCCACACAAAAAAAATGAGATGAACTCACCTGGGGCTTCCCTCAACCCCCTGCAGCCGATCGATGCCCTCGCAGCTCCGCTCCGATGCCTCTGCACCCACCGGCGAACACTTCCGGTTTGGCTGTCACCGGCCGACAGGCATGGGAACGCGAGTGATTGTTCGCGTTCCCAGCCTGTAAACCGGAAGTGTTCGCCGGTGGGTGCAGAGGCATCGGAGCGGAGCTGCGAGGGCACCGATCGGCTGCAGGGGGCTGAGGGAAGCCCCAGGTGAGTTCATCTCATTTTTTTTTGTGTGGCTTTAGGTTCACTTTAAGAAGCTTAGTAAGAAAAATTTTTTTTAGTATTGCTCCACGTATGCCGCTGACTGACCTGCATTACCTTACGTTTGTAATCACAATGGGATTGTGGAATATGTTTGGTTGTTGGGTTGGTTCATACTCACTTTGAATGGCAGTTATTTTCTGCATCTGTTTGTCCTTTTCTCCTGTCGCCGCCCTCTGCTGTCTGTCTTGGTGAACTGCACAAGACAGAAAGTTAGTGTTCAGTTTTCCTGCAGATAGTGAGATTTTCAGTAAGCGCCCTGGAATGTCCCAACAAAAGTACTCAGTAGATGAGTCAGGTTTTTATGTGCAATCCTATGAGGCTCATCTGTTGTTGCTGCAGCCCAGACATGCATTTTGCTCCTCAGTTTCTAAACCAATGGTAACAAAGTGGGAGAGGCTTCTGGGAAAGTCAGTGAGACAGTTATAGAGGCAACCCCTTAGCGATGACACAACAGTAGTAGCAATGGTGGCATTAGAAGGACCTGAAAAGCTCCTAGACTATCCAGACGCTTCCCACTCGGATCAGAGAATGGCGCACAGCGCCGATGCATAAAAATGGTGCCGCATTAAAAAGATACGCTTATCGCTATTTATCGTTAGTACTGCATAATAATGGCGCACAGGGAGAAAAGAAAAACAGCACACACTAACGTTATTTATCAATAGTGGCACACACTAACGTTATTTATCAATAATGGCACACGCTAACGTTATTTATCAATAGTGTCACACACTAACGTTATTTATCAATAGTGTCACACGCTAACGTTATTTATCAATAGTGTCACACACTAACGTTATTTATCAATAGTGGCACACACTAACGTTATTTATCAATAATGGCACACGCTAACGTTATTTATCAATAGTGTCACACACTAACGTTATTTATCAATAGTGTCACACACTAACGTTATTTATCAATAGTGGCACACACTAACGTTATTTATCAATAGTGGCGCACACTAACGTTATTTATCAATAATGGCACACGCTAACGTTATTTATCAATAGTGTCACACACTAACGTTATTTATCAATAGTGGCACACACTAACGTTATTTATCAATAGTGGCGCACACTAACGTTATTTATCAATAGCGCCCTATATAAGCCAAACTGCAGACGTTATTTAACTGCAAAACGGTGAATGGATTTAATGTAACACTGTCAAAAATTCTAAAGATGTTGCAGATCGAGGATTTAAAAAAAACAATATTAACGTTATTAATGTTATCAACTTTTTTCAAGTAATGTGCAGGACTGTAAAGGTAAACTAATGTTATCAACTTGGTGCAAGTAATGTTCAGTACTGTGAACGTAACTAACATTAATACACTGTGACTGTGCAGGATTGGGGTTTAAAAAAAAAATCATAACGATATTAATGTTAGCTAATTTGTACCTTTGAAGTACAGTACTCTTAGGCCCTATTCACACTTGTGGTTCAAATCCGCAAGTGTCCGGGGGTCCAGGTCCGGGGGCCGCAGAGACCGTACGGGTCTCTGCAGCGGCCACAAGTTGCCACCAGTTGCAGATCCGGAATGTATCAGTTCCAGCTACAATAAAGTAGCCGGAACTAGATACATTGCAGTGCCAGAAAAGCACCGCAAGCATGGGGGATACCGGCGTGTAGTCCGGGCCCCCCAAGTGGCATAGGACCGGTGCTGGAAGCATCCGGTCCTATTGCCAGTGTGATGAGAAACATCCGTTTCCCATTGCACAGAATGGGCCGCATGTTCCGGTCAGGATCTGGCCCGGGTCCGCAGCCGCACCGGAACGGACTGAAAAATAGAGCATGTTGGAAAAAAGCCGGATCGTCCCGGAACTTCGTTCCTGGATCGGATCCGGACGGTCGCACGAGTGTGAATGGATACATTGATTAACAATGTATCCGTTCACCATCCGCTGTGTACGGAGCGTTCCGGGTCCAGGGAAGCCGGACCTGGAACGCTAATGTGAACCGGGCCTTACCACTTCACTAACTATAATACACTTTGTGCAGGATCGGACTGCGCACTGCATTACATTTTAAATATAACTAAAATGTATTATACTGCGATGTGTTTATATGTAAATATCAAAGATTTGAAAATAAAAAAATGGCAATTAATCCAGTTAAAAATAATAACTTTAAATGAAGACTACTATCGAGAGCGTTAGTTATTCATATCAATTAAAAAGTTATTTAACGTTTTTAAGGAGACGATTTATTAACAGTAATTAACGATTAACTGCTAACGTTAAATAACCATAAGCGGAAGACGGATTAGCAGCATCACCGCGCGCCATTATTCGCAGGCGCCATTTTAGTATGGATCCCTTCCCACTCCCCAGGTAGGTATCAAACTTTGTCTTCTAGAGAGGGTCATTGAGATGCAAATCAATTCAAATTTCATGTAAATGTTATGCAGCTTGAACTTGGACTAATAAAAATTGGCAGGAAGTTATTGTGATTGGTACAATTTTAAGCTGCATATAGTTTACAAGAAATTTAATTTTTAGGGGAACTTATTTGCATTGGTTGACCATTCCTATTCACTTCAAGGTTGCGTTAATCCCACTGCTTGTCACTAGGGCTGGTCACTTATGTAGTGAAGCGCCAGTCGACCACGCCCACTGCTTGTCACATTGGTGCTGGTCGCTTATGTGGTGTAGTCTCATCAGACCACACCCACTGCTTGTCACTAGGGCTGGTCGCTTATGTGGTGTAGCGTCAGTAGACCACGCCCACTGCTTGTCACATTGGTGCTGGTCGCTTATGTGGTGTAGTCTCATCAGACCACACCCACTGCTTGTCACTAGGGCTGGTCGCTTATGTGGTGTAGCGTCAGTAGACCACGCCCACTGCTTGTCACTAGGGCTGGTCGCTTATGTGGTGTAGTCTCCTCAGATCACACCCACTGCTTGTCACTAGGGCTGGCCGCTTATGTGGTGAAGCGCCAGTCGACCACGCCCACTGCTTGTCACATTGGTGCTGGTCGCTTATGTGGTGTAGTCTCATCAGACCACACCCACTGCTTGTCACTAGGGCTGGTCGCTTATGTGGTGTAGCGTCAGTAGACCACGCCCACTGCTTGTCACATTGGTGCTGGTCGCTTATGTGGTGTAGTCTCATCAGACCACACCCACTGCTTGTCACTAGGGCTGGTCGCTTATGTGGTGTAGCGTCAGTAGACCACGCCCACTGCTTGTCACTAGGGCTGGTCGCTTATGTGGTGTAGTCTCCTCAGATCACACCCACTGCTTGTCACTAGGGCTGGCCGCTTATGTGGTGTAGCGTCAGGAGACCACACCCACTGCTTTTCACTAGGGCTGGTCACCTATGTGGTGTAGCATCAGTAGACCACGCCCACTGCTTGTCACTAGGACTGGTCGCTTTATATAGTGTAGTGTCATGAGACCACACCCACTGCTTGTCACTAAGGTTGGTCACTTATGTGGTGTAGCGTCAGGAGACCACACCCACTGCTTGTCACTAGGGCTGGTAACTTATGTGGTGTAGCGTCATGAGACCACGCCCACTGCTTGTCACTAGGGCTGGTAACTTATGTGGTGTAGCGTCAGGAGACCAAACCCACTGCTTGTCACTAGGGCTGGTCAATTATGTGGTGTAGCATCAGGAGACCACACCCACTGCTTGTCACTAGGGCTGGTAACTTATGTGGTGTAGCATCAGTAGACCACACCCACTGCTTGTCACTAGGGCTGGTCGCTTATATGGTGTAGTGTCATCAGACCACACCCACTGCTTGTCACTAGGGCTGGTAACTTATGTGGTGTAGCATCAGTAGACCACACCCACTGCTTGTCACTAGGGCTGGTCGCTTATATGGTGTAGTGTCATCAGACCACACCCACTGCTTGTCACTAGGGCTGGTCACTTATGTGGTGTAGCGTCAGTAGACCACACCCACTGCTTGTCACAAGGGCTGGTCAAGGCAATGCAAATAATTCCAAGTTGATGCAGGATTGTGCAAATTTTATACACCCCTAACTGAATCTCGCCAAGGTGGAATCTATTCGGTCCACTTTCAGGCTGCATAAATTTGCATATTCCTGCATCAGCTGTAATTAATTTGCATCTCATGATTTGCATCTTGTCCCTACTTGGTTGCTGCCTAAGGGCTCGTTTCCACTGTTGCGGTGCGGAATCGCCTGCATTCCACCGCAGAAGAAATCGCATGCGGCTGCGTTTCCGCATGCGGATTTAGCCGCGATTTCGCATGCGATTTCGCATGGCAAGGAGCCAGGCGAATTTAACCATGTCACTGCCTGAGTAAGGCTCCATAGCAAACCATGCGAAATCGCGGGGAAATCCACATGGGCGATTTCCCTATTAGATACATTAGCGGCGATTCGCCCGCATTCCTCCCGCACGCGAAATCTGACGGCTCTGCCGTGCAGATTTCTGCCGCACCGAAAAACACTCCCGCAGCCGCACAAGTGGAAACAGCCCCATCCACTTACATTGACTATACGAATCCGCATGCAGTGCCCACATGCGGATTCGCTATAGTGGAAACGAGCCCTAAATCTCACTGCCTAACAATGAAGCATGCTGATTGGATGAAGGACACAGGGGCGGAACAACCAGTGCAATGATCACTAAATGATTTGCATTGATTTGTTATATTTATGTTTGTGAATTGACTGCTGCTGTGTATCGTGTCACGTGGACTGTACACATGTGTCGTTGTGCATGGCTCTTCCTCGCAACAATGCGCTGTGACGCTGGAGGGCGTTTTGTACTCGAGCGAGATAATCTTTACCTCGCAAAGTGTTCCTTTGTGTGAATTTTGCGATGATGAGAGGATTAGGGATTAGGTCCACTTTAACACTGTAATATTGTTGTTTATTTAGCTGTGTTGTTTATCGGCCGCTGATTCATACTGGAGGACAACATTTTTATGATTATTCAGCATTTAAAGAGAAACCGTGACCAAGAATTGAGCTTCACCCCACTCAGTAGCAGATACCCCCTTTCTCATGAGAAATCTTTCCCTTTTCTCAAATGGATCATCAGGGGGCGCTGTATGGCTGATATTGGCGTGAAACTCCTCCCACAGTGTAATGTCATGACCATGGTCCTGGCAGTTTCCTGTCTGTGAACCTTGTTGCATTGTGGGAAATAACAGCTGTTTACAGCTGGGTCTAACGGCCAAAAAAGCAAGCAGCGTCTCCTTCCACTGACATCACCTGCCAGCAGTAAAAATGTTACCATGTGATAAATGTCAGAATGTAAATCGGTGAGAGGAAAGATTTTACAATGGGCAAACACTGACTAAATCATTTATACATAATTTTTGTAACAATGAAGCACTTATTTTTATTAAATTATTGTAACTGGAATTCCTCTTTAAATAGTGCAGACATCTTCCACAGCGCTGTACAGAGTATTTGGTCTTGTCACTTAACCATCCCTCAGAGGGGCTCACAATCTAATCCCTACCACAGTCATATGTCTATGTATGTACCGTGTAGTGTATGTATTGTAGTCTAGGGCTAATTTAAAGAGAAACTCCGACCAATAATTGAACTTTATCCCAATCAGTAGCTGATACCCCCTTTTACATGAGAAATCTATTCCTTTTCACAAACAGACCATCAGGGGGCGCTGTATGACTGATATTGTGGTGAAACCCCTCCCACAAGGACCATGGTACTCCTGGCAGTTTCCTGTCTGTGAACCTTGCTGCATTGTGGGAAATCGCGGTTTACAGCTGTTTCCAACTGCCAAAAAAACATGCAGCAGCTACATCACCTGCCAGCAGTAAAAATGTCACCATGTAATAAATGTCAGAATGTAAATCAGGGAGAGGAAATATTTTACAATGGGAAAACACTGACTAAATCATTTATACATAAAATAAAAATGAAGCACTTTTTTATTACATTATTTTCAATGGAGTTCCTCTAAGGGAAGGCAATTAACTTATCGGTATGTTTTTGGGATGTGAGAGGAAACGAGAGTGCCCGGAGAAAACCCACTCAAACACAGCTAGAACATACAAACTCCTTGCAGATAGTGCGCACACCACTACTCTGCCGTGCATTCAGTTCTGCAGTGGGTAGGGGGCGATCACATGGCCTGAGGGAGACATTTGTGGGGGTCTCTGATCAGTGCTTTATGGTAGCTGCACAAATGTCACTTTGTTACTTTCCTTTCTGGTCTCCAAGTTGCCTTTTTTTTAAGGGTAGGGCAGTTCTCCTCCTAATTCCCAGAATCCCGCAGGGCCATCAATCACCGGGTGTTATGAATTTCAATTGACGCAGTTCACTGACGGGTCAAAATATGCAACCCTTTCATCTCAATTAGCAAAAGAAAAAAAAATCACCTGTGCCAATTGACAAATGGCGTTATGAACGATCAATAATAAAACCGTTTATAATCTGTGGCACTAATTGATTCTGTACAATTCGATCACATGGTTGGATGGAAATATAGAATCGTCTATATAAAATTGTATCGTTAATGGGAACCTTTAGGGGAAGGGAGGCGTTAATTGTTTGGCTAGGCATCAGGAAGGGGTTAATGGAATCTATTCAAGTGATCGATCGTGGAAATATACCAAAGTATGTGATTAAAGGAAACCCAAAGTGAGAGTGATATGGTGGCTGACATGATTATTTCCTTTTAAGCAATACCAGTTGCCTGGCTGTCCTGCTGATCCTGTGTCTAATACTTTTAGCCACAGCCCCTGAACAAGCATGCAGATCAGGTATTCTGAATTAGCGGATTCAGGTTTTACTGGATTAGCTATGTGCTTGTTCCAGGGTTTTGACTCAGACACTACGTATACCAGAAGATCGACAGGACTGCCAGGCAACTTGCCTTGTTTACAAGGAAATAAATATGGCCGCCACCATATCCCTGTCACTTCAGGTTCCATTTAAAGTGGCGTCACTGAGCCGATCTAGCAGAGTAATTGCAGTGTAACACAATACTAATCCTGTTCTTGTGCCAATTCTAACCATGACAGAATTGGATGTGCCCAGTCTTTATATTCTTCACCTACAAAATGTCATCTGATTGGCATCACAAGGCAAAACAAACTCAAATGAGTGCAGATGAGACCTTATGTACAAAAACTGTCCTGGGATGACTGCCTCTTGTGGACATTTTTAGGGAGTATTAACTGTGTTGGGACCCTTTTTTAACGCCATTTGGCTCCCTGATCCTTTGGTGCCAGTAGTATGAGTTACTGACCTGAACTAGTATGCAGAATACCTGTTCCACCTCCATGTTCTGCACTTGGGCAAGGACCAGAGGGCACTAAAGGGGAGGCATCGAATGAACTAACTTGATCAGGAGGGGCTTGGCCATGACAGCCACCATACCTTATGGGCAGTTGTTAGAGCGGGGTATTGAGATACCATTAATTTAGGCCAGTGTGCAAATTTAATGCAAGCTGTATGCACTATTGAACTGTGCAATCAAACACACTTCTTGTTGATTTTTGTCCCTCTTTTGAGAGATAGACAGCTGGAACTACCAGTTGAGACCTTCCACCCTGAAGTTGGGGAATCCTCTTATGCCCTGTGTTTGGAATCCCTTGTCTGAAAGACTCGAGCATGATCTTGTCAATATGACTGTGAAAGGTTGGAGGTGGGTGATATTAAAGAGGTGGACTTAAAGCAGATCCGAGATTAAAAACTAACTATAACAAGTAACTTGTCTATATATCTTATGTACAATTTAGATGGTTTACACAGCAAATCTGTCTGCAAACAGCTTTAATAGAATATGATTATTTCTTCCTGTGATACAATGAGGGCAGCCATGTTGGTTGTAAACATTACACACAGGCAAACTTATCTGCACCATCAGCACTCAGACTGTGAAAATAAACCTAATCCCCCCTCCTCCGCTCTGCCTCTGAAATCAATGGCTAGTAACACCTCACCCTCCTCCTGCCCAGACTGAGCTCCCATTAACCCTTGCTACTGTATGAAAGTGCCTTGGCTCTCTGAAAACCTGTGGGCGAGGCTTGTTTAGTTTACAGGGAATTAGAGTATTAAAACAAAAACAAAAAAGTATTTGGCATGAGGAATGCCCTATAAACAATAGTAAAGGAATACAATTATGCAATGAGTAAAAGTTCATCTCGGATCCACTTTCAGGCCTGGAACCCACTGAAATCAGCAAACGCAAAACGCAACCGCCAGCGTTTTGTCTGAGCGGTTTGCAAGCGGATTCATGCGCGTTTTTGGTCGTGTTTTGCAACATTGTATTTTTTTGCTCAGCGGGTGCGTAGCGTTTTGCGTTTTGCGTTTTTATCCTGATTGGTCCTGTGAATTATTTTTCATTTTGTTACAGTGTGCTGAACCGCAAAACGCTAGCAAAACCGCTCAGTTTAGGTTTTGCTGAGCGTTTCTGCTAGCGGTTCAATACTTTACATTGAGGCGCTAACGCTCCCAAAATGCTGCAGGTCCTGCGTTTGCGTTTCTGGAAAACGCAAACGCTCCTGTGGAAGTTGCCCCATCCATTAACATTAGCCCAGCGTTTTGGCAAACTGCTAGCGTATCGCAGTGCTGCCAAAACGCTGCCAAAAGCGCTCCTGTGGGTTCCAGCCCTCAGGGCTTATTTTACTGTGATGTGTAAAGTTCAACAGGACATAGGAGAGACATCCGGAGAATGGGAGCAGAGATAGAGAAGTCTTGGACCTACTTCTAAGAAGCCCCACTATGGGTGGTTAATGCAAGCCCCCTTGAGTAACACGATAGTCCCCGATTTATTGTTGGCTTGTTGAAGGTCTGTGGGGTTGATGGCCTTGAAGACTTTGTCACCTGTTTGAGGGTTACAGCACTTCCACAGAAGAGGAAGGGTCCCGATCCAGTAAGAGGGGTCTGGAGAGCAGAGAGAGGTTCCCTGTGGGGGCAAGCAGGGTGTTTACTCCCCATGGGTTATTTATGTATTATTTTTACAGATATTGGCCTAAATCCACAAAATTAAATCCAATGTATCAAGACCACTGACGGACCCTTCGTCAAGGCTTTCTCATTTCATTGCCTGACGCCTTGAGGAAGGGTCCCCGCGTGGCCACGAAACATTAGTTTTGTTTCTGCGCGGCATTCTTGATCAAGCAAGCCTCATTGGCTTTACCTTTGAGCGCCGACTATCATCAGTTGGTTCCTCTCATTAAATCCGCCACTCTGATTTGTTCTTCGAAGCTCGTTTATGCACAACAAAAATTTACACATAGCTGGGAATCTCCTATACAGCCACCGACGACCCTGGAAAGCTGGGTTGGTTGACCAGGACACCTCAAATGCCCCCCTTCTCCAGTCCCGTCCTCACCGCTTCCCAGGTATGGCAGCGCCCTGCAGGAGCCAGGCGATACGCCATCTGTGTTATTGCAGATAGACCCCTCCCTGCAGCACAGGGGCAACACATCCCAAACACAAACTCCCACAACTAGCAGAGAGAGCTCAGAGTCAGGAGAGAGAGAGAGAGAGAGTAATAGGCAGCACTGGATCTCTTCTATATTAAAAGTGTTGGCCACCATCCAGCCTCTACTACCGTTCGTCCCTCCCTCCCCGCCGCAGGAGTTAAACATTGTCCCTGCCAGCCTTGCAGACTGTTTGGAATAGTTGAAATGCTTTGACACTCAGGACTTGGATGGCAAAGGGGAAGGCAGGTTTTTTTTCTTCTTTTTTTTTTTTACAGTGCCATTCATATGCAAAAACCGCACGGTAAATCCTGCGACCTGTCTGCGTTGCTGTGGCACCACTAAGCACCCCATCAGCCTACAGTACAGTACAAAAAAAAAAATCCTGCCATCTTTGTTTGCATTGCAGTGACTCATCAAAAGTCTGCCTTGTACCAACACTGCGAGCTTTCTACTGGCACCCAGCGCCTCTCTCCCTCTCTCTCTCTCTCTGAGAGCGTAGAGTCCAGGGCTGGCATTTTCCTCAGGTCTGTAATCAAAGGCTTCTATTCATTGCACAGAGAGGTTCTGAATGTTAATCTGCATCCGGCCACAGACCATTGACATGCTACGCACTGCTGTGTTGGACATTTTGACTTGCTAAAACCTTAAGAATACAAAAAAACAGAGGCTGTGTTGTTTTTTTTCTCTTTCCTTTTTTTTTTGGATGCTGATCTGCTTTTTGTTTTTTTTCTTCTTCTTCTTCTTCTCGTCTCTTGACGCCACCGAACCGACAGAAGGAAAGGAAGAAAGTGGGACACTGTCTGCTTTTCGGCTCGTGGAGCGACGCCTGGATACTTGGGACCACTTTTGGGATTTTAAGGTAAGGTGGCCGGCCGGATGGCTGGCAGGCAAGTTTTTGGGGTGGTCCGCAAAAAAAAAAAAGAAAAAGCATAATAATTTAACTGATGCTTTGCCGAGCTGGTGTCGCCACTCAGACGCGAGAAGTGGGACATGGACTCTCTCCCCACCCCCTCCCCATCTCGCGTCTGTCTGAGTCTATATTCGCTGTCTGCCTCTCCGATGCGATCAGCGTGGGGACACAATAGTTACACTTGTCACCCTCCCTTCCCTCAGATGAGCCATTTCACGGTGATTTGGGATGACAAACCTATTCCACGCTTGTTTGGGATAATCCGCGACGTCCTCTTTAGTTATTATAACGAGCCCCAATTTGGGGAGGATGTTCAGTGGTGACCCCCACCTCCCCTTTCCCGGCGGAGTAGCCGCAAGCCTTGAAATTTTGCTGGCCGCCGAGCGTTTTTTGGTTTTGCGGCGGTGGGATTAGTGCTGCGCTTTCCCCTCTCGCTCTCTTTTTAATGCAGCAAAAAAAGAGGCAAATCTCATTACGGCACAAGTGTCTGGTCTATTGTCCTGACATACCCTGCTGTGAGGTAATGTGATGCGAGCCTCTGTCTCCGCGACGCCGACTTGTTTGCAGCGATAGATATTAAAGGGCTTTTTCTCCCCCCCCCCCCCTACCTTCCGTCGGCTGCACCGTCTTCAGATCCAGACACAGAGAGAGAGGGGAGAGGGGAGGGGTTGGTGGCATTGGGGAGCTTTATGTCTGACTTGGAGAGGGGAAAAAAAAAGACATCTTTGCACTTTTTCTCTCGACTGCTTTTTAAATCTTCACAGAGATCATACGAGTTTCCATTGAGAGCGCAGAGGTGCTCCCCCCCCCCCCCACCTGCCGCCCCCCCCCCCTTCCTTTTTCCCTCCCTCCCTCCCTGGCGGGGCATGAAAAATTTAGAATTCTCAATTCGCACTGCAGCATGTTCTATAGGCTGTGATGCCCATTCAGTGCATTCCCGGCGCCAGCCCATGTCACAGGAACAGGATCCGCCGCGCCGCGAATGTCAGCGCCAGCCAGTGACCCGCTTCACCATCGGGGACTTAGGGGACCCCCCTCCCCATCCAGCAAGGATAATACCCGACAGGTAAGTGATACCTTTATGGCGTTCGCATCGCCGACAGACAGACTGCTCATCTTGGGTGACATCTCCGTTGCTACCGCCGTCCTGTGAGTCAGTTAACCCCTCATGACCGGGACGCATCGCTCTGATCCCTTCCCACCCCCCCACCCCCGTCCCGGAGCGAGGTAAACCTGCCTTCCGCGTATCACAAGCCTCAGACCTCCGCTTTCTGCCCGCAGCTGCGATCGGCTGGTCAATAAATCAAAAGTTTTGCCGTAAAGCAAATGTTTACAGGCATACCAGGGAGAGCAGTAAAAGGGATTTTACACCTCGTCTCAGGTGGCGATTACAAGCCAGAGCGATAAGATTACTTATTAAGCGTTTTTGCGATGGCGTTCCAGCGTACCTCTGTAAGGGTGGGGGGGTCTGTTTGGTTTGTCAGGATTTCGGTTATGTGTTTTGGGGAATTCCTGTATATACTGTAAAATCATTTTGTTGTCTCGGTGTTAAAGATGAATGCTAATCCTTTTAGTGATTACTTATTGCCTTTGTATTTGGATGAAAAAAAAAATGTCACACCATGTATAGAATTTTCACCTGTCCCAGAGGAGCTTACATTCTAATGTTCTCACCACAGCGACACACTTATTATACATTTATATAGCTCTGACATATTCCACAGCGCTGTACAGAGATCACTGATCCATTCCCATCAGTCTCTGCACCAGAGGAGCTTACACTCTAATATCCTCACCACAGTTACACGCTATTATTATACATTTATATAGCTCTGACATATACCACAGCGCTGTACAGAGAGCACTGACCCATCCCCATCAGTCTCTGCACCAGAGGAGCTTACACTCTAATGTCCTCACCACAGTCATTCACTATTATTATTATTAGTGATCTCTGTACAGCGCTGTGGAATATATCAGAGCTATATAAATGTATAATAATAGCGTGTGACTGTGGTGAGGATATTAGAGTGTAAGCTCCTCTGGTGCAGAGACTGATGGGAATGGATCAGTGATCTCTGTACAGCGCTGTGGTATATGTCAGAGCTATATAATGTATAATAATAATAGTGTGTGACTGTGGTGAGGACATTAGAGTGTAAGCTGCTCTGGCGCAGAGACTGATGGGAATAGATCCGTGATCTCTGTACAGCGCTGTGGTATATGTCAGAGCTATATAATGTATAATAATAATAGTGTGTGACTGTGGTGAGGGCATTAGAGTGTAAGCTCCTCTGGTGCAGAGGCTGATGGGAATGGATCAGTGATCTCTGTACAGCGCTGTGGTATATGTCAGAGCTATATAATGTATAATAATAATAGTGTGTGACTGTGGTGAGGACATTAGAGTGTAAGCTCCTCCGGTGCAGAGACTGATGGGAATGGATCAGTGATCTCTGTACAGCGCTGTGGAATATGTCAGAGCTATATAAATGTATAATAATAATAGTGTGTGACTGTGGTGAGGGCATTAGAGTGTAAGCTCCTCTGGTGCAGAGGCTGATGGGAATGGATCAGTGATCTCTGTACAGCGCTGTGGTATATGTCAGAGCTATATAATGTATAATAATAATAGTGTGTGACTGTGGTGAGGACATTAGAGTGTAAGCTCCTCCGGTGCAGAGACTGATGGGAATAGATCAGTGATCTCTGTACAGCGCTGTGGAATATGTCAGAGCCATATAAATGTATAATAATAATAATAGCGTGTGACTGTGGTGAGGGCATTAGAGTGTAAGCTCCTCTGTTGCAGAGACTGATGGGATCTGTATAGCACTGTGGAATATCTCAGAGCTATTTAAGTGATCACCAATCAATTCCTATCCATTTCTGCAGCAGAGGAGCTTACACTCTAATGCCCCCTCTATAGACTAGCATTCATATTCTGTCCAGCCAGGTGTAGAGTGAGGAGTTTGGAGGAAGTGGGGGGGGGGGGGGGGCTGGAGCACGCAGAGAAAACCTACGCAGACACGGGGAGAACATACAGACGCCATGCAGACAGAGCGCTAGTGGTGATGTTTGGTGTGCAATCCTATATCGCCACCACCTTTTAGTATGCTTTTGCATATGGTGGAATTCAGACGATCTGGAGGAAAACTTACCCAGAAGCTGAGAATTCACAATTGCCATGTGGAGAGAACCCTGCGGGTTATTGCATCCAGAATATCAGTGTAGCAAGGCCAGCATCATAGCTGCCACACTGCCCAATAACCTGACATCTGCTGGTAGTCGAATTTTAGTGTTGAACTAAGTACTAATCTTTAACGATAAGAAGGTGTGTGTGTGTGTGTGTGTGTGTGTGTGTGTGTGTGTGTGTGTGTGTGTGTGTGTGTGTGTGTGTGTGTGTACAGTGTGTGTGTGTGTTTGTAGTGTGTGTGTGTTTGTAGTGTGTGTGTGTGTGTGTGTGTGTGTGTACAGTGTGTGTGTGTGTGTGTGTGTGTGTGTGTGTGTGTGTGTGTGTGTGTGTGTGTGTGTGTGTGTGTGTGTGTGTGTGTGTGTGTGTGTGTGTGTGTGTGTGTGTGTGTGTGTGTGTGTAGCCGGGGGGGTATACCATTCTATACACCATCACCCACTCACCCCCTTATCGTAACGTGAAATGAACTAACATAAACCCTGCTTTGAACAGTATTTATTCCCCACCTTGTTCCTCCTCTATGGCAAGCGCTACAGTTTTGCCCTTTGCATTAAAGCTGACCACACAACATACAATCTTGATTGTATAGATATGCCTATTGATAATTCCGTTTTACCATAACGATCAACCTTACGATCTGATAATTACAATCTGATAAATCTGATCGTATCAAATGGAGTATGTCTGAAAAATGGATCGATAATCCAATTGATGGGTACTATCAACAATCCCCAATCTGGCCCAGTCCGATCGTTCAGAAGGTTAATTGGAAGGTAAAATTGGATTAGGAGTAGACACCTGTATCGCCAAAGCTAGGGTGAAGTAGACTGGCTGTAACCTATAGCAACCAGATATTCCTTCACTACAGACCAGAGATGGTCAATGCATTTCTGGTCATTTTAAATACAAATTGCATAGAACTGGGCCAATCCCACTCTGCAGTGGCGTAGCTAAGAAGTTGTGGGCCCCGGTGCAAGTTTTAATGATTACTATTATGCAAGACAACTTTAGAAGTGAGTATTATCAGCACAGGACCAATACAGAGCTAATACTGTGGTTGGGGGAGGACCCCTCTGGGCCCCTATGGCCCAAGGGCCCCGATGCGGTTGCTACCGCTGCACCCTCTATTGCTACGCCACTGCCAATCTGCATGAAAAGCATTGGATTGACCTGATTCCGAGCCTCATACAATTTGCATGAAATTTGCATGCCAGGCAGAATTCTGGGCATCTCATTAAGCTTCTCTGTCCATGCTGGGGTTGGAGCGTCTGATTTGCATACTGGTTATGGATTGGCGGTTCTGGCATTGGTACCGGCACAGAGGAATCCGCACCGATCCCCCGGTTACTAGGGATGAGATCAATGAGATGGAAATTTTTCTTACTTTATGCAGGATTATGTAAATTTGTATGCAAATATATGCAGCTTGAAAAGGAACCAATCAAGTCCCACCCAGGTTTAAACTGATTGGTCCATTTTCAAGCTGCATATATTTGCATACAAATTTACATAAATCTGCATGAACTCTGAAATCTTTGCATCTCATTGATCATACCTTTCAGACAGACTCCTCCCATCACCCAGTAATCGCAGCCTCCATGTTCCTCTCGCTTCAAGCGTTGACTACGCCCGATTTTGAACGCGTCGGTGGGAATTATGGCGCTTTGGCCCTTCAGGAAGGAGGAGATACAGTTTCCAATCCTTCTCCAGACCCCGGAGAGGAAATGATTATCACAAAAACTACTGAAGTAAAGTCCTTATTATGTGACCGTAGTCCTGCCGGTCCCTGACTCCGGTACCGCTTTCTGCCCGTTTTGTTTTGCCTCATTTCTAATTTGGGTATTTGCATTAACTCTGCATGCAAGCCGAGCTGCCAGCGTCTTATTAGCTGCCTCTGGGGGAGACTGAGGGCTGCACAGCTTTATAGGATGTTCTGTAAAGGGAGAAAGAGTCAGGAATTATCTTTCCTTGTCGCAGGACAGCAGCAGTACCAAGTCTGAGAAGTTCTCGGGAATCCAAGTCATGGTATAGCCAAAGAGAAACAAGATGGCCGCTCCTTCCCTGTTTTATCAGACATTTTGTTTCGTCGCTTTTATAGAGAAACTTCGTCAGGGCTCATGAGGTAACAGAGGAATTATCCAAATTAGTAGCTTCACACACAGTCCAATTCCAATACAACCAAATGTCTCAGCTTCCGACACTCATTCTGTAGATAAAGTTATTTGCATTTCATGGCTGAAGGTGTAGATGATGTAATTAAAGCACACCTAAGTGTCAGGGGTATGGGCTGCCATATTTATTTCCTTTTAAACAAAACCAGTTGCCTGGCAGTCCTGCTGATCCTTTGCCTCTAATACCTTTTTAAAGGACAACTGTAGTGAGAGGTGTATGGAGACCACTAAACTGCTGCATGCCGAATCGCTGGGAACTGCCGATTGAACAAAGTTTCCACAATCTTTACACTAAAGATGATTAGCGGTGGGATGTGGACAACAGTGATAGGCCACAAGAAGATTACCGATGATAATATCGTTAACAAGGAAGCATGCAGGGGGGAGTTCCAAAGGCTTTAGCGGAAAGATTGTTTAATCTGTACAAACAAGGGACATTGAATGAATTGATCCGATTTGATATTCCATGACGGGCTTTCAAAATGCACGAGCATGGTTGTACAACTCCCGTCTGTAACCGCCATTCACCGCTTTTTCTTTAAAACGATGTTGGTTGGTAACACGATGTTGGTTGGAACGATCGTTCACTTGTCATTTTGACAGATCAAATCCTGCCGTGGGTTTGGACCTTTAGACCCTGAACAAGCATTGTTTCAGGTGTGTGATTCAGACACTACTGCAGGCAAATGGACCAGAAGGACAGCCAGACAACTGGTATTGTTTAACAGGAAATAAATATGGCAGCCTCCATACAGTATACTTCTCACTTCAGTGGTGCTTTAAGCTAAGTTGACAGACTAGACTAGACTTTTCCTCTTAAGGAACTGTAGCTCTATTACGATTTTGATCCGTTTCTCTGGAAATTAATCTGTTTGACTAGTGATGTTAGCTACTCCTAATCGAAATTTTAATTGGATAGCGCTGCCCACTGCCGGTGGGGTTAACTTACCCAATGCGTCCGCTATAGCTGCTGCATTTCACTTGCAGTCCACGTAGCTGTACTGCTTCCTCCTTCCGGGGTGAAACAGGAAGTAGTGGAGTTATGCAGACTGCAGGTGGAAGGCATCGGCTATAGGCGAACGCATTGGGTAAGTTAACCCCCGCGGGGGCAACACTAATTTACATTTTGATTACGAGTAGCTATGTACTCCTTGCTATTTGTAGCTAACATCAGTCATTCTGACATTTGCAAAACCTAAAATATACTAAAAAGCTCCTTACTGGTCAATGGGATGCTTATACATTTTCAGATGTCATGCAAATTGTATGCAGTCTGAAATTGAACCGATGCAAATTGGCAAACCGAGAATTTGATTGGCCAGGTCCGTAGCTGAGTAGAAATTGCTAATATTTCCGGCTAATGTATGATTCAAACACATCTCATTGACTTGAGTTTTTGCAATTTTCCATTCATAAAAAAAAAAAAAAAGTATAACTTGTCTCGATCTGTCCAATGCTAGCCGCAGAAATCTCTTTATAATTCGCAAGAGCTTCTTTTTTTCCTGTGTTCTTACTTGGGGACAATGACACCCCCTCCCCAACCTGTATCTTGTGTACGGTCCCCCCCCCCTCCTCCCATCACGTTGACAGTCTGGCTTTGCGGCGTGGTTGTGCACCACAAGTACGACAACCGTTGCGCCCATCGCAAATTCTTCGCTCTTGCGTCTTACTTCCCACGATTCGCTGTGGGGAAGGTTTGGGCCACGTTTGCAGCAGATGGCAGATCATTACCTTAATTTCCTTCCCCAAAGGCGAGTGTCTCCGGTAACTTTGAAGTGTCGTATGTTATCTGTAGGCATATGTCTGCTCCCCCCCCCCCCCCCCACCACGCGTCTGCGATGATGTCATCAGTACACGTCAGCTGGGAACAGAGGGAGCCACGGAGCGGTACATTCCCATGTGAGGGGGGGGGGGGGGGGGTTGGGTTTCTCGGAGGCAGCAGTAAGTCTGATTCAGAGACTTTGTTTCAGGCATATTTATTTATATCATTGCATTTCACATTTTTTTTAAATAAGGGCATCTAAAATGTATATTAATACATAAAATTTAAAACCTGAAGCGATCTGTAAATAAAAAGTTAGATCCTCAACTTGAATCAAAAGTTGGTAAAATAGATTAGTGATTGGCCGATTAAAATTGAAGGTGTGTGCCAGGCTTTAGTTTCAGAGCCCATTCTGTGACTGTGTGGAAGTTTCTTAGTTAGCTGATGTCGGTGTTGTAGAATCTGGATGCTGCCTGAACCAAATGACTGTGCTGCAGGCTGCAATCTTCCCAGAGGATTCAGTCTGTGCCTCATGTCCCTGAACTTTGAACAGCAGGATGATGCAATCCAGTCAGCACAGCCCCCTTTGACGCCTGCTTCTGGTCATGTGATCACGTTTTCAGGGCAGGAAATCAGGATTCTGCAGCTCAAAATCCTAACAAGGTAACATCTGAGCGCTGTGATTACTGAGCTATGAGGCATTTTTCTTTAGATCTGTGCTGGAGATGGGAATTTATGTGTGAGGGGACGCAGCAGGGGTGCTGTATTTTTAGAATACCGCAGGAGTCGGGAGTCGTTACCCTTAGATGTGTCTGAAATGTACAAAAACTCATATCGGCTGCAGACTTATTACTTTGATGTTGCGGGAAGGATTGTTCAGCCACCTCCACACATTTATCGGCGTGCGCCTGACTGACCGGTTAACCCCGAGATGTCTGCATGGGTCGCCCATACCTGTCTCCTCTCTCATCTGCAATTTTGTGTAGGAGAAACCGTGATTGGATGGGTTTGAGTTGCCATAACGTACCCTGCAGCGGGTAATCTATAAGGCTGGGAGAGGAATAAGGAGGCGGCTATCTTCATTCTGTAATAAACAATGCCAGTTGCCTGACATCTGTGCTGATGCTCCACCTCTAATACTATAAGTCACTGGCCAGGAATGAGCATGCAGATTAAATTCTGTGACTCTGCTGGCTGCATGCTTGTTCCAGGTGTGACTGCTGGCTGCATGCTTGTTCCAGGTGTGACTGCTGGCTGCATGCTTGTTCCAGGTGTAATTATGCTGGCTGCATGCTTGTTCCAGGTGTAACTCTGCTGGCTGCATGCTTGTTCCAGGTGTGACTCCGCTGGCTGCATGCTTGTTACAGGGCTGACTCCACTGGCTGCATGCTTGTTCCAGGTGTAACTCTGCTGGCTGCATGCTTGTTCCAGGTGTGACTCTGCTGGCTGCATGCTTGTTCCAGGTGTAACTCTGCTGGCTGCATGCTTGTTCCAGGTGTGACTCTGCTGGCTGCATGCTTGTTCCAGGTGTGACTCCGCTGGCTGCATGCTTGTTCCAGGTGTGACTCCGCTGGCTGCATGCTTGTTCCAGGTGTAACTCTGCTGGCTGCATGCTTGTTCCAGGTGTGACTCTGCTGGCTGCATGCTTGTTCCAGGTGTGACTCCGCTGGCTGCATGCTTGTTCCAGGTGTGACTCTGCTGGCTGCATGCTTGTTCCAGGAGTGACCCCGCTGGCTGCATGCTTGTTCCAGGTGTGACTCTGCTGGCTGCATGCTTGTTCCAGGTGTGACTCTGCTGGCTGCATGCTTGTTCCAGGTGTAATTATGCTGGCTGCATGCTTGTTCCAGGTGTAACTCTGCTGGCTGCATGCTTGTTCCAGGTGTGACTCTGCTGGCTGCATGCTTGCTCTAGGTGTGATTCTGCTGGCTGCATGCTTGTTCCAGGTTTGACTCTGCTGGCTGCATGCTGGTTCCAGGTGTGACTCTGCTGGCTGCATGCTAGTTCCAGGTGGGACTCCGCTGGCTGCATGCTTGCTCCAGGTGTGACTCTGCTGGCTGCATGCTTGCTCCAGGTGCGACTCTGCTGGCTGCATGCTTGTTCCAGGTGCGACTCCGCTGGCTGCATGCTTGTTCCAGGTGGGACTTCGCTGGCTGCATGCTTGTTCCAGGTGTGACTCTGCTGGCTGCCTGCTGGTTCCAGGTTTGACTCTGCTGGCTGCATGCTGGTTCCAGGTGTGACTCCGCTGGCTGCATGCTTGTTCCAGGTGGGACTTCGCTGGCTGCATGCTTGTTCCAGGTGTGACTCCGCTGGCTGCATGCTTGTTCCAGGTGTGACTCTGCTGGCTGCATGCTTGCTCCAGGTGGGACTCCGCTGGTTGCATGCTTGTTCCAGGTGTGACTCCGCTGGTTGCATGCTTGTCCCTGGTATGCCTCCGCTGGCTGCATGCTTGTCCCAGGTGTGACTCCGCTGGCTGCATGCTTGTTCCAGGTGGGACTTCGCTGGCTGCATGCTTGTTCCAGGTGTGACTCCGCTGGCTGCATGCTTGTTCCAGGTGTGACTCTGCTGGCTGCATGCTTGCTCCAGGTGGGACTCCGCTGGTTGCATGCTTGTTCCAGGTGTGACTCCGCTGGTTGCATGCTTGTCCCTGGTATGCCTCCGCTGGCTGCATGCTTGTCCCTGGTGTGACTCTGCTGGCTGCATGCTTGTCCCTGGTATGACTCCGCTGGCTGCATGCATGTTCCAGGTGTGACTCTGCTGGCTGCATGCATGTTCCAGGTGCGACTCTGTTGGCTGCATGCTTGTTCCAGGTGTGATTCTGCTGGCTGCATGCTTGTACCAGGTGTGACTCCGCTGGCTGCATGCTTGTTCCAGGTGTGACTCCGCTGGCTGCATTCTTGTCCCAGGTGTGACTCCGCTGGCTGCATGCTTGTTCCAGGTGTGACTCCGCTGGCTGCATGCTTGTTCCAGGTGTGACTCCGCTGGCTGCATGCTTGTTCCAGGTGTGACTCCGCTGGCTGCATGCTTGTTCCAGGTGTGACTCCGCTGGCTGCATGCTTGTTCCAGGTGTGACTCTGCTGGCTGCATGCTTGTTCCAGGTGCGTGACTCAAACACGACTAAAGCCAAAAGTTCAGGCAGCTGGCATTGTTTGAAATGGGATAGAGATGGCAGCCTCCATATGATCTCACTTCAAGTTCCATTTAAAGGACGAGGGAAGCCTCTGTAGGATTCAGAAGCTTTTCTCTTTTTAAAGTGAATCTTAAGCCAGAAAAAAAAAAAGTTTTACTCACCTGGGGCTTCTACCAGCCCCCTGCAGCAGTCCTGTGCCCTCGCAGCCACTCACTAATCCTCTGGTGCCCCGCTGCCAGCTAGTTTCATTTTTGCCGACAGGCCCGTCAGTACTGGCCACGTGTAGCTTTTTCCACATTCCCGACTGTAATTAGCACTATTGCGGGCCGCATCGCGTTGCGGCCTGCAATAGCACTAATTACAGTGGGGAGTGCGGAAAAAGCTACGCGTGGCCAAAACGAAACTAGCTGGCAGCGGGGCACCAGAGGATTAGTGAGTGGCTGCGAGGGCACAGGACTGCTGCAGGGGGCTGGTAGAAGCCCCAGGTGAGCAAAACTCCATTTTTTTTTCTGGCTTAAGTGTCCCTTTAAGTATTTGCTTTTTCACTTTAAATGACACCTGAAGTGAGGGAGATATGGAGGCAGCCATATTTATTTCCTGTTAAACAATACCAGTTGCTTGGCAGCCCTGCTGATCTATGGCTGCAGTAGTGTCTGAATCACACACCTGAAACAAGCATGCAGCTAATCCAGTCACACTTCAGTCAGAGCACCTGATCTGCTGCATGCTTGTTCAGGGGCTATGGCTAAATATATTAGAGCCAGAGGATCAGTAGGACAGCCAGGCATACTGCATTGATTAATATAAAGTAAATATGGCAGCCTCCATTATCCCTCTCAACGCAGGCATCCATTAAAGCGAAAAAGGAAATACTTACCTATAGAGGGTTTTGAAGTCCTTGCTCCTGCCGCCGCTGTCCGGAACCCCCTTCCGGCATGAGTGTATCCATTCTGTACCAGCGCGAGCGGCACCAGCTTACTGTACTGGTGCGCCTGTAACCATACAGATGCAGTCGGTATCTTCAGTTGCGTCAGTGAAATCAGTCTCTCTCTGTGTCGTGTGTCAGTGTGGGCGGAGCTGTAGTGGGTGGAGCTGAGACCAGGCAGTACCCCGGTTCTATCATCCCAGGACAGTGCTGGTCAGGGGAGGGCACTGTCTGGTTATCAGAAGCTGAATGTTGTTATAGAGATTGGTTGGTTTAGCAGTTAGGCTGTGAGTGTGCAGTTTTCGTGTCGGGGTGGAGTATGCGTAGCGTGCGGCCCCCGCTAGCCGAGGACACAAAGTTTCGCGACGCTCTCTCTTTCCTCGCTGGTGAGTCAGCGCTGAGTCGATGATGAGTGCTAACATAAGCCGAAAATCCAAAACATATTGCTTGTTTGAAGCATAATAACGAGACAGAACGATTTTCAGCCTTTTTGCGTGAACTCGGCGTGCTCCGCTCTCCTCCGTGCCAGCAGACGCCATCATTTCCCATCTGCCAGCCGCGAGATTGCCGATTAAAACTTCTGCTGGAAGAGCGCTGTTTAAACTTGCCTCCTGTTAGCCGGCGCTGCTTTAAAGAGGACCTGTTACAAATACTGGTAGAACTGCCAGAAATTCTCCCAAATATCCATAATTTACTGATGCAGGAAGTGGGTGCTGTGCTAAGCAAACACATCCTACTTTACCAATGAAGGAAGTGGGCGCTGCGCTAAGCAATGCAATCCACTCTACCGATGCAGGAAGTGGGCGCTGCGCTAAGCAATGCAATCCACTCTCTATTGATGCAGGAAGTGGGTGCTGCGCTAAGCAATGACATCCACTCTACCGATGCAGGAAGTGGGTGCTGCGCTAAGCAATGCAATCCACTCTCTACTGACGCAGGAAATGGAAGCTGCGCTAAGCAATGCAATCCACTGTCTACCAATACAAGCAGTGGACCCAGCGCTAAGCAATGCAATCCACTCTCTACCGATGCATGAAGTGGGCGCTGCGCTAAGCAATGCAATCCACTCTACCGATGCATGAAGTGGGCGCTGCGCTAAGCAATGCAATCCACTCTACCGATGCAGGAAGTGGGTGCTGTGCTAAGCAATGCAATCCACTTTACCGATGCAGGAAGTGGGCGCTGCGCTAAGCAATGCAATCCACTCTCTACCGATGCAGGAAGTGGGCGCTGCGCTAAGCAATGCAATCCACTCTACCGATGCAGGAAGTGGGCGCTGCGCTAAGCAATGCAATCCACTCTCTACCGATGCAGGAAGTGGGTGCTGCGCTAAGCAATGCAATCCACTCTCTATTGATGCAAGAAGTGGGTGCTGTGCTAAGCAATGACATCCACTCTACCGATGCAGGAAGTGGGCGCTGCGCTAAGCAATGCAATCCACTCTACCGATGCAGGAAGTGGGTGCTGCGCTAAGCAATGCAATCCACTCTCTACCG
Source organism: Hyperolius riggenbachi (assembly GCF_040937935.1). Taxonomy (NCBI): domain Eukaryota; kingdom Metazoa; phylum Chordata; class Amphibia; order Anura; family Hyperoliidae; genus Hyperolius; species Hyperolius riggenbachi. The sequence goes on from NC_090653.1 coordinate 286,965,050, forward strand.
ATGCATGAAGTGGGCGCTGCGCTAAGCAATGCAATCCACTCTACCGATGCAGGAAGTGGGCGCTGCGCTAAGCAATGCAATCCACTCTCTATTGATGCAGGAAGTGGGTGCTGCGCTAAGCAATGCAATCCACTCTCTATTGATGCAGGAAGTGGGTGCTGTGCTAAGCAATGACATCCACTCTACCGATGCAGGAAGTGGATGCTGCACTAAGCAATGCAATCCACTCTCTACCGATGCATGAAGTGGGCGCTGCGCTAAGCAATGCAATCCACTCTACCGATGCAGGAAGTGGGCGCTGCGCTAAGCAATGCAATCCACTCTACCGATGCAGGAAGTGGGCGCTGCGCTAAGCAATGCAATCCACTCTCTATTGATGCAGGAAGTGGGTGCTGCGCTAAGCAATGACATCCACTCTACCGATGCAGGAAGTGGGTGCTGCGCTAAGCAATGCAATCCACTCTCTACCGATGCATGAAGTGGGCGCTGCGCTAAGCAATGCAATCCACTCTACCGATGCAGGAAGTGGGCGCTGCGCTAAGCAATGCAATCCACTCTACCGATGCAGGAAGTGGGCGCTGCGCTAAGCAATGCAATCCACTCTCTATTGATGCAGGAAGTGGGTGCTGCGCTAAGCAATGCAATCCACTCTCTATTGATGCAGGAAGTGGGTGCTGTGCTAAGCAATGACATCCACTCTACCGATGCAGGAAGTGGATGCTGCACTAAGCAATGACATCCACTCTCTATTGATGCATGAAGTGGTTGCTGCGCTAAGCAATGACATCCACTCTCTATTGATGCAGGAAGTGGTTGCTGCGCTAAGCAATGACATCCACTCTACCGATACAGGAAGTGGATGCTGTACTAAGCAATGACATCCGCTCTCTACTGATGCAGGAAGTGGGCGCTGCGCTAAGTAATGTAATCCACTCTCTACTGATGCAGGAAGTGGGTGCTGTGCTAAGCAATGCAATCCACTCTCTATCGATGCAGGAAGTGGGTGCTGTGCTAACCAATGCAATCCACTCTCTACCGATGCAGGAAGTGGGTGCCGCACTAACCAATGCAATCCACTCTCTACTGATGCAGGAAGTGGGCGCTGCGCTAAGTAATGTAATCCACTCTCTACTGATGCAGGAAGTGGGTGCTGTGCTAACCAATGCAATCCACTCTCTACCGATGCAGGAAGTGGGTGCCGCACTAACCAATGCAATCCACTCTCTACTGATGCAGGAAGTGGGTGCTGTGCTAAGCAATGCAATCCACTCTACCGATGCAGGAAGTGGGTGCTGCGCTAACCAATGCAATCCACTCTCTACTGATGCAGGAAATGGGTGCTGTGCTAAGCAATGCAATCCACTCTACCGATGCAGGACGTGAGTGCTGCACGAAGCAATGACATCCTCTCTCTACCGATGCAGGAAGTGGACACCGCGCTAAGCAATGACATTCGCTCTCTAACGACGTAGGAAGTGGGTGCTGCACCAAGGAATGCAATCCCCTCTCTACTGATACAGGAAATAGACCCCGCGCTCAGCACTGCAATCTACTCTTTTGACACAGGAAGTGGATGCGGCCCTAAGTAATGCAATAGAAAAACTGCTGCATGATTTGCTAGCCACTGATTTTCTAGTGACCTTCATTTGCTAGCACAATATCCACTTCCTGAGTCACTGGATATTTGCATGTCAGGAGAATCTTCTTCCTTATGGTTCCGGATTGCATGCATGCACAATTGCATGCATTAAATGCACTTCTTGACAGTTTGGATTGGCTCAGTTCCAAGAGGCTTACAATTTGCATTACATTTGCATGCAAGTCAGAATTATCTGCATCTCATCGACCATCTGTAGTCAGAACCAGAATCTTTGTTCTGAAACTGACACCGGGAAGTCCGGAGCTGCTCTTCAACCTGTTGTTTTTTTTGCATTGCTTCTCCAATCTTTAGCTCCTGTCAGGGTAGTGATCCGATTGGACAGATCGCTTTCACCTGATTGGCGTGCGTGTAAAAAGGGCGCCAGGACATTTTTGCGCAGATTGACACTGAGAAACTGCTCACCCGGCTGTAGCAAATTGCCTGGCGGCGTTAATTACTATTCCCCCTCCGTGGCGCCATACGGGGGGGGGGGGGGGGGGGGGTAAGACGCAATTCGACTTCCAGCTATTGCTGATGGCCAAATTTTATCGCAATATGGGCTCTGTCTTTTGCCCAAATTACTCACTGAGCGCCGCTATAGCCAAAATTACAGCCTAAACGGACATTCGAATGCTAGGCAACCTTTTTACCGGTCTCACCTGATTGTTGCTATAGGAACGTCCTTTGAAGGTTCCTTAGAGGGGTGCTTCTCACTTGTTCTCTCCATAGAACAGAGCAGACTTCTCAGCTGGGAGCCCAGCAGGGTCAGTACAGTGATCATTCTTAAACTATCACCTGAAACCATCACTAATGATCATGTCAGGTGACAGCATTATACCGTTAGTAGATTGCTGTACTGCATGAGCTCGGTGCATCCAGCTGATTCCTCCCATATTCATGACTGTCAGTGGAAACAAATCCGTGAAAAGATGTCTAAATGAACATGTTAGTGTATTTCTGCTTCTCTGTCACCTCTTGTAGTTTTTGGGCATCCTGGATTTCTTCCTTAAAGCACACCTGATGTGAGTAGTATACGGAGGCTGCCATGTTTATTACCTGTTAAACAATACCAGTTGCCTGGCAGCTCTGATGGTCTATTTGGCTGCAGTAGTGTCTGAATCACATCAGAAACAAGCATGCAGCTAATCCAGTCACACTGCAGTCAGAGCACCTGATCTACTGCATGCTTGTTCAGGGGCTGTGGCTAAATGTATTAGAGGCAGAGGATCAGCAGGACAGCCAGGCAACTGGTATTGTTTAAAAATAAATACTTATGGCATGCATATGGCAGCCTCCATATGTTTATCTCTTCAGGATCCCTTTAAGGGCAAGACATGTATTAAATGCCTGCTATCACAAACTGTGGAATATTCAGAATGCATGTGTATGAAATGTACGATTTGTTCCAGAGTAAAACGCACTATAAATGTATTATATCTTATGTCGCTGTCACTTACAGTAGGCAGTACAGATCTGACCGGTTTTGAACTAGTCCATCTCCTCATGGGCAAGCCTCAGGTATTTCTCTATTTACAAAATGCATTTACTGAACGGCAGTTGCTCAGTCCAACTGACAAACTAGTACAGCGGCTGGTGGCATCTTTGTACAGATCCTTTTCCAGGAATTGCTGGAAAGTATGAAGGTAATTCTGAGACTCCCCATGAGGATATGGACTAGTCCAAAACTTTTAAATTTCACAGTTTTTATTGATAATGGTCGTTTTATGAGCTTTATCTACTGCTTCCTTGTTTATGGAACAGAAACTATAATGTTGTCTGGAGAGAGTGAATGAGATGCAAATATATGGAACCCGCATTGCAAAATGGATGCCACTTGGCATTGGACCAATCAGATACACTTCCTGTTGATTTTGATTGGCCCAGTTCCAAGCACCATAAAATGTTACATTAAATTTGCATTCAAGACAGGAATACAGCAAAGGGAAGAAGTATTTGATCCCCTGCTGATTTTACTTGTTTTAACCTCTGACCAAGAAATGCCCCGTCTATAATTGCCATGGATAGTTTATTGTGCCTGTGAGAAACAGAATAGCAACAAAAGACCCCTCAATAACCCAGCGCTCCAAAGTCAGAGCTTGATCTGCACTGTAATGAGGGAAAAAATATTTGATCCCCTATGGAAAGATGACTTTGTGATTGCCAACAAGGGTTCTGCCACCAAGTACTGAGGTCAGGCGTTTCTTGCACACCTCTCTGCAGATCCTCTCCAAGTCAGGAAGGTTTTAAAGCTGATGTTTAGTAACTTGAACCTTCAGCTCCCTCCAAAGATTTTCTATTGGATTTAGCTCTGGAGACTGGCGAGGCCACTTCAGGACCTTCCTGTGCTTGTTCTTGAGCTACTCCATTGTTGCTTTGGCCGTGTGTTTTGGGTAGTGATCGTGTCTAGGAGAACTCGTGGAGAAGCACGCGGTTTGTTTGATCAGCTGATAGATTTGCAAAGCTCTTATTTGCTGTGATCACATCCTGCTTTACCACATGATCATGACTAGCAATTCAGATACTTACATCTTAGATCTGCTGACCAAATCGATCACATGCTTCTCCATAACTTCTCTTAGACATGACCATCACTAATCAGAGACTTACATATCTATCACCTGACCACCACACTGATCACATGCTTCTCCATGACTACTCCTAGACTAGACCATCACTAATCAGAGTCTTGCATATCTATCACCTGACCAGACTGATCACATGCTTCTCCATACCTTCTCCTAGACACGCCCATCACTGATCAGAGACTTACATATCTATCACCTGACCACACTGATCACATGCTTCTCAATGACTTCTAGACTCGACCATCACTAATCAGAGACTTACATATCTATCACATGCTTCTCTATGACTTCTAGACACGACCATCACTAATCAGAGACTTACATATCTATCACCTGACCACACTGTTCACATGCTTCTCCATGACTTCTCCTAGACATGACCATCACTAATCAGAGACTTACATATCTATCACCTGACCACACTAATCACATGCTTCTCCATGACTTCTCCTAGACACAACCATCACTAATCAGAGACTTACGTATCTATCACCTGACCAAACTGATCACATGCTTCTCCATGACTTCTCCTAGACTCGACCATCACTAATCAGAGACTTACATATCTATCACCTGACCACACTGTTCACATGCTTCTCCATGACTTCTCCTAGACATGACCATCACTAATCAGAGACTTACATATCTATCACCTGACCACACTGTTCACATGCTTCTCCATGACTTCTCCTAGACATGACCATCACTAATCAGAGACTTACACATCTATCACCTGACCACACTAATCACATGCTTCTCCATGACTTCTCCTAGACACGACCATCACTAATCAGAGACTTGCATATCTATCACCTGACCACACTGATCACATGCTTCTCCATGACTTCTCCTAGACACAACCATCACTAATCAGAGACTTACATATCTATCACCTGACCAAACTGATCACATGCTTCTCCATGACTTCTCCTAGACTCGACCATCACTAATCAGAGACTTACATATCTATCACCTGACCACACTGTTCACATGCTTCTCCATGACTTCTCCTAGACATGACCATCACTAATCAGAGACTTACATATCTATCACCTGACCACACTGTTCACATACTTCTCCATGACTTCTCCTAGACACAACCATCACTAATCAGAGACTTACACATCTATCACCTGACCACACTAATCACATGCTTCTCCATGACTTCTCCTAGACATGACCATCACTAATCAGAGACTTACATATCTATCACCTGACCACACTGTTCACATACTTCTCCATGACTTCTCCTAGACATGACCATCACTAATCAGAGACTTACACATCTATCACCTGACCACACTAATCACATGCTTCTCCATGACTCCTCCTAGACATGACCATCACTAAAATTCAGAGACTTACATATCTATCACCTGTCTAGACTGATCACATGCTTCTCCATGACTTCTCCTAGACTCGACCATCACTAATCAAAGACTTACATATCTATCACCTGACCAGACTGATCACATGCTTCTTCATGACTTCTCCTAGACACGACCATCACTAATCAGAGACTTACATATCTATTACCTGACCACACTGTTCACATGCTTCTCCATGACTTCTCCTACACATGGTTATTAATAGTTTTGGGTAATTTTCATGCTGGGATACCCATCCATGATCCATGTCTGTTTGAGGGAAGGAGGTGCTCACCCGAGGATAGGCGACCTCCTCCCTGTAACAGCATCTCATTGTTGGCTCTCATCTTGGTTGCAAACATTGGTTCACACGTCAGCCAGGGGCCCCAGTCTCATCTTGGTTGGCCCATAATGGTGTGCCCACATCCCTCTGTCTGTTTCTATTGGGCGTTACATTTTTGCTGTTTTCTTTTTACTTTCAAGATGGTGTTGGTTATTCTGGTTGATTCTAATTTCTCCATCTTTATTTATTTTTTTCAGATGTGAACTCTCTCTGTGGCGAATTCTTTGAATGTCCGAAGCCCTCTCCGTCACCACACAGCCATGTCACAGATGCTACACATAGAAATTCCCAATTTTGGGAACACGGTCTTGGGATGCCTGAACGAGCAGAGGCTCATGGGACTCTACTGCGATGTCTCCATCGTGGTGAAGGGCCAATCCTTCAAGGCTCACCGCGCCGTCCTGGCGGCCAGCAGCCTCTACTTCAGAGACCTCTTCAGCGGGAACAGCAAGAACGCCTTCGAGCTGCCCGCCACCGTGCCGCCGACCTGCTTCCAGCAGATCTTGTCCTTCTGCTACACCGGGAAGCTGACCATGGCGGCCAGCGAGCAGCTGGTGGTGATGTACACGGCCGGCTTTCTGCAGATTCAGCACATCGTGGAACGAGGGACGGACTTGATGTTCAAAGTCAGCTCTCCTCATTGTGACTCTCAGACTACTATGATCGAAGATGCCAGTTCAGAACCCCAAAGCCCCTGCAACCCGACCCCGGCCCCCGCCGCTACCCCAGCCTCCTACGTCATGTCCCCTTCCATGCCCATCCCGCTGTTAACCAGAGTGAAGAACGAAAGCCTGGAGGTGCAACCCACCGCGGTCCCGAATTTGTCCGGCAAAAGGCCGTCGGAGGCCCAAAACAGAGACAGTTCAGGAGGCTCATCCATTGTGGGAATACCAAAGCTACCGCGAGTTTCTTACTATGGCATGTCAAGTTTAGCCACGCTCTTCCCCAACATGCAGCAAGTGGCGTATCAGCAAGGGGAGCGCACAAGTCCCAGCGCAAGCAGCATACCGACCACAGACAGCCCCACCTCCTATCACAACGAGGAAGATGACGAGGATGATGAGGCCTACGACACCATGGTGGAGGAACACTACGGGCAGATGTACATCAAATCCAGCGGCGGATACGCAGGTAGGACACTCCAGATTTCTTGTTGGTTGAACTCAAGCCTTCCCCTTCCCTTTTCCTATTATTTTAGCTTATGCATAAACAGTTTTGTTTAAAGAGACTCTATAATAAAAAAAAAACCCTCTGGGAGTACGGACCTCGGGAGGGGGAATCCTCTGGATCCTAATAAGACTTCCCCGTCCTCCTAAACCTCAGGAATCCAGCACTGGAATCCCCGAAAACTGATCAGAAAATCGATTGGCCAGTAAATTTGCTAAAAAAACTCATTGTGTATTCCCAGTATAAGAGTAGCTAGTATGGACGTGAGATGTGAGTCCAGGAGCCATAAGTGGGTTAAACACCATTTTTCTTTTAACTGCTTAAAAATCAATTGTATTAACAACGTCAAGGTCTTTTTTTTTTTTTTTCTTAAATACTTGATTCCAGTATTCCCCCTAACATACCTAGCAAATCTGGTGACTGTAGCAAGTATGGGGGTTTTACTGTTGAGCGCTAATGTCGGGGGTATTGACCTCGCTGCAAATTTCAATGCAATTTTGAAATCTTAATTACGTGTAATTGCAAAATTTAACGTGAAATTTTACGTAGGTAAATAAATACATCCCGAGCATCACCGTCAGACTAAAAAGCTTCTGTTGGAGTTACATGGCATGAAGGGGGCGGATTCTCTGTCTGAAGCTTCGCCTCCATTCTGGATAATAGCCTATCCTGACTTTACACTGTGATTGGGAGGTGGGGCAATGATCAGACATAGGTTGCTTTCCTTTTATCACGACTAGTCTCTCAGTTCCTGCCGCTGAAAAACATCCCCACAGCATGATGCTGCCACCACCATGCTTCACTGTAGGGATGGTACTGGCCTGGTGATGAGCGGTGCCTGGTTTCCTCCAAACGTGACGCCTGGCATTCGCACCAAACAGTTCAATCTTTGTCTCATCAGACCAGAGGATTTTGTTTGGCCACTATACCCTCCTGGCCTGATTGGTGAATTGCTGCAGAGATGGTTGTCCTTGAAGGTTCTCCTCTCTCTAAAGATGACCTCTGGAGGTCTGACGGGGTTACCATCAGGTTCTTGGTCACCTCCCTGACTAAAGCCCTTCTCCCCCGATCACTCAGTTTAGATGCCTGGCCAGCTCTCGGAAGAGTCCGGGGTCCATATTAGGGCTGCAACTGAATTTACCACAAGTGGACTCTGATCATGGGCTGGTGTACACCAAGAGCGCTTCTGAACACTCTTCAAATCGCCAGCACTTTGAAAAGTGTTTGGCTAATGTTACCCTGTGAGGACTTCTTCACGCCTAGGGCGTTTTCTTTTTTAAGCACTGGCAATTTTAGAAATCGCCCTAAAGGCGCCTTTGCAATGATTCTCTATGAGAGTGTTCACAAATGAGTGGTTTCGATTCCGATCCGCTCACCAAAGCGCTGCCTGTACCATTTTCTGGGCGATTTGCCTATAAAGAAAGGTATAGAGAAATCGCAAAGTGCTTTAAAAAGCTCGTTGTATAGCAATTTCCCCAGCACTTTCATGAATAAATACATTGTATTTATTCATTTGCAGGTACAAGAGTTAATTTCCTGTCTGACGTCAGAAAGTGTTAAAAAAAAAATCCCTCTGCAAAAGCGCTAAAGTGAGACGAAGCACCCTCCTGTATTTTACCATATATATCGGTAGGAACATTAGAGAAAACACCTACCCTGCTCTCTGCTTCATCCTTCACTGCTCAGCCTGCTTGTTATCAGCCCTGATAAAATCCCCCACTGAGCATTCAGTCTGTCTTTGCTCAGGAATCATTATAGCTGAGTCTGTCTTCTCGGATGTCTTTTCAAGCCCAAGCCTGCCCCCTTGTGGCTCAGCTATAATGGTTCCTCAGCAAAGCCAGACTGAATGCTCAGTCGAGGATGTTATCAGGGCCGATAACAAGCAGGCTGAGCAGTGAAGGATGAAACAGAGAGCAGGGTAGATGTTTTCTCTAATGTGCCCACTGATATATATGGTAAATACATAAGAGTGCTTCGTCTCTGGTTCACTTTAAAAAGCACTTTATACAGCCCAGGGAAAGGCGATTTTAAAAAAATTGCTCAGCGCTTAAAAAAGAGCTGGTGATTTATAGTGTGAACCTAGCCTGAGGGTGCTCTCACAGCAGTGGGAATAATTGAGCAAAAAATGCTCATTCATTCAAAAATTACTTCACAAAATCACAATCTCTAAGCGCTAGCAATTGCTATTGCGATTTTGGTGTGCACTAGCCCTAAGCTGCAAAAATCTACCCCTAAGCTGCAAAAAGCATGATCAGGGGAAACAGAATGCACCTGAGCTCAATTTTGAGCTTCATGGCAAAGGCTGTGAATGCTTATGTACATGTGCTTTCTCAATTATTTGTTTTTTTGTTTGTTTTATTTTTGATAAATATGCAAGTTAACTTTTTGACGTTGTCATTATGGGTGTTGTGTGTAGAATTCTAAGAAAAAAAATGAATTTAAAGGATACCACAGTCGAAAAAAAAGTTTGCAGCAGTGTGTGGGGGGGTTAAATTTACATACAGTTAGCCAGTCCTGCCCGGCGACTTGATTGACCCCCCACCCGAACATACTGCACCCTGTGCACGCAGTATGTCCTCCCCTCTTCACTTCTGGCCGGCGCATGACGATCGGCTCAGAAGCACGTTCATTCCTCTGCCTCCTCTGCGCTGCGCTGCGTGTGCGCTCCATTACACTTAGCGTCACATGATTAGCATGTGACGCTAAGTGTAATGGAGCGCACACGCAGCGCAGGGGAGGCAGAGGAATGAACGTGCTTCTGAGCCGATCGCTATGCGCCGGCCAGAAGTGAAGAGGGGGGGACATACTGCGTGCACAGGGCGCAGTATGTCCAGGTACGGGGTCAATCAAGTCGTCGGGCACCGGGACTTATAGGAGACTAACGGCGGCAGACGGAGGGGGCAGGACTGGCTAACTGTATGTAATTTTAACCCCCCACACACTGCTGCAAACTTTTTTTCGACTGTGGTATCCTTTAATCCATTTGCGAATAAGTCTGTGACATAGAATGTGGGAAAACGTGATGCGCTGTGAATTCTTCCTGGATGCCCTGTATATGTGTGGAATTGTTTTTGTAGAGGGAAGTCCCTTCATTTCCAGCCTTTATAGTTCAGGCATCTGCTGTTGGATATACTATGATAATTATATTATAATAAAGTGATATAACGTGTATGTGTTGCCAGGCTAGTGGCGTCTCGGTACATACGGGATACACTTGTATGTTTGGGGTATATCCGCTATCGGGGGGTCCTGTTACCCCGACTGAGCAGCAATGACACTGCAGAGCAGATCTCTCTTTACAAGACATGCAGCCTGTTTATTCAGAGTTTATCTCTGCAGCCTAATGCTGTACAGAGGTGGTTGTCACACTGGTGGTTACATTTCTGTCACCGGAGTCCCCAATTCTTTCTACCCTCCCCCCCCCCTCTGCTATGTATCCCCTCTCCCTGTGCTTTTCACTCCTCCCACCACCTTCTATCGTACCCTCTCTCCTCTTAGTCTGATTTCACCCACCCTCCTCTTCTCGACCCTCATCCCTTTCTTACCCCCCCCTCCCCCATCCCTTTACCACTCCATCTGCCCCTCCTCCTCTTCTCGACCCTCATCCCTTTCTTACTCCCCCCCCCCCCCCCCCCCCCGCCATCCCTTTTCCACTCCATCTGCCCATCCTCCTCTTCTCTCACCCTTATCCCTTTCTTGCCCCCCCCCCCCCCCATCCCATTTCCACTCCATCTGCCCCTCCTCCTTTTCTCTCACCTTCATCCTTTTCTTGCCCCTCACCCCGTCCACTTACCCCCATACCTCCCTCCCCCGCTTCTCTGTACCCCGTCCATTTCCTTGCATGCTTCCCTCCTTCTCTCGCCCCTTCTTTTATTCTCCCTCTGCTAATCTCAACCCATCTTTCTACAGTATAAGCTGTTACTCTGTGCCTGTACTGATAGTAAACTAGCTGCAGTGTGTGCTGATCTCTGCTGCCTCCAGTATGTACAGTATAAGCTGTTACTCTGTGCCTGTACTGATAGTAAACTAGCTGCAGTGTGTGCTGATCTCTGCTGCCTCCAGTATGTACAGTATAAGCTGTTACTCTGTGCCTGTACTGATAGTAAACTAGCAGTAGTGTGTGCTGATCTCTGCTACCTCCAGACTGTACAGTATAAGCTGTTACTCTGTGCCTGTACTGATAGTAAACTAGCTGCAGCGTGTGCTGATCCCTGCTACCTCCAGTATGTACAGTATAAGCTGTTACTCTGTGCCTGTACTGATAGTAAACTAGCAGTAGTGTGTGCTGATCTCTGCTACCCCCAGTATGTACAGTATAAGCGGTTACTCTGTGCCTGTACTGATAGTAAACTAGCTGCAGCGTGTGCTGATCTCTGCTGCCTCCAGTATGTACAGTATAAGCTGTAACTCTGTGCCTGTACTGATAGTAAACTAGCAGTAGTGTGTGCTGATCTCTGCTACCCCCAGTATGTACAGTATAAGCAGTTACTCTGTGCCTGTACTGATAGTAAACTAGCTGCAGTGTGTGCTGATCTCTGCTGCCCCCAGTATGTACAGTATAAGCTGTTACTCTGTGCCTGTACTGATAGTAAACTAGCTGCAGCGTGTGCTGATCTCTGCTGCCTCCAGTATGTACAGTATAAGCTGTTACTCTGTGCCTGTACTGATAGTAAACTAGCTGCAGTGTGTGCTGATCTCTGCTGCCTCCAGTATGTACAGTATAAGCTGTTACTCTGTGCCTGTACTGATAGTAAACTAGCTGCAGCGTGTGCTGATCTCTGCTGCCTCCAGTATGTACAGTATAAGCTGTTACTCTGTGCCTGTACTGATAGTAAACTAGCTGCAGTGTGTGCTGGTCTCTGCTGCCTCCAATATGTACAGTATAAGCTGTTACTCTGTGCCTGTACTGATAGTAAACTAGCTGCAGCGTGTGCTGATCTCTGCTACCTCCACTATGTACAGTATAAGCTGTTACTCTGTGCCTGTACTGATAGTAAACTAGCTGCAGCGTGTGCTGATCTCTGCTACCTCCACTATGTACAGTATAAGCTGTTACTCTGTGCCTGTACTGATAGTAAACTAGCTGCAGTGTGTGCTGGTCTCTGCTGCCTCCAATATGTACAGTATAAGCTGTTACTCTGTGCCTGTACTGATAGTAAACTAGCTGCAGTGTGTGCTGGTCTCTGCTGCCTCCAATATGTACAGTATAAGCTGTTACTCTGTGCCTGTACTGATAGTAAACTAGCTGCAGCGTGTGCTGATCTCTGCTGCCTCCAATATGTACAGTATAAGCTGTTACTCTGTGCCTGTACTGATAGTAAACTAGCTGCAGTGTGTGCTGATCTCTGCTACCCCCAGTATGCACAGTATAAGCTGTTACTCTGTGCCTGTACTGATAGTAAACTAGCTGCAGTGTGTGCTGATCTCTGCTGCCTCCTGTATGTACAGTATAAGCTGTTACTCTGTGCCTGTACTGATAGTAAGCTAGCTGCAGTGTGTGCTGATCTCTGCTGCCCCCAGTATGTACAGTATAAGCTGTTACTCTGTGCCTGTACTGATAGTAAACTAGCTGCAGTGTGTGCTGATCTCTGCTACCTCCAGTATGTACAGTATAAGCTGTTACTCTGTGCCTGTACTGATAGTAAACTAGCTGCAGTGTGTGCTGATCTCTGTTACCTCCAGTATGTACAGTATAAGCTGTTACTCTGTGCCTGTACTGATAGTAAAACTAGCTGCAGTGTGTGCTGATCTCTGATGCCTCCAGTATGTACAGTATAAGCTGTTACTCTGTGCCTGTACTGATAGTAAACTAGCTGCAGCGTGTGCTGATCTCTGCTGCCTCCAGTATGTACAGTATAAGCTGTTACTCTGTGCCTGTACTGATAGTAAACTAGCTGCAGTGTGTGCTGGTCTCTGCTGCCTCCAATATGTACAGTATAAGCTGTTACTCTGTGCCTGTACTGATAGTAAACTAGCTGCAGCGTGTGCTGATCTCTGCTACCTCCACTATGTACAGTATAAGCTGTTACTCTGTGCCTGTACTGATAGTAAACTAGCTGCAGTGTGTGCTGGTCTCTGCTGCCTCCAATATGTACAGTATAAGCTGTTACTCTGTGCCTGTACTGATAGTAAACTAGCTGCAGTGTGTGCTGGTCTCTGCTGCCTCCAATATGTACAGTATAAGCTGTTACTCTGTGCCTGTACTGATAGTAAACTAGCTGCAGCATGTGCTGATCTCTGCTGCCTCCAATATGTACAGTATAAGCTGTTACTCTGTGCCTGTACTGATAGTAAACTAGCTGCAGTGTGTGCTGATCTCTGCTACCCCCAGTATGTACAGTATAAGCTGTTACTCTGTGCCTGTACTGATAGTAAACTAGCTGCAGTGTGTGCTGATCTCTGCTGCCTCCTGTATGTACAGTATAAGCTGTTACTCTGTGCCTGTACTGATAGTAAGCTAGCTGCAGTGTGTGCTGATCTCTGCTGCCCCCAGTATGTACAGTATAAGCTGTTACTCTGTGCCTGTACTGATAGTAAACTAGCTGCAGTGTGTGCTGAACTCTGCTACCTCCAGTATGTACAGTATAAGCTGTTACTCTGTGCCTGTACTGATAGTAAACTAGCTGCAGTGTGTGCTGATCTCTGTTACCTCCAGTATGTACAGTATAAGCTGTTACTCTGTGCCTGTACTGATAGTAAAACTAGCTGCAGTGTGTGCTGATCTCTGATGCCTCCAGTATGTACAGTATAAGCTGTTACTCTGTGCCTGTACTGGTAGTAAACTAGCTGCAGTGTGTGCTGATCTCTGCTACCTCCAGTATGTACAGTATAAGCTGTTACTCTGTGCCTGTACTGGTAGTAAACTAGCTGCAGTGTGTGCTGATCTCTGATGCCTCCAGTATGTACAGTATAAGCTGTTACTCTGTGCCTGTACTGATAGTAAACTAGCTGCAGTGTGTGCTGATCTCTGTTACCTCCAGTATGTACAGTATAAGCTGTTACTCTGTGCCTGTACTGGTAGTAAACTAGCTGCAGTGTGTGCTGATCTCTGCTACCTCCAGTATGTACAGTATAAGCTGTTACTCTGTGCCTGTACTGGTAGTAAACTAGCTGCAGTGTGTGCTGATCTCTGCTACCTCCAGTATGTACAGTATAAGCTGTTACTCTGTGCCTGTACTGATGGTAAACTAGCTGCAGTGTGTGCTGATCTCTGCTGCCTCCACTATATACAGTATAAGCTGTTACTCTGTGCCTGTACTGATAGTAAACTAGCTGCAGTGTGTGCTGATCTCTGCTACCTCCAGTATGTACAGTATAAGCTGTTACTCTGTGCCTGTACTGATGGTAAACTAGCTGCAGTGTGTGCTGATCTCTGCTGCCTCCACTATATACAGTATAAGCTGTTACTCTGTGCCTGTACTGGTAGTAAACTAGCTGCAGTGTGTGCTGATCTCTGCTACCTCCAGTATGTACAGTATAAGCTGTTACTCTGTGCCTGTACTGGTAGTAAACTAGCTGCAGTGTGTGCTGATCTCTGCTACCTCCAGTATGTACAGTATAAGCTGTTACTCTGTGCCTGTGCTGATAGTAAACTAACTGCAGCGTGTGCTGATCTCTGCTGCCTCCAGTATGTACAGTATAAGCTGTTACTCTGTATCTGTACTGATAGTATACTAGCTGCAGTGTGTGCTGATCTCTGCTGCCTCCAGTATGTACAGTATAAGCTGTTACTCTGTGCCTGTACTGATAGTAAACTAGCTGCAGTGTGTGCTGATCTCTGCTACCTCCAGTATGTACAGTATAAGCTGTTACTCTATGCCTGTACTGATAGTAAACTAGCTGCAGTGTGTGGTGATCTCTGCTACCTCCAGTATGTACAGTATAAGCTGTTACTCTGTGCCTGTACTGATAGTAAACTAGCTGCAGTGTGTGCTGATCTCTGCTGCCTCCAGTATGTACAGTATAAGCTGTTACTGCAGCTAGGTTACTATCAGTACAGGCACAGAGTAACAGCTTATACTGTACATACTGGAGGCAGCAGAGATCAGCACACACTGCAGCTAGTTTACTATCAGTACAGGCACAGAGTAACAGCTTATACTGTACATACTGGAGGTAGCAGAGATCACCACACACTGCAGCTAGTTTACTATCAGTACAGGCATAGAGTAACAGCTTATACTGTACATACTGGAGGTAGCAGAGATCAGCACACACTGCAGCTAGTTTACTATCAGTACAGGCACAGAGTAACAGCTTATACTGTACATACTGGAGGCAGCAGAGATCAGCACACACTGCAGCTAGTATACTATCAGTACAGATACAGAGTAACAGCTTATACTGTACATACTGGAGGCAGCAGAGATCAGCACACACTGCAGCTAGGTTACTATCAGTACAGGCACAGAGTGTGTGCTGATCTCTGCTACCTCCAGTATGTACAGTATAAGCTGTTACTCTGTGCCTGTACTGATAGTAACCTAGCTGCAGTGTGTGCTGATCTCTGCTGCCTCCAGTATGTACAGTATAAGCTGTTACTCTGTGCCTGTACTGGTAGTAAACTAGCTGCAGTGTGTGCTGATCTCTGCTGCCTCCAGTATGTACAGTATAAGCTGTTACTCTGTGCCTGTACTGGTAGTAAACTAGCTGCTGTGTGTGCTGATCTCTGCTACCTCCAGTATGTACAGTGTAAGCTGTCACTCTGTGCCTGTACTGGTAGTAAACTAGCTGCAGCGTGTGCTGATCTCTGCTGCCTCCAGTATGTACAGTATAAGCTGTTACTCTGTGCCTGTACTGGTAGTAAACTAGCTGCAGTGTGTGCTGATCTCTGCTACCCACAGTATGTAAAGTATAATCTGTTATGGTGTGCCTGTACTGATAGTAAACTAGCTGCAACATGTGCTGACCTCTGCTACCTTCAGTAACAGTAAGTACAATATAAGCGTTTACTCTATACCTATACTGATTGTAAACTAGCTGCAGCGTGTGCTGATCTCTGCTACCTCCAGTATGTACATTATAAGCTATTACTCTGTGCCTGTACTGATAGTAAACTAGCTGCAGAGTGTGCTGATCTCTGCTGCCTCCAGTATGTACAGTATAAGCTGTTACTCTGTGCCTGTACTGATTGTAAACTAGCTGCAGCGTGTGCTTATCTCTGCTGCCTCCAGTATGTACAGTATAAGCTGTTACTATGTGCCTATACTGATAGTAAACTAGCTGCAGTGTGTGCTGATCTCTGCTACCTCCAGTATGTACAGTATAAGCTGTTACCCTGAGCCTGTACTGATAGTCAACTAGCTGCAGTGTGTGCTGAGCTCTGCTACCTCCAGTATGTACAGTATAAGCTGTTACTCTGTGCCTGTACTGATAGTAAGAAGTCATACTCTAGTCTGCATCCCCAATGCATAAAGAATAAGAGCAGTTACTGAATATTACACCCTGCATACAGGACAAGAGAAACAATACTGTGCAGCCCCCATGCATACAGAATAACAGCAGATACTGAGAATTACACCCAGCATCCAGGGCAAGAGAAGTCATACTGTGCAGCCCCCATACATACAGCATAAGAGCAGATGCTGAGAATTACACCCAGCATCCAGGGCAAGAGAAGTCATACTGTGCACCCTCCATACATACAGAATAAGAGCAGATACTGAGAATTACACCCGGCATACAGGACAAGAGAAGTCATACTGTGCAGCCTCCATACATACAGCATAAGAGCAGATGCTGAGAATTACACCCGGCATCCAGGGCAAGAGAAGTCATACTGTGCAGCCTCCATACATACAGAATAAGAGCAGATACTGAGAATTACACCCGGCATACAGCACAAGAGAAGCCATACTGTGCAGCCCCCATACATACAGAATAAGTGCAGATACTGAGAATTACACCCGGCATACAGGACAAGAGAAGCCATACTATGCAGCCTCCATACATACAGAATAAGAGCAGATACTGAGAATTACACCCAGCATCCAGGGCAAGAGAAGTCATACTGTGCAGCCCCCATACATACAGCATAAGAGCAGATGCTGAGAATTACACCCAGCATCCAGGGCAAGAGAAGTCATACTGTGCACCCTCCATACATACAGCATAAGAGCAGATGCTGAGAATTACACCCAGTATCCAGGGCAAGAGAAGTCATACTGTGCAGCCTCCATACATACAGAATAAGAGCAGATACTGAGAATTACACCCGGCATACAGGACAAGAGAAGTCATACTGTGCAGCCTCCATACATACAGCATAAGAGCAGATGCTGAGAATTACACCCGGCATCCAGGGCAAGAGAAGTCATACTGTGCAGCCTCCATACATACAGAATAAGAGCAGATACTGAGAATTACACCCGGCATACAGCACAAGAGAAGCCATACTGTGCAGCCCCCATACATACAGAATAAGTGCAGATACTGAGAATTACACCCGGCATACAGGACAAGAGAAGCCATACTATGCAGCCTCCATACATACAGAATAAGAGCAGATACTGAGAATTACACCCAGCATACAGGACAAGAGAGGTCATGCTGTGCAGCCTCCATACATACAGAATAAGAGCAGATACTGAGAATTACACTCGGCATACAGGACAAGAGAAGTCATACTGTGCAGCCTCCATACATACCGAATAACAGCAGATACTGAGAATTACACCCGGCATACAGGACAAGAGAAGTCATACTGTGCAGCCTCCATACATACAGAATAAGAGCAGATACTGAGAATTACACCCGGCATACAGGACAAGAGAAGTCATACTGTGCAGCCTCCATACATACAGAATAAGGGCAGATACTGAGAATTACACCCAGCATACAGGGCAAGAGAAGCCATACTGTGCAGCCCCCATACATACAGAATAAGAGCAGATACTGAGAATTACACCCGGCATACAGGACAAGAGAAGTCATACTGTGCAGCCTCCATACATACAGAATAACAGCAGATACTGAGAATTACACCCGGCGTACAGGACAAGAGACTTCATACTATGCAGCCTCCATACATACAGAATAAGAGCAGATACTGAGAATTACACCCAGCATACAGGACAAGAGAAGTCATACTGTGCAGCCTCCACACATACAGAATAAGAGCAGATACTGAGAATTACACCCGGCATACAGGACAAGAGAAGTGATACTGTGCAGCCTCCATACATACAGAATAAGAGCAGATACCGAGAATTACACCCGGCATACAGGACAAGAGAAGTCATACTGTGCAGCCTCCATACATACAGAATAAGGGCAGATACTGAGAATTACATCCGGCATACAGGACAAGAGAAGTCATAGTGTGCAGCCTCGACATACAGAATAAGAGCAGATACTGAGAATTACACCCGGCATACAGGACAAGAGAAGCCATACTGTGCAGCCTCCATACATACAGAATAAGAGCAGATACTGAGAATTACACCCAACATACAGGACAAGAGAAGCCATACTGTGCAGCCTCCATACATACAGAATAAGAGCAGATACTGAGAATTACACCCAGCATACAGGACAAGAGAAGCCATACTGTGCAGCCTCCATACATACAGAATAAGAGCAGATACTGAGAATTACACCCAGCATACAGGACAAGAGAAGTCATACTGTGCAGCCTCCACACATACAGAATAAGAGCAGATACTGAGAATTACACCCGGCATACAGGTCAAGAGAAGTCATACTGTGCAGCCTCCATACATACAGAATAAGAGCAGCTACTGAGAATTACACCCGGCATACAGGACAAGAGAAGTCATACTGTGCAGCCTCCATACATACAGAATAAGAGCAGATACTGAGAATTACACCCAGCATACAGGACAAGAGAAGCCATACTGTGCAGCCTCCATACATACAGAATAAGAGCAGATACTGAGAATTACACCCAACATACAGGACAAGAGAAGCCATACTGTGCAGCCTCCATACATACAGAATAAGAGCAGATACTGAGAATTACACCCAGCATACAGGACAAGAGAAGCCATACTGTGCAGCCTCCATACATACAGAATAAGAGCAGATACTGAGAATTACACCCAGCATACAGGACAAGAGAAGTCATACTGTGCAGCCTCCACACATACAGAATAAGAGCAGATACTGAGAATTACACCCGGTATACAGGACAAGAGAAGCCATACTGTGCAGCCTCCACACATACAGCATAAGAGCAGATACTGAGAATTACACCCGGCATACAGCACAAGAGAAGCCATACTGTGCAGCCTCCATACATACAGAATAAGAGCAGATACTGAGACTTACACCCGGCATACAGGACAAGAGAAGCCATACTGTGCAGCCTCCTTACATACAGAATAAGAGCAGATACTGAGAATTTCACCCGGCATACAGGACAAGAGAAGTCATACTGTGCAGCCTCCATACATACACAATAAGAGCAGATACTGAGAATTACACCCGGCATACAGGACAAGAGAAGTCATACTGTGCAGCCTCCATATATACAGAATAAGGGCAGATACAGAGAATTACACCCGGCATACAGGACAAGAGAAGTGATACTGTGCAGCCTTGACATACAGAATAAGAGCAGATACTGAGAATTACACCTGGCATACAGCACAAGAGAAGCCATACTGTGCAGCCTCCATACATACAGAATAGGAGCAGATACTGAGACTTACACCCAGCATACAGGACAAGAGAAGCCATACTGTGCAGCCTCCTTACATACAGAATAAGAGCAGATACTGAGAATTACACCCGGCATACAGGACAAGAGAAGTCATACTGTGCAGCCTCCATACATACAGAATAAGAGCAGATACTGAGAATTACACCCGGCATACAGGACAAGAGAAGTCATACTGTGCAGCCTCCATATATACAGAATAAGGGCAGATACAGAGAATTACACCCGGCATACAGGACAAGAGAAGTGATACTGTGCAGCCTTGACATACAGAATAAGAGCAGATACTGAGAATTACACCCGGCATACAGGACAAGAGAAGTGATACTGTGCAGCCTTGACATACAGAATAAGAGCAGATACTGAGAATTACACCCGGCATACAGGACAAGAGAAGACATACTGTGCAGCCCCCAGACATACAGAATAAGAGCAGATACTGAGAATGACACCCATCATACAGGGCAAGAGAAGCCATACTGTGCAGCCTCCATACATACAGAATAAGAGCAGATACTGAGAATTACACCCGGCATACAGGACCAAAGAAGTGTTACTAGGCTGTACGGTGGTGATGTATACACACATAGAGCCTGAGGTGTTGGGAGTTTCTGTGTACATTATGTGTTATGGAACAATGCCTCTCGGTATCCTAACTGCCGCCAGTTCTATGGCCAGATTGCCAAGCGGCAGTTGTTGGTAAATAAACCCACCAGGGAGGGGCCGGCTGCTGACTGTTGGGCCTTGCCGGTAATCCTGCCCGTGTTTGCTGTAATACCTGGCGATAGGAGCCGTTAATCTCTGCGCATCGGGGAGACAATGCCAGCTGAAGTCTTCATTGCGGATTGGTTACCTCGATTTCCTCTGTACAGCACCAGCCGTATGTCTAGACGTTCCAGCACACTCATTACCGCGTGAGAACACTGCAGGAATGAGCTACTGCTCTCTGCTGACCAATAACACGTTATATCCCAGCCTTTATGGATTTGTGTAGGATGAGTTAACCTGCCTAGATACGGCCTCTCTTCGGCTGCGCTGGACTACAAGTCCCAGCCTGCTAAGACCACACACTTCTAAGCTGCTTTAGTGCAAAGAGTGCAAATGTGCGCTTCTAATAGGTGGACGATGGCCTGCTCCTGCCCTGCTCTCTCTGATTACTCTTCTAGACTCTTTGCTGCCCAAGACACAGTTGTGAGGATGTTCCCCTTCCCTCCACTCCCCTGATTTGGAATGATCGTGCAGCACCCAACAATTTGCACTGCAGGTTATAGCCGCGGTGCAACCAAAAAAACAACACACCCTCAGTATAGGTGGGTGGGTAGCCAGGTATTGTTGCCCCTGTATAGGGAGCCAGCTATAGGTTCCCCCAGTAAAGACACTGTTGCCCCAGTATAGGTTACACAGGTACTGTTGCCCCCAGTATAGGTTAGCCAAGTGCAGTTTCCCCCAGTATAGGTTAGCCAGGTACAGTTGCCCCCAGTATAGGTTAGCCAAGTGCAGTTTCCCCCAGTATAGGTTAGCCAGGTACAGTTGCCCCAGTATAGGTTTGCCAGGTATAGTTGCCCTTAGTATAGGTTAGCCAGGTATAGTTGCCCCAGTATAGGTTAGCCAGGTACAGTTGCCCCCAGTATAGGTTAGCCAGGTACAGTTGCCCCCAGTATAGGTTAGCCAAGTGCAGTTTCCCCCAGTATAGGTTAGGCAGGTATAGTTGCCCCCAGTATAGGTTAGCCAGGTACAGTTGCCCCAGTATAGGTTAGCCAAGTATAGTTGCCCCCAGTATAGGTTAGCCAGGTACAGTTGTCCCCAGTATAGGTTGGCTAGGTACAGTTGCCCCCAGTATAGGTTGGCCAGGTACAGTTGCCCCTAGTATAGGTTGGCCAGGTACAGTTGCCCCCAGTATAGGTTAGCCAGGTACAGTTGCCCCCAGTATAGGTTAGGCAGGTACAGTTGCCCCCAGTATAGGTTAGCCAAGTGCAGTTTCCCCCAGTATAGGTTAGCCAGGTACAGTTGCCCCAGTATAGGTTAGCCAGGTACAGTTGCCCCCAGTATAGGTTAGCCAGGTATAGTTGCCCCCAGTATAGGTTAGCCAGGTACAGTTGCCCCAGTATAGGTTAGCCAAGTATAGTTGTCCCCAGTATAGGTTAGCCAGGTACAGTTGCCCCCAGTATAGATTAGCCAAGTGCAGTTTCCCCCAGTATAGGTTAGCCAGGTACAGTTGCCCCAGTATAGGTTAGCCAAGTGCAGTTTCCCCCAGTATAGGTTACGCAGGTACAGTTGCCTCAGTATAGGTTTGCCAGGTATAGTTGCCCTCAGTATAGGTTAGCCAGGTATAGTTGCCCTCAGTATAGGTTAGCCAGGTATAGTTGCCCTCAGTATAGGTTAGCCAGGTATAGTTGCCCCCAGTATAGGTTAGCCAGGTACAGTTGTCCCCAGTATAGGTTGCCCAGGTACAGTTGCCCCCAGTATAGGTTAGGCAGGTAGGTTGCCCCAGTATAGGTTAGCCAAGTGCAGTTTCCCCCAGTATAGGTTAGCCAGGTACAGTTGCCCCAGTATAGGTTTGCCAGGTATAGTTGCCCTCAGTATAGGTTAGCCAGGTATAGTTGCCCCCAGTATAGGTTAGCCAGGTACAGCTGTCCCCAGTATAGGTTAGGCAGGTAGGTTGCCCCAGTATAGGTTAGCCAGGTATAGTTGCCCCCAGTATAGGTTAGCCAGGTACAGTTGTCCCCAGTATAGGTTAGGCAGGTAGGTTGCCCCCAGTATAGGTTAGGCAGGTAGGTTGCCCCAGTATAGGTTAGCCAGGTATAGTTGCCCTCAGTATAGGTTAGGCAGGTATAGTTGCCCCCAGTATAGGTTAGGCAGGTATAGTTGCCCCCAGTATAGGTTAGGCAGGTACAGTTGCCCCCAGTATAGGTTAGGCAGGTATAGTTGCCCCCAGTATAGGTTAGGCAGGTATAGTTGCCCCCAGTATAGGTTAGGCAGGTGTAGTTGCCCTCAGTATAGGTTAGCCAGGTATAGTTGCCCCCAGTATAGGTTAGCCAGGTACAGTTGTCCCCAGTATAGGTTGCCCAGGTACAGTTGCCCCCAGTATAGGTTAGGCAGGTAGGTTGCCCCAGTATAGGTTAGCCAGGTACAGTTGCCCCAGTATAGGTTAGCCAGGTACAGTTGCCCCAGTATAGGTTAGCCAGGTACAGTTGCCCCCAGTATAGGTTAGCCAAGTGCAGTTTCCCCCAGTATAGGTTAGCCAGGTACAGTTGCCCCAGTATAGGTTTGCCAGGTATAGTTGCCCTCAGTATAGGTTAGCCAGGTATAGTTGCCCCCAGTATAGGTTAGCCAGGTACAGTTGTCCCCAGTATAGGTTAGGCAGGTAGGTTGCCCCAGTATAGGTTAGCCAGGTATAGTTGCCCCCAGTATAGGTTAGGCAGGTATAGTTGCCCCCAGTATAGGTTAGCCAGGTATAGTTGCCCCCAGTATAGGTTAGGCAGGTATAGTTGCCCCAGTATAGGTTAGGCAGGTATAGTTGCCCCCAGTATAGGTTAGGCAGGTATAGTTGCCCCCAGTATAGGTTAGGCAGGTATAGTTGCCCTCAGTATAGGTTAGCCAGGTACAGTTGTCTCCAGTATAGGTTGGCCAGGTACAGTTGTCTCCAGTATAGGTTAGCCAGGTACAGTTGCCCTCAGTATAGGTTAGGCAGGTAGGTTGCCCCAGTATAGGTTAGACAGGTATAGTTGCCCCCAGTATAGGTTAGCCAGGTATAGTTGCCCCCAGTATAGGTTAGCCAGGTATAGTTGCCCCCAGTATAGGTTAGCCAGGTATAGTTGCCCCCAGTATAGGTTAGCCAGGTATAGTTGCCCCCAGTATAGGTTAGCCAGGTATAGTTGCCCCCAGTATAGGTTAGGCAGGTATAGTTGCCCCCAGTATAGGTTAGGCAGGTATAGTTGCCCCCAGTATAGGTTAGGCAGGTACAGTTTCCCCCAGTATAGGTTAGCCAGGTATAGTTTCCCCCAGTATAGGTTAGGCAGGTATAGTTGCCCCCAGTATAGGTTAGGCAGGTATAGTTGCCCTCAGTATAGGTTAGCCAGGTACAGTTGCCCTCAGTATAGGTTAGGCAGGTAGGTTGCCCCAGTATAGGTTAGCCAGGTACAGTTGCCCTCAGTATAGGTTAGGCAGGTAGGTTGCCCCAGTATAGGTTAGCCAGGTATAGTTGCCCCCAGTATAGGTTAGGCAGGTACAGTTACCCCAGTATAGGTTAGCCAGGTATAGTTGCCCTCAGTATAGGTTAGCCAGGTATAGTTGCCCTCAGTATAGGTTAGGCAGGTAGGTTGCCCCCAGTATAGGTTAGCCAGGTACAGTTGCCCCAGTTTAGGTTAGCCAGGTACAGTTGCCCCAGTATAGGTTAGCCAGGTACAGTTGCCCTCAGTATAGGTTAGGCAGGTATAGTTGCCCCCAGTATAGGTTTGCCAGGTATAGTTGCCCCCAGTATAGGTTAGGCAGGTATAGTTGCCCCCAGTATAGGTTAGGCATGTAGGTTGCCCCCAGTATAGGTTAGCCAGGTACAGTTGCCCCCGGTGTAGGTTAGCCAGGTACAGTTGCCCCCACCCCCCAGTATAGGTTAGCCAGGTACAGCTGCCCCAGTATAGGTTTGCCAGGTATAGTTGCCCCCAGTATAGGTTAGCCAGGTATAGTTGCCCTCAGTATAGGTTAGCCAGGTATAGTTGCCCCCAGTATAGGTTAGGCAGGTACAGTTGCCCCCAGTATAGGTTAGCCAGGTATAGTTGCCCCCAGTATAGGTTAGGCAGGTATAGTTGCCCCCAGTATAGGTTAGCCAGGTATAGTTGCCCCCAGTATAGGTTAGGCAGGTATAGTTGCCCCCAGTATAGGTTAGGCAGGTAGGTTGCCCCCAGTATAGGTTAGCCAGGTACAGTTGCCCCCGGTGTAGGTTAGCCAGGTACAGTTGCCCCCACCCCCCAGTATAGGTTAGCCAGGTACAGCTGCCCCAGTATAGGTTTGCCAGGTATAGTTGCCCCAGTATAGGTTAGCCAGGTATAGTTGCCCTCAGTATAGGTTAGCCAGGTATAGTTGCCCCCAGTATAGGTTAGGCAGGTACAGTTGCCCCCAGTATAGGTTAGCCAGGTATAGTTGCCCCCAGTATAGGTTAGGCAGGTATAGTTTCCCCCAGTATAGGTTAGCCAGGTATAGTTGCCCCCAGTATAGGTTAGGCAGGTATAGTTGCCCCCAGTATAGGTTAGGCAGGTAGGTTGCCCCAGTATAGGTAGCCAGCCTGTCCCCCACCCCCCCTTCCAGCTGCTGCTCCTTTACCTCCTGGAATCGGCGGCCGCCTCCTCTACCACATTGTCCCTTGTTGGCTGATCCCTGGTGCGTCATGCAACACAGACCTCAGCATTGTGACGCACCCGCAGACAGACAAATGACTCCCCTGGTGACCTCTGGATGCCGCCCCATAGAAGATGCCGCCTGACACCCGCCCAGCGGTTGGCGTTTGAGTACAATGACCACCAGGTTATCTCACGCACCAACATGGCCACCCATCAGGTAAAAAATGCTTCCTACCCTTCTGATGATCACATCTGGGATTTCCCAACCTACAACATGACTGTCCATAAGGTGGAATATTCTCCCAACCCTTTTGCTGATAACCACTGTGATCTCCCACCCTACAACGTGACCGTCCATGAGTTAGAGAATGCCCCCAACTCTTCTGATGATCACCACTGGGATCTCCCACCCTACAACATGACCGTCCATGAGGCAGAAAATGCTCCCTACCCTTCTGATGATCAACACCAGGATTTCCCAGCCTAAAACATGGCTGCCCATGAGGTAGAAAATGCTCCCAACCCTTCTGATGATCACCACTGGGATCTCCCACCCTGATGATCACCACTGGGATCTCCCACCCTGCAACATGACCATCTATGAGGTAGAAAATGCTCCCAACCCTTCTGATGATAATCACCGGGATTCCCCACCTCACAACATGACCATCTATGACAGTAGTCCTCAAACTACGGCCCGCGGGCCGAATACGACCCGAAACCCGAGGCTTTTTCACTGGCCCTCAAACTCAAAATGCATAACTTATAGATGCAGCCCACTGCACCTTTAAATATTGACACCCTCAATATAGAATAGCAGTACTGGCACCACCTATCCACATACTGTAGAAGCCAGCAAGCAGTAATTCGCTGGCTTCCAATCCAATTCTGCATCAGGTGACACTGCTGTCCAACTGGACGGCAGGCTGTTGTCACCTGGGTATGCTTCACTGTCCGGTACACAGAAACGTTCTTTGGGCACCGCATTACTGAATGGCTGCTGCTGGGAGTTCTCCTCCGGGCCTGATTGGGGGGAATCAATACCTAGATTCAATGTCATGTTTTTCAACATCATTTTATGTGTGTTCCGGCCCCCCAACAGTCTGAAGTGTGTTGACCCGGCCCTTGACCGAAAAAGTTTGGGGACCCCTGTCCTAGGAGGTAGAAAATGCTCCCAACCCTTATGATGATCACCACTGGGATCTCTCACCCTACAACATGACCGTCCATCTGGTAGAAAATGCTCCCAACCCTCCTAAAGATCATCACCATGATTCCCCATCCTGCAACATGACCGTCCATGAGGTAGAAAATGCTCCCTACCCTTCTGATGATCACCACCAGGACTCCCCACCCTACAACATGACCGTCCATGAGGTAGAAAATGCTCCTGACCCTCCTAAAGATCATCACCATGATTCCCCATCCTGCAACATGACCGTCCATGAGGTAGAAAATGCTCCCTACCCTTCTGATGATCACCACCAGGACTCCCCACCCTACAACATGACCGTCCATGAGGTAGAAAATGCTCCTGACCCTCCTAAAGATCATCACCATGATTCCCCATCCTGCAACATGACCGTCCATGAGGTAGAAAATGCTCCCTACCCTTCTGATGATCACCACCAGGACTCCCCACCCTACAACATGACCGTCCATGAGTTAGAGAATGCTCCCTACCCTTCTGATGATCACCACCAGGACTCCCCACCCTACAACATGACCGTCCATGAGTTAGAGAATGCTCCCTACCCTTCTGATGATCACCACCAGGACTCCCCACCCTACAACATGACCGTCCATGAGTTAGAGAATGCTCCCAACCCTTCTGATAATCACCACCAGGACTCCCCACCCTACAACATGACCGTCCATGAGTTAGAGAATGCTCCCAACCCTTCTGATAATCACCACCAGGATTCCCTATCCTACAACATGACCGTCCATGAGTTAGAGAATGCTCCCTACCCTTCTGATGATCACCACCAGGATTTCTCACCCTACAACATGACCGTCCATGAGGTGGCAGATCTTATACTGGTCATCTCCACATATATGTATCTTCTCATCTTTTTAGTATGTACTATACTGTTTTTACTGTTTATAATCTAATTTAAGAGCCTTAGGGTGGTCCTCGCTCGGAAGCCTTTAATGTGCGCCCCTGGCGTATCCTTGTATAACCCCAGTGAGTTTTGTGGTCTTTGCGGCTGACAAGGGGTTGAATGTTTAATCGCACAGGCACACTGGCAGATGTTCCGCGAGGTGCCGGTGAAATACGAGTATTTATAAACCTCACAACGTGTGACAAGGCAAAACTCTAAAAAAGGACAGATCGAGCCAGTTGTAAAGGCCACAAGAGGCGGCTCTGCTCCCCAGGAATTTATAGGAATACAGATCCAGGCGTAGCTGGCATTTAGCAGAACATCGTGTAACCTGTCCGAGATCTCGTGCACTTCCCCCCCCCCCCCCGTGCAACATTAACTCCTTCCAGACGCCGTCGCCAGAGAGCATAAATCTGATTTAATCTCGTACGGGAATTCTAAAATTAGCAAATACATTCAGTTCACTTGTAAGACTTTGGGTAACGACACCGAAAAGTGATTCTTTGCAGATCCTATTCTGTACTTTCTATGGACGGGAAGGGTAGAAATTCTAAACGCTGCACAGGTTTTACGGGAACGGTCAGGTGGGCGCCTGCCAGAGTGCCCGAATGAGGTCACATGGGCACGCCAGCGTGGTGGGGCAGTGACGTTATTCTGGGGAGCCATAAGAGATCCCACACGTCAGGATCTGAGGGTGACACTCTATTTTTGGATTCTTTGCGCTATAAAATTGCAACTCTAATTAGATTTACTTTAAAAGTTCCCCAAAAATAAGCTTTTATATATCTTGATGACATCATCCGTCTTGCCCCAGCGCAAATTGCAAGCAGGAAGGCTTTTGGAAGAAGAATGGTGCCCATATAATTGCTGTATATTCTGGCGTATAAGACTACTTTTTAACCCTTGAAAAGTCAGGGGTCGTCTTATACGCCGGGTGTCATTGATGCCGGGTGATACGCCCTATCCTGTTACCGCCTCTCAGATCTCGCTGCTGAGGACTGTAGTGAAGCGGCGCAGGCGCACATGTGCGAGATCTGAGAGGCAGAGAAGGAGGTAAATAGGATACAGGGGCGGGGCCAGAGGTGTGAAAGAGGCGTGTTTTATGGGATCAGCACGATCTATCCTTCCATACCGCTCTGATAAATAGGGAGAGCTGACCAATCCGCTTATGTAGAGGGAGAGTAGACTAATCCAACCAGTCAATCGCCTATATACTGTTATATACTGGGTACCACATACAGTACAGCACCCGTATCTGTTCATACATAGCACCAGTATATGATATTGTTTTAATTTTTATTTGGTGTGGGTAGGAAGAGGGGTAGTCTTAAGGCCCATACACACGTCAGATTTCCGCGAACGACGGGTCGTTTGAACGTCCCGTCGTTCGCCCGCTAAATCGGGCGTGTGTACAGACTGTCGTTCGCTTGATAAGGGTGAGTTTGAGCGATCCGCCCGGCGGATCGCTCAAACCCACCCTTATCAAGCGAACGACAGTCTGTACACACGCCCGATTTTGCGGGGGAACGACGGGACGTTCAAACGACCCGTCGTTCGCGGAAATCCGACGTGTGTATGGGCCTTTATACAGCAAGTATATCCCAAACTCTATATTTTAACTGGAAAAGTTGGGGGGTCATCTTATACGCCAGAATATACTGTACTTGATTTTGTATGCTGATTGACCTTCCAATCTGATAATTTTTTCGAATCGGGAGAGAATCGATGCCAGGTGGCCATCGGATTGATCTTTCAGCTGAAATCTGTGGAAGTTATCGATTGGGAATGGCAAGAAATCTCAGTCACGAGCGCTTGATCAGATGCACGGTGGTAACGGCTCACTCTGGCGCGAATCCTCAACACCTCCAGTGCCCAGATTGGAAATCGATGTGCAGTGTGTGGAGTCGGTACAAAAATCTTCTGACTCCTCAGTTTCTGAAACTCCGACTCCGGGTACACAAAATTGCTCAGACTCTGACTCCTCGATTCCGACTCCTTAGTCTAATACTTAACAGGGCTGTGGATTTTGTACAAAAATCATCCGACTCCGACTCCTCAGTTTCTGAAACCACGACTCCGACTCCGGGTGCCCAAAATTGCCTCGACTCCGACTCCACAGCCCTGGTGGCCAGGCAGTAGATCCCCCTCTGATCAAATTTGATCAGAGAGGGAGCGATCTAATGGTTGATTTAGTGGCAGATTGAGTAATGTATGGCCACCTTAAAGAAGCCTACACACATCCAATTATGTTTGGCCGACTACTGACCAGTTTTACCACCTCCATGTATCATGTAGTAGGATGGCCAACAATCGTTGACTATTGTGAACAGATGGCAGTGGTAAAATTGGCCAATTAAAATGTAGTATTATTAAAAAAAAAAAAAAAAAGTCAGGGTAATATGTTGTTAACTTAGGCAAGTATATGCTCAGATAGCCTAACTTGATTAAGGGGAGTGATAATCGTAATCAACAAATTACAATTTCGCGTACTTTTTCACAATTACGCTTATACGTAATTACGACTTGCAAATTTAATTGATTTTGTGTAGTCATTTGTAATTTCGCTTAAAATTTCGCCATATTGTGCGTAATTTCTTGCCGGCTTTAGAAGTCAATAGCAAACCCCCCATACATGCTATTAGCACCAAAATTGCTACATCTATTAAGGAGAATCGTTGGTACACGTCACAACATTTTTCAAAAAGACCTTGTAGTTTATGAGAAACTCAATTGTAAATATGCAAGTAAAAATGGTTTAAAAACCATTTTTCTTTGCATTTTTAAAAACGAGTTTCTCAAAAACTTTTTGAAAAATTATTTTTGTGACTTGTACCCACGATCCTCCTTAATCCTCCTGGCGGTCTATTAAAAACCGCCAGGGGGCAGCGCTGCGTTTTTTTTTATTTTAAATCAAGTAGCAAGCCTAGAGCTCGCTACATGATAGCCGCTGCTCAGTGGCATCCCCCCAGCCCCTCCGATCGCCTCCGGCGATCAGGAAATCCCGTTCAAAGAATGGCGACGGGGCGGGATGACGTCACCGACGTCATGGACGTCGTGACGTCTAAGGGAGTCCCGATCCACCCCTCAGCGCTGCCTGGCGCTGATAGGCCAGGCAGCGCAGGGGTCTAGGGGGGGGGCTCTGCGGCGACGCGGATAGCGTCGAATCGGGGCAGCGGCGATCGGGGTGCTGACACAGCTAGCAAAGTGCTAGCTGCGTTCAGCAAAAAAAAAAAATTACGCAAATCGGCCCAGCAGGGCCTGAGAAAACCTCCTGCGCGGCTTACCCCGAACGTACGCCAGGAAGGTTAATGTAGCAATAGCATGTATGGGGACTTTGCTATTGCCCTCTAAAGTCGGCACAAAATTACGCAACATTTCACGAAAATTACGCAAAATTTTAAAATACTACTATTACATACGAAATTAATTACGATTTTCTCTGGAATTTCGCATTATGATTACGATGTGTAATTGCGAATTTCACAGCAAAATTTCGCATATGCGAAATTTTGGCCCATCACTAATTAGGGGCACCAAACACCTCTTCAACAGACCAGTGCGTAGATCTCCAATCAGCCGTCAGGTGCTTATTGGCCAGTGAGACAACGTGCTGAACATACAGGTGTGAAGGATATGTAATCCTGGGAGGCTCATTGTCTAGTAGTATGGCCAAAGCATCCAGGGAGGAGTTCGTGGAAGGAACTAAAGCTAGCCATACATCTAGTGATGATGGGCAGATTTGACCAAGAGACAAATCTCTCTCTGATGGAATCTGATTAGAGAGATGTTGGCTGCTCATACACCACAGGCCGATTCCTGATCAATTTCAGCATGAAATTGTTCTGGAATTGGCTTGTGATGCCGCATACGTCCGTCTCGCCGCCCCGACGCTGTCCCCCAAAGAGAAACGTCCCCCGGTGCCACATGCAAGGTATACATTACCTGTCCGTGGCCTCAGCTTGTCCCCTGCTGGCTCCCGGGATACCTCCTCTACAGGCGCGCGCTTGTGTACCAGTGCAGGGCAGCCTCCAGTACCTGTTATCTGTTGTGGCCACAGAGCTAGGGATGATCGGAAAGGGCAATTTCCGATTCCGCGGAATTCCATCCGCGTTGAATTCCGAAACCATGGATTTTTGCATAATTCCGCTTTCCGACGGAAACATTTCAGTAATCTCAATTGAAACCTCGTTTTTGATCAATCATAGGCCATGAGACCTAGTGGCTGTTCCACCGTTTGTTTGTTTTTTTGGGGGGGTTTTGCAGCAGGAGTTGTCGCGTAAGCCATGGGACCTGGAGGTGGTTCCATGGCGGTCATTATAAGTTTGGTTTGTATCAGCAGGAGTTGTCGCGTAGGCTATGGGACCTAGAGGTGGTTCCATGGCGGTCATTATAAGTTTGGTTTGGAGCAGCAGGCGTTGTCACGTAGGCTATGGGACCTAGAGGTGGTTCCTCGGCGGTCACTACAATTTTGGTTTGGAGCAGCAGGAGTTGTCACGTAAGCCATGGGACCTAGAGTTGGTTCCACGGCGGTCATTACTATTACAATTGGTGCTGAAATAATTCCGATTTTCATGCAGAAATCCTGTTGGTTGGTTTTTGTTAAGCCTCTAATTGGTGCTGAAAATCCGATTTTCATGCAGAAATCTTCCTTGTGATTGGCTTAAAAAAAATCCGAATTTTGACGGAATTACGCACAGCAATTCCGGAATTCCGTCGGAACGGTATAGCAATTCCTTTCCGATGCGACGGAATCGCTAATTTCTGACCGGAATCGCGGAAAACTGAATTCCGCGGAATGCGGTGAGCATCCCTACACAGAACTACACTTCCCATGATTCCTAGCAGTGACCCCCACCCCACTGACAGTTGAATCTCATTGCCTGTTGTCAGTTTGCAGCTATGTTGGAAAAACACTCTCATCATCCCAACACCATCAGATTTGTGGCCAACACCTTCTGCAGTACAATATAAGAGACCACATGATACATGAATAACTTCATTTACTTTGGCACATGTGTGTAGGCCACTTATTTTCTTTAAAGGAAACCTGAGGTGAGAGGGACATGTGGAGGCTGCCATATTGAATTATTTTTAGACAGTGCAGATTGCCTGGCTGCCCTGCTCATCCTCTGCTTCTAATAAGTTTACCCAAAGCCCCTGAACTAGCATGCAGATCAGGTGCACTGACTGAAGTCAGACTGGATTAGCTGCATGCTTGTTTCAGGTATGTGATTCAGACACTACTGCAGCCAAAGAGATCAGCAGGGCTGCCAGGCAACTAGTATTGTTTAATAATAAATCAATATGGTGGCCTCCATATCCCTCTCAGTTCAAGATTCCTTTTATAGCTTATTATCCAAGCAGGCTAGTAAGGAAGACATCTAGATGTACCTTGGCATCCGCCATCTCTATTAAGCTTTCAATTATAATTCTGCTGCCAAACACCTATTACTGACCAACTTAAAGGGGCACTACAGCAAAAAACTGTAAAATTTAAAATATTTGCAAACATAGACAAATAAGAAGTACATTTTTTTTCCAGAGTAAAATGAGCCATAAATAACTTTTCTCCTATGTTGCTGTCACTTACAGTAGGTTGTAGAAATCTGACAGAAAGGACAGGTTTTGGACTAGTCCATCTCTTTTATAGGGGATTCTCAGGGATATATTTATTTTCAAAAGCACTTAATAAATGGCAGTTGCTCTGTCCAACTGCCAAAAACCTGTCTAGCGAGCAGGGAAGCTGGCCAGCATCATTGTTTAAATCCTTTTCAGGGAATATCTTTATAAAGAATAAAAGCCTTGCTGAGAATCCCCTAGGAAGAGATGGACTAGTCCAAAACCTGTCACTTCTGTCAGATTTCTACAACCTACTGTAAGTGACAGCAACATAGGAGAAAAGTAATTTATGGCTCATTTTACTCTGGAAAAAACGTACTTCTTATTTGTATGTTTGCACATATTTTAAATTTTAGTTTTTCGCTGTAGTGCCCCTTTAATTCAGATGAAGCCATCTAAGACAAGGGATTGTGCTGGCAGTCCGCAGGCACCCCTGCATTTCTTCAGACTGGGAATGGGGCGTGGCTTTTAAACTACTGTCAGTCACAACACTGGCCTCTGGGTGGAGCTTTTAAGCTCAGGCTTATGAGATATAGTCCCCTGCTCTCCACAGGTCCCATTGCAAACAACAGATGCCTGACTCCACTGTAGTAAATGTAGCGGCTGGTAATGTTTGGTGTCATTATTAATCAAAACCTTTTTTTTATTATCTTTCAAATCTCAGGTCGGTGCACTTTGTAGAGTATTTCCTCCCTCTATTGCAATGTGGGTTTCTTCTGGGCATTCTGGTTTACCCCCGTATCCCAAAAACATCCTGGGCACCGGTTCCCCCAAAATTGGCCTTAGTCTATGATAGGACACACATGCTGGGACACACCATGCAATTTCCTGACAGATTGACAAGTCGAATCGAAAATTTCCGGCATATCTGATCTGCTCCCGATCTAGAATAGGATTTAATTTGTACGGTAATGATCTGAAAATCGATCCTGTTCTGAATCAGGAGCATCATGCTGGAAATTATAGAATTGACCCAAAGATCTGATTGGAAATTGCATGTTGTATACCAGGCATTAATCTATGCTTATGGTAAGATTAGATTTTGCACTCTGAGTGCAGTCAGTTACAGGACCATGGTCCCGGTGTTACTCCCCTAGCTGCATGCTTGTTCCAGGTGTGACTCTGCTGGCTGCATGCTTGTTCCAGGTGTGACTCTGCTGGGTGCATGCTTGCTCCAGGTGTGACTCCGCTGGGTGCATGCTTGCTCCAGGTGTGACTCCGCTGGCTGCATGCTTGTTCCAGGTGTGACTCCGCTGGCTGCATGCTTGTTCCAGATGTGACTCTGCTGGCTGCATGCTTGTTCCCAGTGTGACTCTGCTGGTCGCATGCTTGTTCCAGGTGTGACTCTGCTGGGTGCATGCTTGTTCCAGGTGTGACTCTGCTGGCTGCATGCTTGTTCCAGGTGTGACTCTGCTGGCTGCATGCTTGTTCCAGGTGTGACTCCGCTGGCTGCATGCTTGTTCCAGGTGTGACTCCGCTGGCTGCATGCTTGTTCCAGGTGTGACTGCTGGGTGCATGCTGGTTCCAGGTGTGACTCTGCTGGCTGCATGCTTGTTCCAGGTGTGCCTCCGCTGGCTGCATGCTTGTTCCAGGTGTGACTCCGCTGGCTGCATGCTTGTTCCAGGTGTGACTGCTGGGTGCATGCTGGTTCCAGGTGTGACTCTGCTGGCTGCATGCTTGTTCCAGGTGTGACTCCGCTGGCTGCATGCTTGTTCCAGGTGTGACTCCGTTGGCTGCATGCTTGTTCCAGGTGTGACTCAGCTGGCTGCATGCTTGTTCCAGGTGTGACTCCGCTGGCTGCATGCTTGTCCCAGGTGTGACTCCGTTGGCTGCATGCTTGTCCCAGGTGTGACTCCGTTGGCTGCATGCTTGTCCCAGGTGTGACTCCGTTGGCTGCATGCTTGTTTCAGGAGTGACTCCACTGGCTGCATGCTTGTTCCAGGTGTGACTCCGCCGGCTGCATGCTTGTCCCAGGTGTGACTCCGTTGGCTGCATGCTTGTCCCAGGCGCCACTCCGCTGGCTGACCCTGTGGCACATGCTTGGCAGGGCGCAGTGTTTGTGGTGGTCAGTAGGGGGCGCAGTGTTTGTGGCGGTCAGTAGGGGGCGCCTGCACTCTGTGGCACATGCTTGGCAGGGCGCAGTGTTTGTGGGTAGCAGGCGCCTGTCCTGCGCAGTGTTGGCATACATTTGCCCACCTCGGACACCTCTGCTCCGTGTTGTGCGGATGCCACCAGGGCGGGCGATGCGGCTGCCAGTTCTGTGCACTGTGAGCCAGGCTGCTCGGACATTATTAATATCTGTTGATGTAAATGCTGCAGAATATTTTATATCGCCTCGGATGAGATGTCACGTTTCCTGCCAACAACATGGCCGCCCTGTTTACTGTACGATGCTTTATGTGCGTATGTGAGATCTAAACACTGGCACCCGTGCCCAGACTGCGCCTGCCCCTTCCTCCACGAGACAATAAACTACTGGAGAATCTAAGTGTGCCTCTAATATAAACAATGTGCAAATGCAAAAACATTCTGTAGTGTGTGTACCAGCCGTAACCTCCTCTCCTGAAATACTCTGTGCTGCTGGAGCGCTCTGTGCTACTGGAAAACTTAGAGGAAGACGCAGAGTCCTCCAACAGCACAGAGTATATCAGGAGAGGAGAGTCCTCCAGCAGCACAGAGTGTATCAGGAGAGGAGAATCAGTCCTCCAGCAGCACAGAGTATCGGGAGAGGAGAGTCAGTCCTCCAGCAGCACAGAATATATATGGAGAGGAGAGTTAGAGGGAGGAGCAGAGTCCTCCAGCAGCACAGAGTATATCAGGAGAGGAGAGTTAGAGGGAGGAGCAGAGTCCTCCAGCAGCACAGAGTATATTAGGAGAGGAGAGTTAGAGGAAGGAGCAGAGTCCTCCAGCAGCACAGAGTATATCAGGAGAGGAGAGTTAGAGGGAGGAGCACAGTCCTCCAGCAGCACAGAGTATATCTGGAGAGGAGAGTTAGAGGAAGGAGAAGAGTCCTCCAGCAGCACAGAGTGTATCGGGAGAGAAGGGTCAGTCCTCCAGCAGCACAGAGTGTATCAGGAGAGGAGAATCAGTCCTCCAGCAGCACAGAATATATATGGAGAGGAGAGTCAGTCCTCCAGCAGCACACAGTATATCGGGAGAGGAGAGTCGGTCCTCCAGCAGCACAGAGTATATCAGGAGAGGAGAGTCAGTCCTCCAGCAGCACAGAGTATATCAGGAGAGTCGGTCCTCCAGCAGCACAGAGTGTATCGGGAGAGGAGAGTCAGTCCTCCAGCAGCACAGAGTATAACAGGAGAGGAGAGTCAGTCCTCCAGCAGCACAGAGTATATCGGGAGAGGAGGGTCAGTCCTCCAGCAGCACAGAGTATATCGGGAGAGGAGGGTCAGTCCTCCAGCAGCACAGAGTGTATCAGGAGAGGAGGGTCAGTCCTCCAGCAGTACAGAGTATATCAGGAGAGGTGAGTCAGTCCTCCAGCAGTACAGAGTATATCAGGAGAGGAGAGTCAGTCCTCCAGCAGCACAGAGTATATCAGGAGAGGTGAGTCAGTCCTCCAGCAGTACAGAGTGTATCAGGAGAGGAGAGGCGGTCCTCCAGCAGCACAGAGTATATCAGGAGAGGAGAGGCAGTCCTCCAGCAGCACAGAGTGTATCAGGAGAGGAGAGTCAGTCCTCCAGCAGCACAGAGTGTATCAGGAGAGGAGAGGCGGTCCTCCAGCAGCACAGTGTTTTAGGAGAGGAGAGTCAGTCCTCCAGCAGCACAGAGTATATCAGGAGAGGAGGGTCGCCCTCCAGCAGCACAGTGTATCAGGAGAGGAGAGTCAGTCCTCCAGCAGCACAGAGTATATCAGGAGAGGAGAAGCGGTCCTCCAGCAGCACAGAGTATATCAGGAGAGGAGAGTCAGTCCTCCAGCAGCACAGAGTATATCGGGAGAGGAGAGTCAGTCCTCCAGCAGCACAGAGTATATCGGGAGAGGAGAGTCAGTCCTCCAGCAGCACAGAGTGTATCAGGAGAGGAGGGTCAGTCCTCCAGCAGCACAGAGTGTATCAGGAGAGTCACTCCTCCAGCAGCACAGAGTGTATCAGGAGAGGAGAGGCGGTCCTCCAGCAGCACAGTGTGTATCAGGAGAGGAGAGTCAGTCCTCCAGCAGCACAGAGTATATCAGGAGAGGAGAAGGCGGTCCTCCAGCAGCACACAGTAATGATCTTGTCCTCTCTGGTTTGTCTTGCAGTCGCTCAGGAGAAGGCGGATCAGCTGCAGACGACATTGGAGAATCGCTCCTGCGTTCTGATTCGGCGAGATCTGGTGGCGCTCCCGGCGAGTCTGATCAGTCAGATCGGCTATCGCTGCCACCCGAAGCTTTACTCTGAGGGCGATCCGGGCGAGAAACTGGAGCTGGTTGCAGGTAAATCATCTCACTCCTCCCCAGATTGCTGGCCACGCCCAGTCCTCTGGGAATCCTGGGGGCGTGTCCTGTCTCGCTAATGTGCTAAGCTTGGTCTTCTGTTAATTAAGTGATGGGTCATCCATGAAATGTTGTTTCCAGTTTGCCTGAAAATGTAATGCCAGTGTTTACCAATTTGAAAATAAAAAAGTCAGATACTCACCTAAGGAGAGGGAAGGCTCGGTCCTAATGAGCCTTCCCTCTCCTCTCCCGGTGCTCTCGGTGCTGCGCTGGCTCCTCCGTTCGCGTCCGCCGCTGCAGGGACTTCGGAGATCTTTGGGAGCACTCGGGCTTCCGAAGACGGGCCGCTCCATACTACGTACGCGCGAGTGTGTCATAGAGGACGCTCGCGCGAGTGTGTCATAGAGGACGCTCGCGCATGCGTAGTATGGAGCGGCCGCGTCATCGGGAGCCCGAGTGCTCCCGAAGGCTTCCGAAAGCTCCCGAAGGCATGCGGAAGTGGCAGTATTTGACCGAACTGGTCGAATACTGCTACGGGCGACCCTGCGCGGGACCGGGCACCGGGAGAGGAGAGGGAAGGCTCATTAGGACCGAGCCTTCCCTCTCCTTAGGTGAGTATCTGACTTTTTTATTTTTAAGTTGGTAAACATTCACTTTAATGCCAATAATTTGCAGCTGTGAACTGGGCCATTTAAATGCACTTTTAGGCCTCTTTTTCATGGGCAGTTGAACTGTGTGCTCAGCGAGCAGTTGCCTGGCAGCAGCGTGCAGTTACCAGGCAGCAGTGAGCAGTTGAGAGTTTGAGAGGCATTTCACTGCCTAACAACTGGAAAAGAGGCGTTGTCCCTGCCCAGAATGAGCATGCAGATGCTGTTTATATACTTTACATTGCAGACGCTAACATTGCAACGCCAACGCCCAAAAATGCTGCATGTCCTGCGTTTTGCGATTTGGTAATCGCAATCGCTCCAGTGGAATTTGGCCCACCCATTAACATTAGCTGAGCGTTTAGGGAAATCGCTAGCGGTTTGAATCGCTCCGTAAACGCTCAGAAAATCGCTTTAGTGGGTTCCAGCCCTCAGGGATAGTCAGCTAGATACAAATAATTTTGAGTTGATGCAGGACTATGCAAGTTTTGTGCCTCTCAAACTCTCTCAACCGCTCACTGCAAGCTCACGTTGTACGCGGCTTACTGCGCAGACGCAGAACTACTGCTGGAGAAAGCCCCAGGTGAGTAAAGCTCATTTTGTAGATTTTCCCTGATAACTCCTTTAGGCTTCCTGCACACTGCAAATCCAATTTGCGATTTCAATTCCGGTTCCGATTTTCCCTGAATGCAATTCAATGCAATGCAATCAACAGAAAAACAGAGGAAAAAATGCAGCATGCAGTAAAGATTAAAAATCGAAATCGGATGTAAAAACAGATTAAAAATCGGAATTGCGTGCAGGGAGCCTCAAATCTACTTTTTAAGTTTTAACTGTTTTATTGTTTTTGCTCAATGCCACATTCATTGAAGTTTGCCAGAGCTAAAATCTATGAACTATTGACCCTTCTTATCTCTTTCCTGCTCTCAAAAGCCATTTTCTGCTAGGAAAGTGTTTTATGGTTGGAATTTCTTATCAGTGAGGGTCACACTGTAGTCACTTCCTGTCAGGACTGAGTCAGCCACTTACATACCTGATATTTAACTCTTTCTGGCAGAGAAAGAAAAATAAGGAACACAGCCTAGTTATGTGTCTGCTAGGCACTGTACATACCCATGTCTGTCTCATCATGTCACATGTCACTTCGGGTATCCTTTCAGGGTGGCTGTACTCACACTAGAATATCAGCAGAGACCACCCTGACCGAGAACACTCTCTAGCATATGTACAAGACAAGACAAGACAAATAACATTTATATTGCACTTTTCTCCTTGCGGACTCAAAGCGCCAGAGCTGCAGCCACTAGGGCGCGCTCTATTGGCAGTAGCAGTGTAAGGGAGACTTGCCAAAGGTCTCCTACTGAATTAGTGCTGGCTTACTGAACAGGCAGAGCCGAGATTCGAACCCAGGTCTCCTGTGTCAGAGGCAGAACCCTTAACCATTACACTATCAGTACTGGCCTAAGGACCGATCCACACTGGGGATTTGATAACGTGCAACCGGGATTTTTTGCATATTTTTTTTTTTTTTTACTGAACATTTTTTTTTGATTCGCTTTAACATTTCAATTGCGGTCGCTCTAGAATCGCAAGAAAGGGATGCATGCACCGCAATTTCATTTATTGTGGATCGTCGGAGATCGCCGAGATCACTGCCATATAATTTTAATTACATTAGCGCTTTTCAAAGCGCTATCGAACGCCGGTGATTTGGGAATTGGCGGTAAACGCCTGTGAACCACCCGAGTGTGAATGGGCCCTTATGGCCGGCCCTGGGGTAGAAGTAATCTGCGCATTAGATATCCTTTTTCCCACAAGCGTTGATGGCTCTTACATAAGCAGAGCAGTAATTTTCAGGATTACAGACACTTTAAGCCTCCTCTTTGTGGCGGTCGCCTCCGCAGGACGCTCCCGGCACCCAGACTTCTGCGTTCGCTCCCAACAAAATCAATTTTACCTGTGCGGCGCCCCAATTGGCGGTGCGCTGTAAAGGCTTGTTAGCATACAGAATACCGCCGCTCGTAATGCCGGCGGAATATTCATTTTGTTGCCGTTTACATTTTATGTGTCGCTATTAAACGTGACACGGGTTATTTTCACAGTGAGGAACGGCCGTAAATCGTGTCTGCGCACACCTGCGGATTGCGGCGATTTGCATTTTTCAATCTGCAGAAGGCAGATTAATATCTCCGCTACATAATACATCCAGTAGCGGACTTATTCCCTCTCCAGAATTAATATCGCCGCTAGCAGGTGTTCCGGGGTTTCGCTCCCCTCCAAATCTCCCATCATGAGAAATCTGATCAGATTTTTTTCACGCAAATCTGCAGCAGTAACGTTTCAGAGGCCGGGAACACAGAAATCGGTTTTGTGGATCTTAGCTGCCCATTCACTACCTGGCAGATGCCGGTTGTACGTTGTGTGTTCATGTCACCGGTTCATGAGCCTGCTGATGCCGGTTGTACGTTATGTGTATTTGTGTCACCGGACCGTGATCCGGTTGTATGTTGTGTGTTTTTGTGACCGGATCGTGAGCCGACAGATGCCGGTTGTACATTGTGTATTTGTGTCACCAGATCGTGAGTCGGTTGTATGTTGTGTGTTTTTGTCACCCGATAGTGAGCCGACAGATGCTGGTTGTATGTTTTGTGTGTTTGTGTCACCGGTTCGGGTGCCAGCAGATGCCAGTTGTATGTTGTGTGCTTGTGTCACCGGTGTGTAAGCCGGCAGATGCCAGTTGTACATTGTGTATTTGTGTCACCGGATCGTGAGCCGGTTGTACGTTGTGTGTTTTTGTCACCAGATCGTGAGCTTGCATATGCCGGTTGTATGTTATGTGTGTTTGCGTCACCGGTTAGTGAGGGGGCAGATGACGGTTGTACGTTGTGTGTTTGCGTCACTGCAGATGCCGGTTGTATGTGTTTGAGTCACCGGTTTGGGAGCCGGCAGTTGCCGGTTGTGCGTTTGTGTCACCAGTTCCCAAGCCAGGAGATTCTGGTTGTACGTTGTGTTTGTGTCACCAGTTCGTGTGCCAGCAGATGCAGGTTGTACGTTGTGTGTTGGCGTCACCAGTTTGTGAGCCAGGAGATTCCAGTTGTGAGTTTGTGTCACCGGTTCGGGAGCCGGCAGATGCAGGTTGTACGTTGTGTGTTGGCGTCACCAGTTTGTGAACCAAGAGATTCCAGTTGTGAGTTTGTGTCACCGGTTCGGGAGCCGGCAGATGCAGGTTGTACGTTGTGTGTTGGCGTCACCAGTTTGTGAACCAAGAGATTCCAGTTGTGAGTTTGTGTCACCAGTTCGTGTGCCAGCAGATGCAGGTTGTACGTTGTGTGTTGGCGTCACCAGTTTGTGAGCCAGGAGATTCCGGTTGTACGTTGTGTGTTTGTGTCACCAGTCCGTGTGCCAGCAGATGCAGGTTGTACGTTGTGTGTTGGCGTCACCAGTTTGTGAACCAAGAGATTCCAGTTGTGAGTTTGTGTCACCGGTTCGGGAGCCGGCAGATGCAGGTTGTACGTTGTGTGTTGGCGTCCCCAGTTTGTGAACCAAGAGATTCCAGTTGTGAGTTTGTGTCACCAGTTCGTGTGCCAGCAGATGCAGGTTGTACGTTGTGTGTTGGCGTCACCAGTTTGTGAGCCAGGAGATTCCAGTTGTGAGTTTGTGTCACCGGTTCGGGAGCCGGCAGATGCCGGTCGGCCATTGTACCACCTTCCCCTGCCTACTCCTAACACTAAGCCCAGTAATAAACCTCCCCAGCTAGCCCAATAATCAGATTGGCAAAAGCTCGGCAAGAATGTAGCCAAACTCTGGGATACTACCGCTCCCATCAAGCAGCTATATGTCCGCTTAAAACCACCCGCCCAACCCCCGTCCCTGCAGAGTTCCGCTAGATAATGGAGTAACTCCGCCTCCGCTATTTTATCGGTCACCTCTCGTGCCCAAATTTCCGACTGTAGCCAGTAATTGCTGAATTTAACATGGTCACCCCTACTGTACAGTGCTGCCCAAAATTCCCCAGCAGCAATCCCGCCTAAATATACCTGGAGGAGGGGTTTCTACATCTTAACAGTGACCCCGCCCCTGCAGTCACTTCTGAGAGGGACGTGGTGCATGCACCAATCACCTTCCTTTCTCACTACTGCAGGGGGCGTGGCCAATATCCTTAAACCATTCAGGGCTGCTCATAGATGCGAATAATTGTGCATTTTATGCAAATTTAATCGCAAGTCGCTTTATTCTTATTCCTTAAAGGACACCTGCACTGTGAGGTATATGGAAGCTGACATATTTATTTCCTGTTAAACAATACCAGTTTCCTGGCTGTCTTGCTGATCTCTCTGGCTGCAGTAGTGTCTGAATCCCACACCTGAAACAAGCATGCAGCTTGTTTTCCAAAGTTATTATAGGGCAGTGATCTGCAAACTCGGCCCTCCAGCTGTTAAGGAACTACAAGTCCCACAATGCATTTGCCTTTATGAATCATGACAGTGGCTGTCAGACTGCTGCAATCCATTGTGGGACTTGTAGTTCCTTAACAGCTGGAGGACCAAGTTTGCAGATCACTGTCATAGGGAAATTGATCCATTTATCGATTGGGAGCAGTTTGGACATGTACACACCATACAGCTTCCTGTCAGATTAGCCATCAATTGGAAGGGAAATTGAATCTTGTGTACCCAGATTTAGAGGATCAGCAGGAAAGCCAGGTAACTGGTATTGTTTAAACGGAAATAAATATTGCAGCCTCCATATCGCTCTCATTTCAGGTGTCCTTTAAAAGGGACAACTGAAGTGAGAGGGATATTGGGCTGCTATATTTATATCAAACGATGCAGATTACCTGGCTGTCCTGCTGATCCCCTGCCTCTAAAACTTTTAGCCATAGCCCCTGAACAAGCATGCAGCAGATCAGGTGCTCTGACTGAAGTGTGACTGGATTAGCTGCATGCTTGTTTCAGGTGTGTGATTCAGACACTACTGCAGCCAGAGAGATCAGCAGGACTGCCAGGCAACTGGTATAGTTTATAAGGAAATAAATATGGCAGCCTCCATATTCCTCTCACTACAGGTGGCCTTTAATTTAGCACACAAGTCAGAGTTCCTTGCTCCTCATTAACAATCTCTCTGGCCAGCAGAGTTAAATTAAAGGATACCCAAAGTGACATGTGACATAATGAGATAGACATGTGTATGTACAGTGCCTAGCACACAAATATCTAGGCTGTGTTCCTTTTTTTCTTTCTCTGCCTGAAAGAGCTACATATCAGGTATGTAAGTAGCTGACTCAGTCCTGACTCAGACAGGAAGTGACTACAGTGTGACCCTCACTGATAAGAAATTCCCTTTTTATCTCTTCCTTGCTCTCAGAAGCCATTTTCTGCTAGGAAAGTTTTTTATAGTTGGAATTTCTTATCAGTGAGGGTCACACTGTAGTCACTTCCTGTCTGAGTCAGGACTGAGTCAGCCACTTACATACCTGATATTTAACTCTTTCAGTGAAAGAAAAAAAGAGCACAGCGTAGTTAATGTCTATCTCATTATGTCACATTGGGTATCCTTTAAGCCTTTTTATTCTTATACAGAAAAAATAAAGAATTACTCCTGAAAACAATACTCTTTATTCGGCCTTGTTTTTAGAAGAGTAATATGTTGCTACTAGCAATGAAAACAAAAGGCGGGGAGAGGGTTTTTCATGGGCAGATGTTCTCGGTGTTAATCGATAAGTTGCCTCGCGTTCCTCGTTCTAATAGGCCCACAAAGGGGACAACATGGCCGCCCTCTGGTTCACATCTCATCCTTGCCTGCATGTGAAATGCCATAAAACGGCGGTCATGCCTGCAGCATTGTGCGCGCCGCCTTTGCCACGCTGGCCTCCGGGCGCAGAGACATCTGCCGCGGCGTCTCCCCCGACGACTGATCCCTCCGGCCCCGCGAATAAAGGTCTCGTTCAGCCAGAGCTGAGGAATGCCGCCATCAGCCTGTGCTATAATGCGGACGCCCCCCCCCTCCCTCGCAGCGTGCAGAACGAGCCG
Source organism: Hyperolius riggenbachi (assembly GCF_040937935.1). NCBI lineage: Eukaryota > Metazoa > Chordata > Amphibia > Anura > Hyperoliidae > Hyperolius > Hyperolius riggenbachi. The sequence continues at coordinate 287,008,983 of NC_090653.1, forward strand.
ACTGTAGGGGCGCGAGTTCCGCTTCTCCGCAGTCAGCACATTATAATTAGAATCAATACCCGCAGATCTGTGCGTGCGCGAGTTCATCTGAGGTAACGGAGCTCGGGGAGGGGGAGCCAGATCTCTCGCCGTACGCCCAGCGCTGTCCTCATTCCATCGATTTATCGGAGAATGTGATTTGTTAAAAAGGGAAAGAGGAAAAAAAAAAAAGGCTCAGCGTCTGCGGCTTGCGAGAAGGCTGGATCGCCATGAGATGTCTCCTTCTCTCAGTATAATGGAGTGAGAAATTATCATTCCCCCGCTGGGACCTGTCCTGTGACAGCCAGATTAACCGTTTCACGCCAGCCGCAGCTGAGAAATGCGCCAGTCGGGTGTCTTAAAGCGCCGGTCGTCTCAAAAAGCACAGCAAAATGCAGATGAAAGCTTAAATATGTTTCAGCAGTTTAAAGGACACCTAAAACGAGAGGGATATAGAGGCGGCCATATTTATTTCCTGTTAAACAATACCAGTTGTCTGTCCTGCTGATCTCTTTGGCTGCAGTAGTGTCTGAATCACACACCTGAAACAAGCATGCAGCTAATCCAGTCACACTTCAGTCACCTGATCTGCTGCATGCTTGTTCAGGGTCTACCGCTAAAAGTGTTAGAGGCAGAGGATCAGCAGGATAGCCAGGCAACTGGTATTGCTTAAAAGAAAATAAATATGGCAGTCTCCCATATACCTTTCACTTCAGATGTGCTTTAAATTGGGAACATAAACAATCAATTTCCTTAAAGGGTACCTGAGATCAATGAAACAAAAAACTCATACATACCTGGGGTGGGGCTTCCTCCAGCCCCCTTCAGTCTTATCGGACCCTCGCTGTCCTCCCAGGCTGCCCGGATCCTGCAATAGGCGGGCTGGTAATTCATCCAGTCGGCGCAGTCCGTCCGCCCGCGCTCCCATTGCCGGGACCGTTCTGCGCCTGTGCAGTATCGCCACGCTGTCGCAGACCACTCCTGGCAATGGGAGCCAATAGGGCATTCACACGCCAAACTTATCTTCCAACAGACAAGTTTAGATGGTAGTTGCACAGATTGTTTGGACGTGTGTGCGAGCCTTTAGTCAGTGTAAGCCGCGACCACACTACCAACTGATGTCACCCGCCTAGGATCAGGACCTGATCCCCTTGGGCGATATCGCTGGGCTGCACACACGCATGTCAGCAGTAAAGCTAACAATGCACTGTTGCTTAGCGGCGGGATGACGAGCGGCACGTGACGTCACGTGGCAGGTGGGGGAGTGATGGGGTATCAGTGTCGCTGGTGGTGAGTAGATCCGCCTGGTGGATCACTTGCAGGTCAGGGGGCTGCCATACGCACGCTGGATTATCAGCTGAGGCGGTTTTTCGGCAGGCGTGTGTAATGGCCTGTAGAAAGGAATAGCATGACAGCCAGGCAAATTATATTTAAAAAAAAAATAATGCGGGGAGTATGAAGGTTGCCATAATAATTCCCATTTATAGTTTCCATTAAAGGGACACTTAAGTCAAACAAAAAAAACGAGTTTTACTCACCTAGGGCTTCCAATAGCCCCCTGCAGCTGTCCGGTGCCCTCGCCGTCTCCCTCCGATCCTCCTGGCCCCGCCGGCAGCCACTTCCTGTTTCAGTGACAGGAGCTGACAGGCTGGGGACGCAAGTGATTCTTCGCATTCCCAGACACATTAGCACCCTCTATGCTGCTATATGGTATATGATATATGCTATAGCAGCATAGAGGGCGCTATTGTGGCCAGGAACGCGAAGAATCATTTGCGTCCCCAGCCTGTCAGCTCCTGTCACCGAAACAGGAAGTGGCTGCCGGCGGGGACGGGAGGATCGGAGAGACACGGCGAGGGCAACGATCAGCTGCAGGGGGCTATTGGAAGCCTCAGGTGAGTAAAACTCAATTTTTTTGTTTGACTTAAGTGTCCCTTTAAGAGATCAGCTCATACTTTGAATTCTATTATTAGTGTTGTCTACATCTTAGTAGTAATGGATATGCTATAAAATCGTGAGACGGGGGTTGCTGTCATTTCTTCTACTAAACATAAACCCTCTTCACCAGGCTCCGGAGTGTACATTACCCGAGGACAGCTCATGAACTGTCACCTGTGTGCCGGTGTCAAGCATAAAGTCCTGCTAAGAAGACTCCTCGCCACCTTCTTTGATCGGTAGGTCGGTGAAGATCTCATCTGCTGTCACATTTCTTGCCTATGGGGTGTTGGAGACAGAGAGACATTCCATGAGATACCAAGAGGTGGGATGGAGAGAGCATGAGATAACGAGAAATAGGATGGACAGACCATGAGATGACAATGACAGGTAGGATGGAGAGACCATGAGATAATAATGAGTAATAGGATGGACAGACCATGAGATAACGAGAGGTAGGATGGAGTGACCATGATATAAAAACGAGAAATAGGATAGACAGACCATGAGATAACGAGAAATAGGATGGACAGACCATGAGATGACAATGAGTAATAGGATGGACAGACCATGAGATAGCGAGAGGTAGGATGGAGTGACCATGATATAAAAACGAGAAATAGGATAGACAGACCATGAGATAACGAGAGGTAGGATGGAGTGACCATGAGATAAAAACGAGAAATAGGATGGACAGACCATGAGATGACAATGACAGGTAGGATGGAGAGACCATGAGATAATGAGTAATAGGATGGACAGACCATGAGATAACGAGAGGTAGGATGGAGTGACCATGAGATAAAAACGAGAAATAGGATGGACAGACCATGAGATAACGAGAAATAGGATGGACAGACCATGAGATAACGAGAGGTAGGATGGACAGACCATGAGGTAAAAACGAGAAATAGGATGGACAGACCATGAGATGACAATGACTGGTTGGACAGACAGACCATGAGTTGATAATAAGAGGTACGAAGGACAGACTATGAGATAACGACTGATAGGATGGACAGACAATTACTTAACAATGACAGGTAGGACGGAGAGACCATGAGATAGTAATGAAAAGTAGGATGGACAGACCATGAGATGATAATGACAGGTAGGATGGACAGACCATGAGATAATAACGAGAAGTAAAGGTGCGTACACACACGCACTACGCCCGCCAACGACTGGTCCGTCAGACCCTCCCGCTGGGCGGACTTTCAGGTGACAGTAGCGCATGTGTACGCACTGTCGGCAGACTGATAAGGCTGTTTCTGAGCGATCCACCGGGCGTGTGTACGCACCTTAAGATGGACAGACCATGAGATGACAATGACAGGTAGGATGGACAGACCATGAGATAATAATGACCCTTAGGATGTAGTCATAGAAGTGTTGAAGATGGACTAGTGGATGGGTGGAGTATATAGGCAGAACGGAAAAGGAATGGGTTGGATTGGGAGGGATGGCATAGATGGAAACCTATGGACAAATGGAGAGATGCGATTGCATATATGGAAAACCATGGACAGATAGTTAGTGATGGCATGAAAGGACAGAGGGGTGGATGGGCAAAAGTGGGACAATTAGACCAAAATGGACAACAAGTGGAGATGATATAAGATGGAAAGAGATAAACAGCTGGGGTGGATATTCAGAGATGCCATGGGTGGGAAAATGTTGGAGGCATGGATCTAGCATAGATGGCTGGAGAGAGATGGCATTGCATGGAATAGATGGATACAAAGGGCATTAGATAATAGAGAGATTTGGGCAGATGGAATAGGTGGGCAGCTTGTGGAGAGGGTATGAGATGCAGCGAAGAGACATGTGGATTGATGTGCAGAGGTGGAAAAATGTGGGCTGCCTAGAGATGTCATGGCAAGAAAGTGATGGATAGAAGAGTAAAGAGAGAGCCAGGTTGGATGGATAGATTGGTATAGGGGGCATTAAATGAAGACAGATGGGTAGAGGTGTCACTGGATGAAAAGAGATGGATAGAGAGAAGGTCAGATGACATGAATATTAAGCGAGATAGACAGACGAGATGGATGGAAAGATAAGGACATATGGGGCAGGGAAGTAGAGAAAGCATGGATGAACAAGGAGATGGACATATTGGAGAATAGTGAACGGTGAACAAACAATATGGACGAATATAGAAATGGACAGAGACATGTAAAGTTACAGTGGACAGCTGGAGCTGGCCTGGACAGATGGGTTGATGGTTAAAGGTCTGGTGGGTAGGTAAATATATTATGAATAGAAAAAGAAAGCTATAGATGGAGAAAAAGATGAATGGTTGTGAGGGTAGCGATGGCACAAATTAATGGAGAAATGGACGGAGGGGTGAAGGATTTGAGAAGTCCTATGACACTGACGCATAGAGATGGCAAGGATTGAACGAAGAGGAGGATGGGTGGAGAGATGGCTGCATAGGATGGATAGGTAGAGATGGCATGGATGACGGGAATCACAGCATTAGCTGACGGATGGATGGAGATGGCATGAATGAAAACAGGTGGAAATATGGTAGATGGCGCGGATGAGGGGAAGGTTGGATGATTAGAGATGGTATTGGATAAGGGATGTGTAGAGAAATGGAATGACATGATGGATGGATAGAGATATCATGGATGGAAACAGAAGATTGATGAAGAGTGGGCAGCTGGCATGGATGTAGGTAGGGGTGGATGATTAGAGATGGTATTGGATGAGGACACGCTGGAGAGATGGACAGAGACAATGGCTAGGTAGAGATGGCACGGATGGGATAAGAGGACATGGCTGTAAGGAAGGGCAGAGGATTAGAGATGGTGTTGGATCAAGGAGGAGATAGAGAGATGGAAGGGTAGAGATGGATGGAGAGATGGGCAGATGGGATAAGAGGACATAGCTGAAGGGATGGATGGATGGTTAAAGATGGTATTGGATGAGGAAGAGACAAAGAGCTGAACAGACACAATGGATGGGTAGAGATGGCACGGATTTAGAGATGAGTAGATGGGATAAGAGGACATGGCTGTAGGTGGAGGATTAAGAAATGATATTGAACGAGGGGTAGATAGAGAGATAGAAAGACATGATGGCATGGATGGATGAAGATATGGGCAGATGACATGGATGAAGGGAAGAGAGTTTGATTAGAGATGGTATTGGACGAGGAGGAGAGAGAGATGGACAGACATGATGGCTGGGTAGAGATGGCATGTCTGGGCAGAAGGGATAAGAGGACAAGACTGAAGGGAAGGATGGAAGATTAGCAGATGGTATTATTGGATGAGGAGGAGATAGAGAGATGAACTCACATGGTGGATGGGTAAAGATGGCACAGATGGAGAGATGGGCAGATGGGATATGTCTGAAGGGAAGGCGGAGGATTAGGAAATGGTATTGGACGAGAGGTAGAGAGATGGAGAGACATGATGGCATGGATGGAGGGAATGATGGATGGAGATGCCATGAATGGAAACAGAAAGGAAGATAAGTAGGTAGATAGATAGTAGACCATCACCTCCTGGCTACCAGCTGTCTCTTTTGAAAGGCTGATCTCGAATATGCCTCACTGTTTCATCTGTAACATAAAAAAAATATTTCTGCTTCCATCAGACAGCATTTTCCAGAGTGTTGAAGAGAAATCTTCTTTCAATGGGATAGAATTGTCATAATTGAGTATATTTTATGCTGTGCTGAACAAAAGTAGATATTTCACCACAACAACGGCTCACCCAGAGGGAAGGAAAGTGTCGCTGTAGCAACTCTTCCATGTCGCCTTTTCCTTTCTCTCAAAATAGTCCCTCCTGTGTTCCGCCAGAACGTGACATTTTCATTTCCTTTATGTTCTCCAAACGGAAATGGCCGTCAGTCACATCTGGCAGAATGCTGCTTATCTGGACGTGGTGAGCCCTATCTGCCCACAACATTTCCCCGAGAAACAGTCGTCATGCATGGCATGATCATTTCTGCAGGGAGGCGACGCCCGCTTCCGATGTGTGGCTGACGAGACGATGCAGACCAGCTTGTGAAATTCAAGATGGCTGCCCAGACGTCACCGTGGGTTCTGTGTCAGGTCATGTGCTCTCTTATTGATCTCTTCTTATTGGTCGTTTCAGGAACACCCTTGCCAACAGCTGTGGAACCGGAATCCGCTCTTCCACCAGTGACCCGAGCAGGAAGCCGCTGGACAGCAGGGTTCTCAATGCCGTTAAATGTAAGAAAATTTAACCATTTGTGTTGTAGCCTGTTTTTGCTATTTGCTTGTTTTTGGCCAGTGTTATTAAAGGGACTCCAAGCACCTCCCTGGGCATGCCTTTAAAGAACAAGCGACACCCATGCTAACCTAGAAATAGAAAAAATAATATAAGTAGATAAATACTACTTCTACTTACATAACAGATGTATTGTGCTATCCACATAATGATTCCTGTGAATTTTATAAAGGAAAGGCAGAAAATCCTATTCTAGGCAGTGGCCATCTTGCCAAGCTAATGCTGACATCATATCCTCCCTGACTCTTGTTTCCCCCCCCTCCCTTCATTTGCTCATTGTGTATTCATTAGCTGCCCTCCTCCCAGAGTCTTCAGACACTCCCACTGAGGTGTATACTAACAACTGCACTGTCTATTTTTTATTTACACATCTAATCACTGAGTCACCTCAGCCTTGCTTGTAAACACAAGTAATCAGAGGGTGTTTCTGATAAGCAGCTCGGCAGGGAAATAAATGGAAGAGGAGGAATATATTATAGATAAAAAGAACTCCCAGCATTCAACTCTTTGGCACTAGGGCCTGTGCTCCTAAGGTATGTGATAACTCCAAACCATAACAGCAGAAAAAGTTTTGCAAGTTTTGAATGCAGGATTAGCATCTTTATCACTTAATACACTCAGACAAGTTGCTGTTGAAATTTGATTTTTATGGTGACAATACCGCTTTAAGACTCCGACCAGTACTGCAAAGTACTTAAAGATGCATAGCTTTCTGTAGCTCGTGCTCTCCTCTTTCATTTGATGCCTGAATCGCCGTTCTACACCAAATAGTTTTTGTTCGATTTCAATTTAAAAATCGTGGCTGCCATCTTGGCTATGTTATAACTTCCGGGTCACCCCTGTCTTCTCTGTTAGAGAAGTGCATCACTGAATGAAGCAGGAAGAGGAAGTGACACGCATGGCCATTGCAAGAGGCTCCTCCAGAGGGGTCATAGCACGACTTTGTTGGAAGTCGTCTGGCTTAAAGGCATGCCCATGAGAGGTGCTCGGAGTCCCTTTAATGGGAAGACTTTGTGGCCAATGTTATTAATGGGAAACCTTTCTGTTACATCAGTCACAACTGGGGGCTGTACTTACTGAAAACTGCATGTCAGAATGATCAGTAGTTCCAGGGACCTGTGGCGAGAAAAATATTATGCACGCTTCTAATCTGTATTATATCTAGTCCATTTTTAGTCGTGATTAGCTGTTAGTATTCATTTTTTGTTATGTTCCATCACTCTTGCCTCACTGGGATCCTCTATCTTGTAATGTAACGGGTGGTTAACTTGGGGTGCGTACACACACAAATCAATTTTGATTGGCCAATTTTTCCACCTCCAAGTAGTATGAGGATCAGCAGATTTTGAATACTATAAAACAGATTGTGTAGGTAAGCCCCCATACTACATGGAGGTGGTCCAACTGGCCAGTGATTGGCCAATCAAAATTGGAGGTGTGTATGTATTCTACTCGTTGATATTTAAAGTATTCTGACTCGTATGCATATTTAATACAAATTGTATGCCGTTTGGAATTGGGGCCCGTCATAGCCACTTCCTGCTGATTTTGATTGGTCCAAATCCAGGCTGCAAACAACTTGAGGTGGATGGTGGTTGGGAACAGAAGAGGGGCGGAGAGCTAAGCAGCCAATAACTATGTAAGAAAGGGCCGGCAAAACCGTCTGAAGGGCTCCCAAACCTGGCAGAGATAGATTAGGATGTAATGGGGGCCCTAGGTAAGGTAAGACTTTGGGCCCCTTGTGGTCTTTTTGGTAAGCTGAAGTGTAGAGAGGTCAGAGGAGGTCGCTGGTGGGCTCCTTGACATCCACTAAGCCCCCAAGCACCTGCTTAGGTTGCCTGGTGGGTGATTCTGCTCTAGTTCTGGGTATGAGGACCTATGAATTGGTGTCGCTGTTCTCTTTTGGTTTTGTTGTGTAAAATAGTGGATTTACTTAACTTAAAGAGGAACTGTCGTGTAAATCTTAAAATTTAAAACGTATAGAAATAAGAAGTACGATCCTTCCAGAGTAAAATGAGCCATAAATTACTTTTCTCCTATGTTGCTGGCATTTACAGTAAGTCGTAGAAATCTGATATTACCAACAGATTTTGGACTAGCCCATCTTCTCATGGGGGGTTCTTGGTAGGGTTGAATGGTTTTGCGGTTTTACATAGAAACCGCGATTGCTGTTAAGACGATCTAGGGATCGTCAATAGCTGCGGTTTTTCCCTTTCTCCGCTGTGCTGGTCCATGCGTTCCGCCCCCCGCCGGCATACACAATGAGTAGATCGGGGGAATAGGAGAAGCTGGGCTGCTCTCTACGGCTCCGCCTACCGCTGTCGCCGTCATACCAGCGATCGGCAAGCTATGTGCTGCTCTGGATCCACCCCCCGCTGCCCTCATACCCGATGAGACTCTCCCTTCACGGGCTCCAAGTCTGCACAGTGTCATCGTTCACTGGCCCCAGCATCACCACAGAACCTCCGCAGCAACAGCACAGAAGCTCTGCCGGCTTCATGCATACATTGCTCTGCGCAGCTTCACTGTCTCGCACAGAGCACACAGACCCCGCCACCACTAGGCTCCGCCCTCATACACTCCAGGTCTAGTCCAGAGGGTTCAGCCCCCTGCCCCCATACACGATGAATATGTGACCCTGAAAGCGAAAGATTGATTTGAAGAAAATTGTGAATCGAATCGAAATCGCAATTTCTGACAGAAATCGTGCAAATCAATCTTTTCCTAAAATCGTTCAGGTTTTCTTTACTTTTGAAAGCACTTAATGAATGGCAGTTGCTCCGTCCAACTGCCAAAATAGTGTGCAGAGAGCAGGGAGGCTGGCCAGCATCTTTGTATTAATCATTTTCAGGGAATGTCTTTATGAAGAATAAAGGCCATGCTGAGAATCCCCCATGAAGAGATGGACTAGCCCAAAATCTGTCGGTAATGTCAGATTTCTACTACCTACTGTAAGGCTCAACATACACCATACAATCTGTGGTTGGTTGTTCAATCTTACCACTTTCATGTAGTATAAGAGCTTATCCAATCAATCATTCAAGGTATTTTCAATCTGTTGGCCCTTATACTACATAGATTTGGTACATCTGTACAACCAAGATTGTATGGTGTGTGTTGAGCTTTAGTGACAGCAACATAGGAGAAAAGTAATGTATGGCTCATTTTACTCTGGTAAAAATGTACTTGTTATTTGTATGCATTTTAAATTTTAAGATTTTAGCGACAGTTCCTCTTTAAAGTGACTCAGAGACAAATGTAAGTACAACTCAACTATACTTACCCAAGGCTTCCTCCTCCCACGCCGTTCTCCCGCGGTCTGCCTTTCAGCCGCAGTGAGCTCAGGTACCAGGCTCAGTCGATGCCAGTCAGGGTCTACTGCGCATGCTTAGACCTCCCGCGCATGCGCAGTAGACCCGGACTGACGTCACTGAGCCTGATAATCTCACCGTGGCTGAAGGGCAGACCGCGGGAGAACGGCGTGGGACTTAACCACGTTTATGGGGCGGGAGGAAGCCCCGGGTAAGTATGAGAGCTGTACTTACGTTCGTCTCTTTAAAACAAAGTTCCTACAAACCAATGTCCTATTAAAGTAGCAATCAATACCTATCACTCAAATATTTTATATCGGAGTGTAATGAGGCCCTGCTAATAACTGAAAGTTTCTCCAGAAATCTTACTCGGTTATATATAATTCACAGACCAGGACGGTTCAAGACTTTTTGCTGGCTGAGGCAAACTTGCGAGGGAAGTAGAAAGTGACCGGGTCTCGACGGCACTTGGCAAAGGCCCACGTGCCGAAACGTTGTGCGTACCTATGCGGTGATGCAATAAAGAATTGAGCTTTTATAGCCTTTAAATCCAGGTCGAGACCCAGTCATTTTGTACTTACAGCACATTTGTCCGCACCTCCTCTGGGCCCAGGTGCTGACTGCTTGACTCCCTGGTGGTTTAACCGTTGACCAGTTAAGCGATTGGACAACCTATCTCAGTAAACTTGGGACGATGCATTTCTCCCCCCCCCCTCCTTTGGAATGATCGCACAGCACCCTGGAAATTTGCACTGCATGTTATAGCCGCAGTGCTACAAAAAAGAAAACTCAGTATAGGTAAGTAGCCAGGTATCGTGGTATATTGGAGGCACCAGTATAGGTAGCCAGGTATCTTGGTATATTGGAGGCACCAGTATAGGTAGCCAGGTATAGGTGCCACCAGTATAAGTAGCCAGGTATAGGTGCGCCCGGTATAGATAGCCAGGTATAGGTGCCCCCAGTATAGGAAGCCAGATATAGGAGCCCCAGTATAGGTTAACCAGGTATAGGTGCCCCCAGAATAGGTACCCAGCCTGTCCCCCCTCCCTCCCTGGCCACCGCCTCAAGTCGGACAGCCCCCTCCTCCACCACAGAGTCCCCAATCCCCCTTGCTGCATGCTCTGGGTTACATGTAGCAGAGACCTCGGATCAGCAGTAGGGATGATCAATGAGATGCAAATTCTTCTGAAATGATGCAAATTTGTATGCAAACGTATGCAGTTTGTAAATGGACCAGTTTAAACCCAGGTTTAAATTGATTGGTCCATTTTCAAGCTGCATACATTTGCATAAAAATTTGCATCAACTCGGAATTATTTGCATATCTGTGATCATCCCTAGTCAGCAGTAACTTGGCCGGTGTGAATTGGTACTTTCTACCTTTAACCTTTCATGTGAGGTTTCTATTCAGCTTCTGGTATGGTGACAGGTGCTCTTTAAGCCCAGAACATTAAGGTATCACATGTCTTGTGTATCAGTCTGTACCCCCAAAGAGACAGAACACAAAGTTCAATGTATCATTGCCAGCCACTCAAGTGACTAAGCACAGGAACAGGGATTAGTCCCAAAAAATTACAAGTTTCAATTACACGAATCCTGAATCGACCTTCGAGAAGGCTATAATAGCAACACACACACACACCACACACACAACACACACACACAACACACACACACCAACACACACACACCAACACACACACCCACACCAACACCCACACCAACACACACACCCACACCAACACACACACCAACACACACCAACACACACACACCAACACACACACACCACACACATCACACACCACACACACACATCACACACACATCACACACACACATCACTCACCCACACATACACTGTACACACACTCTGCGTCTGCCTCACAAATACACGTGTCTATCTCAATATGTTTTGTAAACAAAAATCAATATTCCAAAACCATTAAACTATTCTAAACTTAGTTCAGTGCTGAGTTCTAAGAAGATATGTTTCGTGAGATCCTCTGAGGACAGTCAGTGACATAAATTATTCAGTGTACTCTGCAGCACTGCAGAAGATGTCAGCACTATAGAAGTACACAATAATAATATGGGAGGACATTAGTCTATGATTGTAATAGGATTAGTTTGTGAGCTCCTCTGAGGACAGTCAGTGACATGACTTTGTACAGCGCTGCAGAAGATGCCAGCGCTATATAAATGCACAATAATAATATGGTAGGAAATTAGTCTATGACTATGGTAGGGATTAGATTGTGAGCTCCTCTGAGGACAGTCAGTGACATGACTATGTACTCTTTACAGCGCTGCAGAAGATGTCAGTACTATATAAATACATAATAATATGGTAGAGGTTAGATTGTGAGCTCCTCTGGGGACAGTCAGTGACATGACTATGTACTCTGTAATGTGCTGCAGAAGATGACAGTGCTATATAAATACATAATAATAATATGGTAGGACATTAGGCTATGACTATGGTAGGATTAGATTGTGAGCTCCTCTGAGGACAGTCAGTGACATGACTATGTACTCTGTACAGTGCTGCAGGAGATGTCAGTGCTATATAAATACATAATAATAATATGGTAGGACATTAGACTATGACTATGGTGGGATTAGAGTGTGAGCTCCTCTGGGGACAGTCAGTGACATGACTATGTACTCTGTAAAGTGCTGCAGAATATGTCAGTGCTATATAACTACATAATAATAATATGGTAGGACATTACACTATGACTATGGTAGGATTAGATTGTGAGCTCCTCTGAGGACAGTCAGTGACATGACTATGTACTCTGTAATGTGCTGCAGGAGATGTCAGTGCTATATAAATACATAATAATAATATGGTAGGACATTAGACTATGACTATGGTGGGATTAGAGTGTGAGCTCCTCGGAGGACAGTCAGTGACATGACTATGTACTCTATAACGTGCTGCAGGAGATGTCAGTGGTATATAAATACATAATAATAATATGGTTGGACATTAGGCTATGACTATGGTAGGATTAGAGTGTGAGCTCCTCTGAGGACAGTCAGTGACATGACTATGTGCTCTGTACAGTGCTGCAGGAGATGTCAGTGCTATATAAATACATAATAATAATATGGTAGGACATTACACTATGACTATGGTAGGGATTAGAGTGTGAGCTCCTCTGAGGACAGTCAGTGACATGACTATGTACTCTGTACAGTGCTGCAGGAGATGTCAGTGCTATATAAATACATAATAATAATATGGTAGGACATTAGACTATGACTATGGTAGGATTAGATTGTGAGCTCCTCTGCGGGACAGTCAGTGACATGACTATGTACTCTGTACAGTGCTGCAGGAGATGTCAGTGCTATATAAATACATAATAATAATATGGTAGGACATTAGACTATGACTAATGTAGGATTAGAGTGTGAGCTCCTCGGAGGACAGTCAGTGACATGACTATGTGCTCTGTAATGTGCTGCAGACAGCAGCAGCGCATATACAGGAAGTAATTACTTCCTGTACATGTGCTGATAGGCGAGCTGCTGTCCTGTCGCTCTGCTGGGAGGTCTGTATGTAGTGGCGAGTGGCAGCATGCAAGGGGGATAGGGGCTGTAGAGGAAGCAGCTGCCAGGTAGGTAATACGATAAGCGGACCCCAGGAGGGAGGCTGGCGAGTTGCCGCTCCTTGCGCCCATGCCGCGTCACTTGGCGTCATGGGCGGGACGGCGCTGCACACAGCCTTCTCCCCCAGTGCACTCTGGGAGATCATGGCCTCTATTCACAAAACTTCTCATAAATGACATCACCTAAATGATAAAAATAATTCTTCAGCACATTTACAAGCAAAATAATCGCTGAAAGTAAGTTGTTCCTGATTAGCTTCATTCCAATATTACCTTTCTTACCTAAATTATATTATATTTTTGCTCTTTGGGAGTTTAAAAATCCTGCTCCATGTGATCTTCCTGTTCACACCATAGAAGAGCGAGGAAGATAAGCAGTAAATATGTTGGCATCTCTGATAAATTTATAGAAAACCTGTAACTAAAAAAAGATCCCCTGTGGGGTACTCACCTCGGGTGGGGGAAGCCTTCGGATCCTATCGAGGCTTCCCCCGTCCTCCTGTGTCCCACGGCGGTCTCGCTGTGCCCCTCCGAACAGCGGGGATGTAAATATTTACCTTCCCGGCTCCAGCGCAGGCGCAGTATCGGCTCTCCGCTCGGAGATAGGCGGAAATAGCCGATCGCTGTCGGTACGCTCTACTGCGCAGGTGCAAGTCTCCTACACCTGCATAGTAGAGCAGACCCGATGCAGATCGGCTATTTCCGCCTATCTCCGTGCTGAGAGCCGCAACAGCGCCCCCCGCTGGAGCCAGGGAAGGTAAATAGATCAGCGCTTGTCGAGCCAGGAATGCCGGAGACTTCAGGGGAGCCAGCGCTGAACTGCCTGCAGCTACAGGGGAGGGGAAGCCTCATTGGGACCCTGAAGCTTCCCCCTCCCAAGGTGAGTACCCCCCCAGGGGATGTTTTTTTTTATTACAGAGTCTCTTTAGTTTCAAAAGATTTTATTGAGAGTTTAACAGAAGTGGTAACATGGTATGCATATTGGTATCGTCCCAATGGGACTGAGGTTACAGTAATAAGCAATACAAGGGAGAAACAAGAGTGACATGTCCATTAAAGCATTTTCAGTTGTACAGAATCATGGGTAAAGGTTGAAGAGTGACAATTTCAGCCCAGTAGTATCATGGCTATATAGATATAACAGAGTGTCTCAAGGTTTGGGTATCAGCTAATGATAGCCAAGGCTGCCAGGTGTTGGAGAATGGAATGGTTGAGTCATTTACAATGGCATTGAGCCTTTCATTGATCATTATTTCGTTAATGATTTCTTTGGTTTCATTTAAAGAGAGGCTTGGTTGGAGCCATTGTCTGGCCAAATGTATTCTGGCGGCCTTGGCTATGTGTTGGGCTAATCTGTGCTGGGGATATTTCCAGCCTATTGGTTTGTGGCCTAGTAGAAGGAGGAGAGGATCAGGGGGGAGGGATTTCCCTAGGGCTGTGTTAATGAGGGCCGATACTTGGTCCCAGTAATCACGTGCTATTGGGCAGAACCACCATGTATGAGCTAGAGTGCCGACTCTACCACATTTTCTAAAACATTGATCTGGTTTAGAAGAATCGTACTGGTGGACCCTTTCAGGTACTTGATAGGTTCGATGAAGAATTTTGGTATTGGTCTCAATGTGTGAGCAGTAGTTACTGCCTTTAGTGAGGGTCAAACAGCATTTTGACCATTCCTTTAGGGAGAGGCTCGTTTGTAGGTCAGATTCCCACTTTACCATGGATGGTAACTTGGAGGGCGTGAGAGGTTGGGAGAATACTGAGTAAAGGTAGGATATTAACCCTCCTTCCAAGGGCTTGTGTAGGCACCAGAGTTCGAAGATAGATCTAGGAGGATCGTTCATTGAGGGTTTAGGGAGTGATTTTATAAAGTGGTAGATTTGGATCGATTTCTGTAGGAGGGAATTTAATTTTCGTTTGGAACTGCGTCCAGCTTGGGCATTTATCGTCTATTAGGAGGTGTTTGAGTAAAAAGTAGCCCTTGTTTTTCCACCAGCGGAAGGAGTTCCCGTCCAGTCCTGGCGGGAAGTCGGGGTTGCCAAATAGGGGGGTTAATTGTGGCAGCATTGATTGCAGTTGTTTAGATTTCTTAAGTTTGTTCCACAAAGTCAGTGAGTGGGTTGATATGGGTGAAACATCCCTAAGTTTAGTTGGAAGCCCTTTGGTCGACCACATAAGGGCTGGGAGGGAGTAGGGTGTGAGTAGGGTGTTCTCTATTTGTGTCCAGAGTGGGGGGTTATGTTCTGAAAAGAGTTGTGACAGTTGAGCGAGCTGTGAGGCTCTATAGTAGTTATATAAGTCTGGGACCCCTAGACCTCCTCTGGATCTGTTCCAGCACATTAGTTTTCGTGATATTCTGCTCTTTCTGTTATGCCATATAAACTTGAATATGTGCGATTGTAGTTCTTTCAGGGAGTTTTGGGAGATAGATATTGGCAGGGAGCGGAAGAGATACAGGATTTTTGGCAGGAGGGTCATTCGGATGGCGTGTATGCGTCCAGTCCATGATATGGTCGGGGATGTCCATTTGTTTAAGTCTGCTTTAAGGGTGTGTATCATTGGCTTTATATTAAGGTCAAAGAGTTCTGCAGGGTTAGGAGAAATTTTTATCCCCAGATATGTAAGATATTTTGTTTGTAGTTTGACTCCTAGTGAAGAGGTCAGGTTTAAGGCTGACTCTTGGGTGAGGTTGATTGGGAGCACTTCTGTTTTAGTGATGTTAAGTTGTAGGCCCGATAATTGTCCAAATTGTTTGACAAGGGAGAGTAAATTTGGTAGTGAAGTGTGTGGGGAGGTGATTGTTAGGAGTAAATCGTCCGCGAAGAGGTTTGCTTTATATTCATTTCCGGCTATCTTAACTCCCTGAATATCGGGGGAGTTGCGGATTTTTTCAGCCAAGGGCTCTATTACAAGGGCGAAAATGGCAGGAGATAAGGGGCAGCCCTGCCGCGTGCCCCTCTGGATCTGCACCACTTCTGGGGAGTTTGTGGGCAGCTTCAGTGTGGCTTTAGGAGAAGAGTAGAGACAGTTTATAGCTTGTAGGAAGGCTCCCCCTATTCCTGCCTTCCTCAATGCTTCCCTCATGAAGGGCCAGTTGATGGTATCGAAGGCCTTCTCCATGTCGAGGGAGGCCAAGATTGTGGGAGTTTTTTGCTTCTTAACTATTTGTATAAGGTTAATTACCTTTCTAAGGTTGTCTGGTGCTTGGCGTAGGGGAATGAATCCCACCTGGTCTTTATGTATCAATGGCCCAAGAACTTTATTTAGCCTAGCAACAAGTATTGAAGTAAATATCTTATAGTCAAGATTTAAGAGGGAGATGGGTCTGTAGTTTTTTACATCTAGGTGGTCTCTCTTTGGTTTGGGGATGACTGTAATTATGGATTGGAGAAATTCAGGGGCTGGGGTTTTGCCATTTAGTATGGAGTTAAAGAGCTTTATAAGGAAGGGGGCTAATGTACATCTAAACTTCTTATAATAGATGGCAGTTAGGCCATCAGGTCCTGGGGCTTTCCCATTTTTTAATTTTTTAATTGCATTTTGTATTTCATGTTCATTGACTGGTGTATTTAGGGTGGCTGCGCTTTCGGTACGTAGGCGAGGGGTGTGGATAGAGTTCAAGAAGTCTCCTATATCAGGGAGTGCTTTATTGTCTTGCGTGGCTGCATAGAGAGACTTATAGTAGTCAGAGAAGACTTTATGGATTTTAAGAGGGTCGGATGTAACTGTGCCTTGCTTTGACCTAATTTGGAGGACTTTATTGATGGACTGGACCTCTCGTAGTTTTCTTGCGAGCCAAGAGCTGGGTTTGTTATATTGGGAATATATTTTGGACTTGGTCCATCTAATGGCTTTTTCTACTCTATGAGATAGGAGAATGTTAATTTGAGTTGTAGTGTCCTTTATTTGTTTAAGGAGGAACAGGGTGGGATTTTGTGCATGGGCATTTTTTAGACGGAAGAGTTTGTGCTCTAGTTGGAGTTGCTTTTCTGTTTTGGCTCGTTTATTTCGAGATGCAATTTTGATGAAGTGGCCCCGAATGGTAGGTTTGTGTGCTAGCCACAATAGGTCAGGTTTTATATTGTTTATATCATTATCTTTGAAGTAGTTTATTAACTGTTCCTCGATATCAAGAACATTCTCGCTATCCATCAGAAGGGTCTCGTTCAACCTCCATGGAGGCCTGGAGATGGGGGTGGTCATGGAGGAGCATGCCATCCAGACAATATCATGGTCCGACCAAGTTGTGATGGAGTGTCTTGCAAATATCAGGTTTGGTGTGAGAGATGCTGAAAGTAGAATGGTATCTATGCGGGAGTAAGTGTGGTGGGCTTGTGAATAAAAGGAGTAGCCACGGGCGGTAGGATTGTATTCTCTCCAGGTGTCAACAAGCATATAGGGTGTGAGAAGGTCTCTTAGTTGTTGTGCTAAGTGTTGGTGTCTGTGGGAGGTTAGTTGATTAGATCTGTCTAGAGTCGGGTTCGGA
Source organism: Hyperolius riggenbachi (assembly GCF_040937935.1). NCBI lineage: Eukaryota > Metazoa > Chordata > Amphibia > Anura > Hyperoliidae > Hyperolius > Hyperolius riggenbachi. The sequence goes on from NC_090653.1 coordinate 287,026,618, forward strand.
GCTATGTTGAAGTCCCCTGCCCAGATGATTTGGGTGTTGTTTAGATCAGTGATATGTGTCAGTACTTTTTTGATGGCTTGGATAGGAGCCTCCGGGGGGGCATAGAGATTAATGAGGCAAATGCGTGTATCTTGTATGGAGCCTAGGATAATTATAAATCTGCCCTCTTTGTCTGCAATGGATTTCTCAATTTGCAGTGGCAGGGAGTCGGCTATTAGAGTGATAACACCCCTGTGTTTCTTATCAGCCGTTGACACCCAGAATCTCTTATAGTTTTTATGGAAATATTTTGGTGTCGAAGATTTGGAGAAGTGAGTCTCCTGTATGCATATGATGTCGGGATGACACTTTTGATAGTCCATAAATGCTTTCCTCCTTTTTGTGGGTGAATTGAGGCCTTTGGCATTATGGGAGATGATGTTTAGGGAAGCCATTTGATTATGCAGTAGGGGTCGCCGGGTCGTATTAAAGTATGTACAATGGGTACGAGATTCTGTGTGTCAGATAGCTGGGTTTGAGAATAGCAGGACATGTCAACTTCAGATGGACATATAGGGAGGGAGTAACAGGGAGAACAAAACATATGCAAAGATAAAGTTGTGCAAGCTGAGTATGTATCAGCTTGGGTAGAGCGCAAGTCGCTCTTAAGGACAAGAGGCACGGCTGGGGATAATACAGGACCAGCAGTGCAAATTGTCATAGTGAGGCAGCACTTAAACCTAGAGACTGCCTAAACCTTTCATATAATAGTCAAACAGTGGTATACATTAAACGACAAATATGGCAACACCATAAACCTTCAGGGTTATAAATGTGAAACTTGGTGACAGGATATGAAAATATATCCTAAAACGGAATGAACCAGGCAAATTAACATTCAACATGAACTATGAGATTTATATCGGGTGTAAAATACTGACTGTCCATGCGTCATAAGAATCTGAATAATCAAAGGGTGGACTCCTGCTTAATCCATAGGAGAAATGTCTGGGATCAATGGTTGGCCCCTCTCAGGTAACTGACTCTCGATTGTGTAAGTTGTTATATGTTCTGAAGGTGGCTTGGGGTTATGGCAGGTAAGATTGAGGGGCTGTCTAAAGAGGCGCTACTAGGTAGGTGGGGTGCCAAAGTGGAGCTTTCTAGCACGGCAGAAAGAAGGGGAATCCATCAATGTTCCTCAGGGATGCTAGTAGCGCTTGCTATAGAGTCAGTTGTGGACTATAGAGAGTATAGCAGGTCCACCCATACTGAGTTTTGTACTTACTGCCAGATTCTTGCAGCGGTGAGAGTGGATAGAAACGTCTGCCTATCAATCAGGCGTCTCCCGCTTGGAATGGTCGGCTTCGCGGTGCCTTAGTGGACCAGACCTTCGTTGGCCTGGGGCCTTTCTGGAGGGGGGGGTCGAGAGTCATGGGTTCGATCGGGATTCCCGCCGTCTCCAAGTGTTTGCGGCCTTCTTCTAATGAGCGGCAGGAGAACTCTCTTCCTCCTCGTAGGAACGTCAGGGAGAAGGGGAAACCCCATCTGTAGCGGATCTCTGCCTTTTGGAGTGATAGAGTGATGGGGCGAAGATGTCTTCTCCGCTGTATCGTCATCGGGGCCAAGTCGGCGAAGAGTTGGACGCCTTCTGGGGCCTCTGGAAGCGAGGTAAGGTTCCTGGCTGCCCGTAGGATCAGGTCGCGGACTTCCTCATAGTGGAGTTTAAGGACCACGTCCCTGGGCAGGTCTGGGTTCCGTGGTTTGTTCAGGGCGCGGTGGATCCGGATCATGCGAAACTGTGAGTGCTCTTCTTGCGGAAGGAGGGCCTTGAATATGGCGAGAGCCGCTGCCGGGAGATCTGTGATTGTCTCCGGAAGGCCTCGGATCCTGAGATTTGCTCTGCGGTTGCGGTTCTCAAGGTCCTCCAGTTTCATTTCCATGATGTCTAGCTTGGTGGCTTGATCGTCTATCTGCGCCTTGTCCTCAGCCAGAGCGACAGTAATGGAGTCCGTCTGCTTCTCTAAGTCCGCGACCCGACCTCCGATCTCCCGCAGCTGAAGGGATATGTCGCGGACCGCTTCTTTCAGCTCTGCTCGGAACACTCTTTGGATGTTTAGGATAAGGTCTTCCTGGTTTGCAGGTGGTGATTGAGGAGAACCTTGGGTCTTTTTCTCCTTGCCTTTAGGAGGTGAGCGCTGATCTGGAGAGGCAGGGCCTATGTGATCTACGTCTTGCCGAGCCTCCGCCATCTTGAGTGTAGCGGCGCGCGTGGAGACTGGAGAGGTCCTCGGAGTATTTACTGTGGTGGAGTCCGGGAGATTATTTTTCCTTGTTTTGTTCCTCCTGGACATGTCACCAGGTCAGGACGGAAGGCTTAGGGCGATGCCGTGCTCAAAGTGGGGTGCTTTTAAGGCAGGTTATGCAGCTCTAGAGCGGAGCGGCTGGGGATCACATCCACGTCAGTCAGCGCCGCGCATGCGCCTACAGAGTCTCTTTAAAGGATACCTCAACTGAAATGTGACATGATGAGATAGACATGTGTATGTACAGTGCCTAGCACACAAATAACTATGCTGTGTTCCTTTTTTTCTTTCTCTGCATGAAAGCGTTAAATATCAGGTATGTAAGTGGCTGACTCAGTCCTGACTCAGACAGGAAGTGACTACAGTGTGACCCTCACTGATAAGAAATTCCCCTCTTTTACCTCTTACTTGCTCTCAGAAGCCATTTTCTGCTAGGAAAGTGTTTTATAGTTGGAATTTTTTATCAGTGAGGGTCACACTGTAGTCACTTCCTGTCTGAGTCAGGACTGAGTCAGCCACTTACATACCTGATATTTAACGCTTTCATGCAGAGAAAGAAAAAAAGGAACACAGCATAGTTATCTGTGTGCTAGGCTCTGTACATACACATGTCTATCTCATTATGTCACATTTCAGTTGGGGTATCCTTTAACCTCCTTGGCGGTAATCCCGAGCTGAGCTCGAGGTATGCCGCCGGAGGTCGCCGCTCAGGCCCTGCTGGGCCGATTTACATTCTGAAAAAAGCAGCACACGCAGCCGGCACTTTGCCAGCCGCGTGTGCTGCCCGATCGCCGCCGCTCCGCGGCGATCCGCCGCGTGCAGCGGCGAAAGAGGGTCCCCCCAGCCGCCCGAGCCCAGCGCAGCCGGAACAAACAGTTCCGGCCGGCGCTAGGGGCTGGATCGGGCGGCTCTGACGTCAGGACGTCGACTGACGTCCATGACGTCACTCCGCTCGTCGCCATGGCGACGAGGAAAGTGAAACAAGATAGGCCGCTCATTGCGGCCTATCTTGTTACTTTCGATTGCCGGAGGCGATCGAAAGTACGCTTCCGGAGCGCCCTCTAGTGGGCTTTCATGCAGCCAACTTTCAGTTGGCTGCATGAAATATTTTTTTTTTATTCAAAAAAAACCACCTTGCAGCCTCCCTGGCAAAATAATTAAACCGCCAGGGAGGTTAAGAATGTCAACTAAAGTGAGCTAAGGTTTTACAATGGGCAAATACTAAATCATTTATAAATTAATATTGTTTTAAAAAAATGTTATGCATTAAGTTAAATTTTGTTAAGTTTCTCTTTTTAATTATTGGTCATCATGCCGGAAGCCTTAGCTTTTTGTAATGCCAGAGGCCTGCTTAAAGGGACTCCGAGCAGTGCAGAAACTATGGAAAGATGCATATCATTTTAAAGCTCTCTTTCTCCTCTTTCCAATGATATATAAACCGCCACCCTACGCCTTTTAGGTTTCGCTATTTTCGCGATTGAAATTGCCGCAGCCACGATTTTGATCGCGAAAATAGAGAAAACTAAAAGGCGTAGGGCGACGATTTAGGGGTCGTCAGAAAGAGGAGAAAGAGAGCTTTAACTATGGAAAGATGGATATCATTTTAAAGCTCTCTTTCTGACGACCCCTAAATCGTCGCCCTACGCCTTTTAGTTTTCTCTATTTTCGCGATCAAAATCGTGGCTGCGGCAATTTCAATCGCGAAAATAGCGAAACCTAAAAGGCGTAGGGTGCCGGTTTATATATCATTGGAAAGAGGAGAAAGAGAGCTTTAAAATGATATGCATCTTTCCATAGTTTCTGCACTGCTCGGAGTCCCTTTAAAGGGAACCTAAACTGAGAGGGATATGGATGTTTCCTTTTAAACAATACCAGTTGCCTGGCAGCCCTGCTGATCTCTGGCTGCAGTAGTGGCTGAATCACACACCTGAAACAAGCATGCAGCTAATCCAGTCTGACTTCAGTCAGAGCACCTGATCTGCATGCTTGTTCAGGGGCTGTGGCTAAAAGTATTAGAGACACAGGAGTCAGGCAACTGGTATTATTTTAAAGGAAAAATACACGTCCTCAGTTTAGGTTCCCTTTAAGCCGACCTGAACTCAGAATTTCCTCTCTGCTCTAAAAGATAAGCAACAGCCTATTAACCTTTAGAGAAAAATGTTCCTTAATAGCTGATACAAATCCTGCAACAAATCTGCAGTGTGTCTACTTCCTGCTTTTATGGAAGCAGACACAGGGTGAACATCCTGTGCTTACAAATTAGCTGCTCGGCTGTGGCAGAGGAGATTCCTGAGCTGACACAGCTGAGAGATCAAATTACAGTGGTGATTAGTCACAGACAAGGGGGAATTAGACAGGCTAAACTCTCTAAATACATACAAGGTGTATTTCTCTCCGTTTTCCTTCTGCCCTGTGCAAGAGTTCAGGTCCTCTTTAATGAAGCAGTAAAGCAAGATTCTTTTCTGCTCACATCAGTTTCCTAGTCAAGTTAGAAGCCTTCGCAATATTCCACCTATCCCCAATTTAAATAAATAAAACTTAGCATAAGAATGAAAAAAATGCTACAATAACATATTATGTTCGCTTTAAAGCGGTTTAAAACCCGGACATAATATTCTATAAAAACATGTTTTTTTCTATATGCCATACCGTTATCATATTTGTATTTGTGCAGAAGTATTATTATTCATTTAGATATTATGGAGTCCCAAAAGTACAGTTTTTTGCTTTATGAGCTGACTTTGCATTTTATTAATAACTGGTTTTATTCATTGCTGTATTGCAGGCAGACATGCTTTGACTCTCTGTCTGTGTTGAGCAGCTTCTCCACAGTCAGAGAATGTGTCACATTCCTCACTTGATACATTTAAGTAAACACAAGATAACATTATCTACAACTTCAGATGCATCCACATTTCACTGCACTGAACTTTCAAGCTCTGTGTGTAACCCTTCGAATGCTGGTCAAGTAAAAAAAAAATGCTGGTTGCATATAATATGCTGTAAATAATGGTTTAGAGCAGGGGTCTCAAACTCGCGGCCCGTGGGCCATTTGCGGCCCTCGATACAATATTTTGTGGCCCCCGCCGGCAAAAGCGACACGGAAGCGAACTATTTTTGCCTATTTTACCTTATAGTTCGCTTCAGTGCTCCCAAGTAATCCGCCGCATGCCTGCCGCTAAACGAGGGCTGCAGAGCCCCCAAATCCATACGTTTTGATGCGTTTTTATTTCTTAAAAAGGCAGCAGTGGGCTCAGGCCCTTAGTAAGAGAAATGTTTTAGTAGTTTATTTTGGAATCAGTAAACCAGTACATTTTGAAATATGTGAACTGAGAGTTTATGTTGGAATAAATAACTGTATTGAAGGGCAACAAATCATTGTAGAAAAATTATTTCAGATTAAAGTGAAAAAGTGAGAGGATCATGGAGGCAGACCTATTTAATTTTAAAGCAATGCAGATGGATGCCTGGATATCCTGCTGTCCCTCTGCCATAGCCCCTGAACAAGCATGCAGCAGATCAGGTGCTCTGACTGAAGTGTGACTGGATTAGCTGCATGCTTGTTTCTGGTATGAATCAGACACTACTGCAGCCAAAGAGATCAGCAGGGCTGCCAGGCAACTGGCATTGTTTATTAGGAAATAAATATGGCAGCCTCCATATGTCTGTATCTTCACGTTTCCATTAAAAGGTTTGTCCACCTGTTCTAACGTTGTCCTCTTTTCCTTTTGACAGTGTATTGCCAGAATTTTGCCCCAAACTTCAAGGAGAGCGAAATGAATGTTATCGCCGCAGATATGTGCACCAATGCCCGCAGAGTTCGCAAACGGTGGCTCCCCAAGATAAAGTCGATGTTGCCAGAAGGTGTCGAGATGTACCGATCAGTCATGGGTGCCACAGCGACCGGCGTCTCACTGGAGTCCGACTTCCAGCTGAGCCCAGCCCAGGCGTTCGAGCAGCGAATGTACGCCGAGCGCAGAAATGATTCTGGCGCCATCGTATCCTTGAGAACTAACAGTGCAAACATTGACCTCACCACCGCCGCCAACGCCAATCCTCCCTTCGAACAGAGTCAAGAAGCTGAAGGAGCAACAGGGTCCGTCATTCAGGAGGTAGGTGGTACCGAGCCATTAACATCGGACAACCAGACTCCTCCTCCTCCTCCCCCATTTGAACAAGACGCCGGCCCCACAAGCAGGCCAGAGACCCCAGTGCGGAGGCAAGAAACTTCAGCCTACAGCGGGACTTTATAAACCGCAAACAAGGCGTCAACGCGTGACCTATAAGGGAGGTTGTAATCCTAGCGCTGCTTGCATGCATTACTAATACAAAAAACAAAACAAAATGTGATCGGCCACTTACTTTCAGAACTGCTATTTTTGCCTGACTAAAATGTGATTTTTATTCTGCTTGTATTTAAAAAGACAAAAAACAAAAACACTGAAAAAAACAAAAACAGGGAAAAAAAGAAACAAGGAAAAATAATCGCATTCGTTATACTGTAAATGGCCAGGTTACAGGAAACCTGCTTAGATACAAAAATGGAAGAAAAAAAAAAAACGGGCTTCTTTTTAACAATTTAATGAATGCATTTATTTGTTTTTCTCTTCCAACCAGTCTGAACAATCTATCACTCACAAAAGCACGTGTTAAGAAAAAAAAACAAAAAATATAGAAATCTGCATCGGTCATTACGGTAATTCATTTCTGGTTAAAATAAGAATATTACTATTATTTACCATCAGTCATCCATCCATCCATCTTGGATTCTGCAAAAAAAAAAATTGCAATCTGCAAAGCAGGATTGGATGCCATAAAATGGCGGGTTTGTATGACGTTGTGTATTAATATAGAGATATTAATTGTTTTATTTTTTAATGGCATTTGACCAGCTTAAAATGATTTTTTTTTCTTTTTTGGACATGATAGGAAAAAAAAGTTTTTTTTAATGTAGTTCGTTTCATCGAGGTACACAGTGGCCAACATGCAATTAACGGTGTCTAGGTTATTTGCTTCAAAGACCACCCAACGGTGAAATTAATCTATGCTAGATTTAAATTAAGCCAAACTAAATAAAACCGCATGCTCTGGTACAATTTTTTTTACTTTGTTACCCAATTACATTGTTAGTCTAGACTTTTTTTTATTTTTAGGAATGTTGACCGCAGATTGTGTCTATGTCAAAGAGTAAGTTCTTTCAGAAGTTGCAAAGGAAAAAGTAAGAATATTTGAACTGTTACAATTCCCCTTTGAAAATAATTTAGCTTAATTACCTTTACTTTTTTAGATGTACATTTGCCCATAAGGGTGGATGGCAAAGAATTCAAAGAACTATTGGGATTTTTTTTTTTTAATTTTGCTGCATTTAAATTTTAATGTCCAAGTGGAAATTAAGGCAATCATTTGGTTATGATTTAAGATATATTTGCATGAATCTAGAACTGTTTAACTCAAAATATAAAAACAGAAATATTTTAAAGTACAGTATAAATATCTGTTCCATAAATGGGACTTTCGAAAATGTTGGCTCCACCCAGCTTTACCTGTACTGAAGAGAAAAGTATTAGGTAGTGTTCTTCAAATCAACATGAGTATAACAAAGATTGCACTTTGTCCTTTTTGAGCTTATATCGGGGTCTGGAGATTTGCCACATGTTAAAGTTGCAGACCTGAGATGAGCTCCATCTTGTGTTTTGAGGGTGTACTTTTGAGTAACTTAGAGGATTATTTGAGTTTTGAGGCATTGAAGCTCGCTTGGAGGTTTTGTAGCCAAGCTTTGGGTTTTAGGTGCTTCAGTTTCAAAATGCTTCTTTAAATCTCAGACGTACTAATCTACTATTTTACTCTGATATTGCCGAAGTAATATTGACTGATTCTATGTTTTTCCTCCTCACCCCACGCTGAAATTTATAGTTTGGAATTTTTACAGGGTCCTGCACATTTTTACTTAAAACTTTTGAAAATATGCATTTCAAGACAATTTTTTTCCCCTTCAGTGGGTTATGCTCTTTTGTTTTTATACTTTAACTTCTGAAATTACCTCCATTTATTCATACCATTAAGGTTCTTCTTGTATTTCTTTACTGCATATACAAAGTAAAGGTCTAGTTATTTCCGAGAAACCAGAGGACAGATGGGGTAAAATACGGATCTAGTTTGGAGGAGCTTCTGTTCGACTTTATTTTGTACTTTGCTTTCCACGGGAACATTATGTGTTTACCACACACTGCATTTGTCATGTAAAATCCAATCATTGATTTTTATATCAGTCTTAATGCATATTTTAGAAAGTGTTATCCTCTGTCTTTTTGGAGAGCTCCCAAGCTTCCATAAATTAATGGAGTCTGTTTTTGATGCATGCGCTTCCCAGAATCCTCTAGGGTCCTTCTGAGGAGGTTGGATCAGGTCAACGGTTTAGGCTTTCTCCTGTCTAAAAATCTGAAATGTTGGCTAGGGTTTTTTTTTATTTTTTTAATTAAGATGTGGATGAATCTAAAGCACTTTATTAAGAGAAAACACTCATAGAGAAATGCCCTAAAAGGCACAACTTCTCAAAATTGCTTATTCTGAAGAACAGAATAATTGACTTGCACTTAGATATTAAGTATTATTTATATAACTACTCACCAAGTTGATGAACATAATGAGGTACGGAGAGAGGTTTAGGGAGAGCTTTTTAGAGGTGCTTGTTGATTGGTTGGTGTTGTAGTGGACATTGCATTCCACTGCTGGTTTGGTCTTTAAACCGATTGGGCCAGGTAGACGTTTGAGTACAAAGCAGCAAGTAGATAGATTAGGTGAGCACAATAATGCTTCCTTGCCTTAGACAATTCACCAAGAGAAGAAAAAGGAATTCTAATCTAATAGTATATAAAGATTGCACAAATTGTGGCCTTGATCTGGTTGGGTACAATAAACCCAGCAGCTACTGTGCATGTTTCGAAGCTTTTGAGTTTTGTTTATTAGCAAGACGAGAACTACTTCAATGCTTTGGTCGCTGGCTGAGTTATTGCATATGTGCCAAAAATTGGTTCAAGTTGGGTTTAACCAACACGGTGTTGGGGTTTTCCATAGAGGACTTGAAACACAAAATGGACTATGCCACACTTAGAAAAGTAAGGTAGGACCATAGTGCACTAAGTCCTATATTGACTTAGTACTGGTTGAGAAAGTCAGACTTCGGTTTTAAAGAATTATCCCTTCTATTGTTCCCCTCCAAAACACTGCATAGCAAAACTTGAGTTATATATACCGCTCCTCCTCAACTCCATTAGTCTCTGGCTAACAAATCCCTGTCAAGTAATGTGTATGTATATCCGTTAGGACCAAAATGTGCCGAGATAAAGGAATAAAAAGATTTTGAAAAGTCCTCTTGCTAATCTAAGAAGTAATAATGCGTTGTGAGGTTTATGCCATGGCCACGTCGATTTGTCTGACAAACGCAATGAAATTTAAGGCAGCCATTGAGTGGTCCAGTGTTTAAAAATTAGGGACAAGTTACGAGACTAAAGTCTTTGTAAAAAGAGGTCCTCCTTAGCACAGCGGGCCTTGTTAATGGTATCTGCAGTGCAGGTATATTTGAAGATCAATTAGGTTAAACCAAAGTGGTATTAATCTGAAGAAATAACGAGAAAGCACTTATCCTGTTGGGAGTGAAGCGCTTGTGTGTGAATGTGTGTTTTCATTGAGCAGAGTCTATGATACAGCGGCAGTTCAGAGACATGGCCTTGAATGTAGAATGTGTTTTTATGGACGTTCATAAGATCCCAATTTCACTAGTAAAAAAAAATTGTAACACTTTTGGGCCATTTTTTGCCCAATGTAGAATAAAACTCATGTATTGCACAGACTGTATGATTAAAAACATGTAGAACTTGATTTGGGGAATTAGGACAGGCACCTTGCACAATGGGAGAGAAATATATATATATATTTTATTTAGCTTATTTCATCCTGTATATATTTTGATTTAGGAAAGCAGAAGATGCAGGATAAAACTGTTTAAAAAAATGTGAATGGTACAGGGCTTACAATGGCTAGTAAGTCATTTGCACTAATGTTTTCTGTGTGTCGAGGCTTAATGATGTTAGACTGTGTGGATGATATTTTGTAAAAATCTTTTTGCAGAATTAACAAAGGGGGTTTTGAATGTTCTAAGAACTTTGATTGTACAGGCTTTCCTGAGTGCCTTAGTTTTTTTTTTGTTATCTTTATTTTGTTTTTTTATTTTTTGTTTTGCCAAGGATATGTGAAAAAAAAATTAGTGAATTCCTTTTACTTCTGTAGGTAGAAGGTTAAATTATTCTTCCTAAAGGGATTAGAGAAACTATCAAATCCCTTGTTTACAACAGTGTATATGATTTGGAAAAAAATGACGGGCTGTTGTCTAGCATTCAGAGTAGAGTCTGTACAAAACTAAAATATTTTTGACTTGTTTCAATGCACATTTCTTGCAAACTTAGCAATATAAACATGACTGTATGTTACAATGCACTTTTACCTCTCCCCCCACGCCCCATTCCTCATGTGTTTCACAGCCATTTCAATTTTCATTGGAGAATTTAGTATTGAATATTTTTTATGTACATTCTTGCATTTGACAATTTGTGTTTTTTTTTTTTTTATTAATATTTTCTTTCCTTCATGTACTTCAGCAAGTTTTAAAAAAATATTAAGTAATGTTCTCAGCTATAAGTGGACATATTAAAAAAAATTCAATGTGAATTCACACAAAAAATATTTTGGTACAGGTTCTCCTTGAATGTAGTATTGTTTTTCCCCAAGTTTTGTTTTATTGGATAAAGTACTAACAATATGTTTTCAGGAAAATACATTTTCATTTTGAAGGCTTTAACTGCTTGTTTAAATGGCAGGTTTTGTATTTAAGGAAACTTCCCCATGTTACTATCTTTTAAGAATGGTAGCAGTTCAATAGTAAGTAGTAGTGATTTTCAAAAAAATTTAAGATTTCAAAAAAAAAATAAAATGTTTTTTACAGAACTGGAATTTGATCACGTTGAATCCAAATTGCAAAGTCTAATTAGATTCAAGAACTGATGATAAATTAACCAGTCATTTGTTAAATTTTGGTTCATGTTAAAAGCAGAATTTGCGTTTTAATGCATGCGGATTTTGTAGAGGAGCCAGACTTTACTGATGAATCGCATACGTTGTGTGGAAAATTATTGCAGGTTGTCTCTCTTTTCAATGCTATGCAAAATCACAGACACCTAAAAACACAGCGGTCCCATAGAAAATCATGACATTGCGTTTTCGTATGCGATTTTGCATTGTGGCAAAACGCTGCCGAACTGCACAAGTATGATCCCTTCCTTAAACTACAAAACTTGCCAGTCAAACAGCAACTGGAGCTTCAGATCTATAAACATTCATTTATAGACTTACATACCTTTTTTTTACATTAAATATAATGAAAACATAAAACAATACACATTCCCTCTCGACCTGAACAAAGACAGCTGAAGCGGACCCTCAGATCTTGCTGTGCTGTATTATAGCTTGAATTCCAAAAATGTAATTTCATGCATGCAATTTTTTAGCGTCTGGAATTCGAACTATGCACATACATCTATAAAAAAAAATATATATATATATTTTTTTTATTTTTTTTTTTGTTCAGGGCCAGAGTCTGAGCCTCATTTCACATCATCTTGTCATTCTGCAGTTATCGATGTATTAACAAAATGTAATATTTATGTTTACACAGCGAATGTTTTAAAAAAAATTGACATTAACTTTGTCTTTTACCCATTAAAATGAGACAAACATTTCTAACGATTCCCAAAGAATGATTTCAGGACAGTGTATGGTTATTTAGGCTAAGTTTACACTATGCATGTTCTATAATGCCAGCGCTATAATGTGGGCCTGAGGCTACGCGCAAAGTTACAACGCACACATTATTTTACAGCCTGAAGATTTCTATGGTAACACACATTACCCAGAAACTCACTGCAGAAAATGCGTTGGGCCGTCACAATGCAGGATGTGAACGCGCACGGTCACACGCAGCAACACAGTGTGAACACACCCATACCTACAGGAAATTTAGGATGTACAGTTTACTTAGCTTTTTTTTTTTTTTTTTTTTACTATAATGGAACTCAATTCCTATACACAAAATTGTCGTGCCAAGAAAACTAGATTTAAGAAAATAAAAAAATAAAATAAGCTGCATTTAAAAAAAAAAATAATAATTCCTGTGAAACATTTTTAAAAGATATGGAAATTGTTGCAAAGTGGTAACAAAACTCTAAGTGTCAACTTTATTATTTTTATTTGGACTAAAGTTGTCAAAACTTATTACATTTATATTAAATTTATACTAAGAAAACTTTTTTTTGAATGAAATCCCTGATTTACATTCTGACATTACATGGTGACATTTTTTCTGCTGACAGGTGAAGTAGCTGCTGCATGCTTTTTTGGCAGTTGGAAACAGCTGTAAACAGCTATTTCCCACAATGCAACAAGGTTCACAGACAGGAAACTGCCAGGAGTACCACGGTCCTCAGAGTTTCTTGTGGGAGGGGTTTCACCACAATCTCAGTCATACAGCGCCCCCTGATGGTCTGTTTGTGAAAATGAAAAGATTTCTCATGTAAAAGGGGGTATCTGATTGGGATAAAGTTCAATTCTTGGTCGGAGTTTAAACTTTTTTTTTTAATGTTGTTGCACTGGCTGTATGTTTTCAGCTACTTGCACACTGGAAAAACAAGGTCACAACAGAGGGGGAAAGTTGCATTGTGCAGTTCAAAAGAAATTATATTATGTCGCAACTGAAAATACGCAAATGGTCCAGTAATGCATACACTGCCTTGAATTATTCCGATGGATTTTGCTACAATTCACTGCTAACGCATTGATGTGTGAACGTACCATTGCAACAGAATTGCAACCCGCTTGCAGTGCAATGTCCCAGTGTGCAAGCAGCCTTAAAGGGGAACTGAAGAGAGAGGTATATGGAGGCTGTCATGTTTATTTCCTTTTAATCAATACCAGTTGCCTGGCAGCCCTGCTGGTCTATTTCTCTGCAGTAGTATCTGATTAAAACCAGAAACAAGCATGCAGCTAGTCTTGTCAGATCAGACTTATAAGTCTGAATCACTGAAACACCTGATCTGCTGCATGCTTGTTCAGGGGCTATGGTTAATAGTATTAGAGGCAGAGGATCAGCAGGACTGCCAGGCAACTGGTATTGTCTAAAAGGAAATAAACATGACAGCCTCCATATACCTCTCTCTTCAGTTCCCCTTTAAGGTGGCCACACACCAGACAATTAAAAAAAAAAATCTTTTTAATTCTAGAATTGCAATCAATTTTTCTGACTGATTATAACATTTAAAAAACCTGACCAATGAACACGAGTGGTCAATTTTTCCCAATTATGAACATTTTTTTTTTTTTTGAAAACTCTGGGAATATTGCTTGGAAGTATATATAAGGGAAATTGACAATCTACCACACACCATTCAATTTTCAAAAAAATCAATCAGATTTTTAGGGAAATTTATTGTTTTTATCAAATTTCCGTAAATTTAGATGATTTTATTGCATCGTATGTGGCAACTTTTAGGCCAGGGGCCCACTAGCAATCGCAAATCGCTTAAGAACGTTTGTAGCGATCTTTGCAATGTTAAAAGCAATTTTGAAACTTTTTAACTTCGTACTGTCAATTGTATTGTGACTTTTAGTTGCGCAATGCTTTATGGGTGCAGCAAGCGGTTTGGAGTAGTAAAAAGTGATGCAAAATTGCTTTTACAAGGATCCTGCGTTTTGTATTGAAGCGCAATTGCTCCAAAAATGCTGCAGGTGTTATTTCTGTAAACCACTTTTGGAATCGCCGGTGATTCCAAATCGCTGTAGAAAGTGCTGTAGTGGGCCTGAGGCCATAAGTTGCATTCACACCTTATCTATTGCATAACTAGGGTCTAGTCACACTGAATTAATTGCTTTCTGTTGCAATGGACAATATCATCGCAATGATATTTCTATGGTACGTTCACATCCGGGGCTGTGCTGTGGGTTCTGACGGAATCATAATGTACAACATACTGTGTGGTTACTGGACAATGTTCCCGTTTGCAGTGGCGTTAAAAAAATTTGTTTCATATGCTTCACTGTATGGTCACATGGCATATCTTTTTTTTTTTTCCCCCGTTATCCAGAAGTCGAACTCATGATTACATGCTTCACAGGCAGAGCAAATACCTCTGGACCAATGATTACATGCTTCACAGGCAGAGCAAATACCTCTGGACCAACATAGTTCACTAATGTGCAAATGCAACTTTTTGCACCATAGCAATCCTATCGCAACGCAACCTGCACAGTGTGAAAGGACTCAGATTGTGCATGTGAACTCGCTGCCCACACAATTCTATAGGCATGGTCACATTTCTATGTTTTAATTCTCTGGATGCAGTAAGTTTCTGGGTAACATGTAAATAAGTGCACGTTCCATAGACTTTCCTCAGGCTTTGAAATAACGTGAGTGCATATAACGCACGCAGTGTCCATTGCAGTTCACACACAACGCATGCATTCTGCAACGCACGGGGGGGGGGGGGGGGGGTGATGCCAAACACAGCGGTCATCATAACGGATAACATTGACCTTATGCTAGCACCCATTATAGACTGTCAATGCAAGTGATTTTAGCTTGCGCACCAATTTATTCTCGGCTGTATGCGGGCCAATAATTGTCAGGGAGTAGGTATAAGCTTCTTGACAATATTGATTGGCCCAATATCAAGCTGCATATAGGTTGCGTTAAATTTTTATGCTTTCTAGAATGGTTTGCATTTCCCCGACGGTCTCTAATGACTTGTTACCTCATGCGGGACTATAGAGATACTCCATGTAGATCAGGGGTCTCAAACTCAATTTACCTGGAGGGCCGCAGGAGGCAAAGTCAGGATGAGGCTGGGCCGCATAAGGAATTTCACAATCGCGGCGCATAGTCGCCTCTGCCCGCCCCTCTCACTCTTCCTTCACAGAGAGGGGCGGGCAGAGGCAGCGATGCGCTGCGATTGACGTCAGGAGGGGCAGAGCTGAAGCTAAAAGCTCTGCCCCTTCCAGGAAATGCAGACATATTGCCCCCCGGGTGATTTGGGGGCTCTGCAGCCCTCGTTTAGCGGCGAGGATGCGGCTGATTACTTGGGAGCACTGAAGCGAACTATAAGGAAGCTTTTGCCGGCGAGGGCCACAAAATATTGTATCGAGGGCCGCAAATGGCCCGCGGGCCACGAGTTTGAGACCCCTGATGTAGATTCTCAGATTCTCCTCATTCTTTGAGACCAGGGTTTGAATCCTGACTAGGGTCAATACCTATTCAGTAAGGAGATCTTGGGCAAGACTTCTGAACACTGCAGGGTGGGCCTTTGAGCACGTCCTTAGTGGCTGCAGCTCTTGAGCACTTTGAGTCCAACAAGAGAATAAAGCACTATACTAATTTTAGGTTTATTATCAAGTATAAAATAAACTGGAAGGTTCAGATAGGGAGAGAGGGAGTGTCTGCCTCCTAGTGGTTGTGACTGGGAATTTCACCTGCTAGAATCCAAGAAGCTGGTTGGCTTTTCCATTCCATACTTCACAAATGTCCATCTTGGGTAGAAGGACCTTTTGAGCACAATTGCCAAACAGCACATGAAAGAGGCCCGGTCTTATCATTTGCATTATATTTTATCAGTTTTACAAATGAGCATCTAAAAATGTGAAGTATAGAATGACTCGTGCATTAGTGAAGCAACCAGTTACCAGAAAATCCATATCCGCAAATGTTCACCAAAATTGGACAAGCACACTGAAAAATGTCCATTTTTAAGGTAATCCAGGAGTACGGATGGTTAATGGAATGCTAATAATTCTGAGTTGATGCAAAATTTATGGAAATGTATGCAGCTTGGAGATGGAATTATTAAATGCAGCAGCTGATGACTGGTCCATTTCTAATCTATAGCTCCTTGAGTGTGACCATAGAAGTCCTCTGCTATTGTCTCACACTGCCCCCTAGTGACAAGTGGCCATAAATGCATATATTACAGCAGTACTAATTAGTAGCAAGGAAATGTAACAAACCATTTTTTTTTAAAAGTGCTAAAATAAATTGACCTGGAGCATTTGCAAGCCTCTAAATAAATTGGCTGCTAAATGGTTAAAGACTTGAGAAAACAGCCATCAGTTGATTTCTGAGGCTGAGAGCCGCTTATTAAAATTATCGCATGCGCTTGGCCACATAGCAGAAAACCTACACAAAATCGCATATGATTTAAGGCCTTGGGTTGCACAAAAATTGCATTGTGAACGATTCATAAAGCGATTTTATGTGCGTTTTAAAATAATTTCACTGCAAGTTCCTATTATCTGCAGACAGCGCCTTCCGAAGGAGACGCAAAGCATTTTTACGTAAAAATATTGTGATGTAATTTTTCGGTCTTTCAAAAAGACATCAAAATGCAAACACAGAGCGCCTGGTTTTCTACACAGACAGTGCGCTCCCAGCCTAAGGCCCCTTTTTCGGATGGGCAGCTGTCAGGCGGTGAATTTACCTCCTGTCAGCTCCTCTCCTGCACTGGCCGGGTGCTTGTTATTGCTCGATACCGGCGCTGCACAGGCCCCGCCCCCCATGGAGTCAGATCTGAGCGCAGTCGCGGCGCTTGACGTGTGGTGTTACAGCCGCCGCTATTCTGCTACAATCTAATTGCAACGGCAGACTGGAGACTGAACTGATCGGCAAGCACACAGCTCAGCCTCCCGAGGTGATAGAATCCCGGTTTTACTTACATAAAAGATTAGGGCCCTTATTTACGTCACTAGGAGATATTTTTTCATCTTCTGTGTTAAATAAAATCTTCAGCTCGCTGCAACTGAAAAAAAGTCCCAAAAAGTAGGTGTAAACGTGTCAATTTTTATTTTCTTGCTTTCAGGTGGCTTAACTGCCTAACAACTGCTCAACGCCGATTGGCATATGGCCCCAGGTGTCTAAATATCACCTAGGAGAAAAAAAATGAATGGACTACGAGACTAGGAGGAGGTAGGAAATTAGTCCATCGCCATAGTTGCCCATTGAAATATCGCTAATGAGGGGAATTTTAGCTACCCCATAAATATCGAGCCACTCGCCGATGCTCTGGCCCCGCCTCTGGTTCACTTCTGGAATTTCAGACTTTAAAGTCAGAAAACCACTGTGCCTGCGTTGCTGTGTCCTCGCTCCCGCTGATGTCATCAAGAGCGCACAGCGCAGGCCCAGTATGGTCTGTGTCTGCACAGTAAACTCCTGGTGCCATAAGCGGGAGTGAGGACACGGCAACGCAGGCGCAGTGGTTTTCTGACTTTAAAGTCTGAAATTCCAGAAGGGAACCGGAGGCGGTGCCGGAGCATTGGGGAGTGGCTGCGCAGGCACAGGATGTCTGCGAGGGACCGTTAGAAGCCCCGGGTAAGTTCAACTCATTTTCCACCCCCCCCCCCCCCCACAGTATCCCTTTAAGGTTTTACGGTTTCATGACCTCTTTTCAATGACACACTCATTGAAGTATGCCAGAGCTAAAATCTGGGAACCATTAACCCTTTTTATCTCCTTCCTGCTCTCAGAAGCCATTTACTGCCAGAAAAGTGTTTTATGGCTTTAATTCGTTATCCGTGAGTGTTACACTATAGTCTGACCCGGACATAAACTGTCACTTGCATACCTGATTTTTAACTCTTTCAGGCATCGATACAGGGATGGCTTCCGTGTTAGAATGGGGTTATGTTTTACAGTAGTAAAATATCAGTATTCATTACCGATATTTGACTACTGTAACAGTAGAATATCTGTAAATTGACCGATATTCCACTATCGACTTTCCTGGGCGCCCAAATTCCAGGGCCCCCTTTTTTATTGTTCCCAGCAGCTTAGGACTCATTAAGGGGCACTGAGTGCCAGGTTGATGAAAAAAAAAGCTGATCTTCGTTATGAAAACCAAGTACGCATGCTAGACTTGCATGGACCAATCAGACGCAAGCTAAATCCTGCGACAGACTACAGCGTACAAGCTCTATAGAGGGACGTCCTGTGGCTACTAGGGATGGGCAGTGAGATGCAAACCATTTTGAGTTGATGCAGCGTTATGCAAATTTATGCACCTTGAAAATGGACCAATCGATTTTTACCTCTGCGGGATTTGATTGGTTCATTTTTCAAGCTGCATAAAATTGCATACAAAATATGCATAATGCTGCAACAACTTGAAATTATTTGCATCTTATTGACCGTTTCTAGTGGCTACGGCCGAATGGCAGCTCTGTTTCTATGGAGAGGGGAGGAGGGACAGCTGTGCGATACGTGATGGAGCGGCCATGATGAAATTTGCATGCAAGCTGGATTTATA
This sequence comes from Hyperolius riggenbachi, assembly GCF_040937935.1. NCBI lineage: Eukaryota > Metazoa > Chordata > Amphibia > Anura > Hyperoliidae > Hyperolius > Hyperolius riggenbachi. The sequence continues at coordinate 287,045,291 of NC_090653.1, forward strand.
AGCATCTCATTGACTTTCTCTGCCCACCAGTAGCGCAAGCTTCGCAGAACTTCACCGTTGTGTTTATGGCTTTATCGCTTCGCTTTGTGGAATATCCAGCCAGGTAGATGATGACCCCCGGCAAATCGAGTGATATTACAGAAATGGCTCAACTTTGGCACAATAAATTCTAGGCCGGAAAGACAGACTTATAGGGGAAGCACAGAGGTGGGTCGCTATACGTTAATGGACCAGATGTGTTAAGGAATCTCCAGAAAGCATTTCCTAAGTAGTGCAGGTGTAAAGCTATGTACCCACGTCACAAATTTTTTGAGCCCTGAGCAGCCGTTTCTGCGAAATCGCAACATAGGCACAGGCGCACGACCATGCGAATGTCGCTTAGCGTCACGCCGCAATAACGACCATCACATCGGATCGCTAAGATCCTTGACTACTCCCTTGCAAAGTACTGCAATCGCTTGAAGTCTCTTTTGCTCCCAAACTTTTAGGCTACTTTCACACCAAGATGTTGCGTTTTAGGGGACGTTATGGTCGCATAACGTGCCCCTAACGCAACGCCTGGTGCTCTTAGATGTGGACGTTAGAGTGAGCCGCGTTGTGCAGCTCACTCTGGCGTCCGTGATGCCGCGATGCGTACTTTTGGACGCATGCGGCATCACATGGTCCCGCCAGCCAAACTCCGCACAGAGCGGTGCTCCAGGAAGTAAACACTGCACGTCACAGTGCAGTGAATATTAATTAGCCATGTGGCTGGCCGAGGAGGAGGAGGGAAGACCTCCTCAACTACTGAGCATAGCGCACAGTCTAACGCGGCTTAGCCGCGCATAACGCCCAGCATGCAGCACATTCAAAGGACGTGCTGCGTTACAATGTAACGCAATGTGGGCACTGTGAACAGCCCATTGATTTTTCATTGCTATGCAGTGGGCTGCGTTACAGGCTGCTCTAACGTGCACCTGTAACGTCCCACTGTGAAAGCAGCCTTAAGCTGGCCGCTAACGGTCCAATTTCTAGCGAAAAATCGTTCGAGCGATCATAAATTCTGATCGAATTGGTTGTACATAATCTCCATTGGTGGACACAATCGATTATGAATGAGTGAAAAAATTGTCGCCCGAATGAATTTTTGTCGAACGAAAATTTGTATTTTCTTGGCGGTCGTGATAGATAGGAAGCAATGATTGGTTAGTTGATGGTGTAGTGAACGATTTTTCGTCCGATCAGAATTTCTGATCGCTCAAACGATTTTTCGCTAGAAATTGGACCTTTAGTGGCCAGCTTTAGTTTTTATGAATCCTTTGTGGGACACTAAAGCAGCAATTGTAGCGTTCCAAAACTCTATAGTTAATATTAAGAAAGTAGATAAATATTCCCGTCCTGGATCATGGAGGCCTCTTTGAAGCGGGAAGCTGAAGGCGCCAGTCATCCGCTCCCATTCACCGGCGAGGCACTTGTTGGTACTCAGCGCGGGCGGTGGAGAGATGGCCACTATATTGAGACACACCAGAGAGCGGGCGTGCTCCGACAACATGACATGGTTTTTATCGCTGCCGGGTGAAACGCTGACATGCGTGGAGTAACAAACGCTGCCAATTGGCTGAATGGCGTTTGTGGCCAACAGACAGAAAGCTAAACGTCCCGAGAAGCGCGCAGCTCGGCCGTCCGTCCGATAGAGGCCTAACTATCCCCACTGGAGCTACTCGGAGATCCTTCAATAAATCTGGCCCAATAACTACTGCAGGATTATACTTAGGGGATCGGACAGATGTAATGATGGCCGGGGGATGGGTACTCCGCATAGAAGTCAACAGCAACAAGCCCCTCCACTCAACGATAAATGATGTATGTAGCTATAAAGCACACAAACGTTCCTGAAAAACGCACCAAGATAAATAACTAAACCTATAGATATGTTGTGTATGTAATATATTTATGTAAGCCTTTAAAATGGGTTTTAATAAATAAAGTGTTCATTTTGCTCATGGCTGGCCATTGGCCCATCTCCGTGCCCCCTACTCCTCCCCCCCCCCTTCCTGTGATATTCCCTCCCCCCCCCCCCCCCCCCAAACACTGTTACTATTTTTAATCCACTTCTTCCATTTTTAGCGTTTTGCACAGAATCCTTGATTCATTGATATCACACAGAGAGGCGAAAGACAAAGACAAACCATGCCATACTATTATAGCAAAAAAAAAAAAAAAAATCCCTTAGATCTATAAATATTTTTGACTCGCGCTTTCGGGTGGCATGCGTTTCAAATAAAACATTAATCCTTTCGACAGGATGTTTAGGAATCGGAGCGAGATCCATGGTTCTTTGGAAAGACCTCTGTTTAGACAAAGGATAGTACTGTATTTTACGACTGTTAAAACTTTATTTTTAAGTTTGGGCTGTCGAAACGCATCAGTAAAACACTGGCGATTTATTTTTGTACAGCCTTTTTGGGTTTTGTTTTTGTTTTTTGTATCATCCACTGGTACGTATGTGCTGTTACTATGTATAGTTTGAGACTTAATTTGTTACCATGGCGGTCTGCTGACAAAGTTAAAGAGAGAAGAACGAGGGAGAGGAAAAAAAATGGTATCCGACATTTCAACAGGCGCTCATTACAGGTTTTCATATCATAAATGAACATTTAAAAAATGGAAAAACAGCTCCATCAGATATGGTCATTAATTGTAAGATGCTTTGTAAAATCCACATTTACAGAATAATAAAGTTAATTAAAATGAATCTGCTGTCCCTGTTTGTCTGCGTTGTGTTGTTTTTTTTTCCGCACTGTTGGGGTGTTGATATAGAAGATTTCTATGGCGGTAGATGGACAAGGTTGATTAAAAAAAACGTTTTACGAATGGAAGAGCAGGTGAGGTGTAGTCCGATGTTAGACGAGGAGCAGAAATGCAGTCATCAAACCAAGAAGCATTAATTCCAGTAATACCCTTAATGACTAACTGTACATGGTTTGGTACTTACCCAGTTCTGTATAATGGCTGTAGAAGAAACAAAAAGAACCACTCCCGCAAAAAAAAAAAAAAACTTATGGGGGATTGTCAGGGTTTTCTTTGTTTTCAACAGCATTTCCTGAAGAGCAGTTTAACCTGGGCGATACAATAATATTGCCAGGGGGCGGCGCAGCACTTTTTTTTTTTTTTATCATGTAGCTAGCCTAGCGCTAGCTACATGATAGCCGCTGTGCAGCGGCATCCCCCCACCCCTTCCGTTCAGAACGGGATTTCTTGTTTGTCTTCCCCCGACGATTGAGATGACGTCAACGACGTCGTGACGTAAAAGTGAATCCCGTTTCACCCCTCAGCGCTGCCTGGCACTGATTGGCCAGGCTGCGCACGGGGTCTGGGGGGGCGTGGCACGGCGGGTAGCAGCGAATCAGCGCGGATTATGCAAATCGGCCCACAAGGGCATGAGAAATCCTCCGCGGCGGCTTACCCCGAGCTCAGCTCGGGAATATCGCCCGGAGGGTTAACTACCAAAATAGTAAAATGCCAGCCAGCCCTTCCTACTCACTTGCACACTATTTTGGCCATTAGACCTAGCAACCGGAGCAGTGCTTTTTGGCGCTGCTAGATTTGGGCGCAGCTGGCGCCACCATAGACTATAAAGGGAATCACAACTGAGCAGTGCTCAGTGAGTAACGTCGGAGCCGTCAGAAGACGGAGCCGAGGTTGCTAAAAAAAACACAATAATTAGGCCTCCAGCAATCGCTGGAAGCCGAATTATATCATTTCCCACTATCCATGGCGGCCTGGAGGGGGAATAGTAATTAACACGGCCCGGACTTGTGCAGCAGCAGGATCAGCCATATACCGGCTGTGTCCTGCGCCCAAGTCTACCAGCGCCGATTTCAAAGGTATGCCTAGCAACTGCCGTTCAGGAAATTTTAAAAACAAAGGAAACCTTGAGAATCCCCCATGAGGGAATGGACTAGTTTAAAACCTGTTGGTTCTGGTTTTAACTGCTTATTTTTTTTCGCTGCAGTCCTTTAACATTTGGAAAGCTTGCAATAAACCATGTACTATTAGTCATTAACCCCCTTGGCGGTATGAAACATTCCGCCAGGGGTAAGCGCAACAGTTTTTTTTAATTTATTTTTTGTTTAAATCATGTAGCGAGCCCAGGGCTGCTCAGCGGCATCCCCCCGCCCTCTTCGATCGCCTTCGGCGATCTCCGATCAGGAAATCCCATTCCTGGAGGGCTTCCCCCGTCACCATGGTGACGGGGCGGGATGATGTCCGGCACTGCCTGGCACTGATTGGGGGGGGGGGCGCACGCCGCACCGGATAGCGGCGATCGGGCGCGGGGCGGCGGTGATCGGGGTGCTGGCGCAGCTAGCAAAGTGCTAGCTGCGTCTAGCAAAAAAAAAAATTATGTAAATCGGCCCAGCAGGGCCTGAGCGGCACCCTTCGGCGGCTTACCCCGTGTCGCACACGGGGTTACCGCCAAGGAGGTTAAAGGAGTCATCAGGCAACATGTTACAAAATGAGTGGTACTTACCAGGGGCTTGCTCCAGCTCCAAGCTCCCAGGACCTCCCTCGCCGCAGCTCTGCAGCCGACCCTGTCCCCAGCGATGACGTCAGAGCGATCTGTTGGTCTGTTGGTTTGATGTCTGCACAAATGGGAAAATGGCATTTTGAGCGTTACAGAATTTCCTGCAAAGTTGTAAGTGAATCATATTAAAGAATTTGGGGTTACTTAACTGCTTGTCTGTTAATAAACTGTAATGGATTAATCAGACCTGAGATATGCCAAAAAGTTATATTTTCTCCAAATGCCCATTTTAGTTTTAGTCAACCCAAAATTAAAGGACACCTGAAGTGAAAGGGATATGGAGGCTGTCCTGCTGATCTATTTGGCTGCAGCAGTGTCTGAATAATACCAGAAACAAGCATGCAGCTAATCTTGTCAGATCTGACAATAATGTCACAAACAGCTGATCTGCTGCATGCTTGTTCAGGGGCTATGGCTAATAGTATTAGAGGCAGAGGATCAGCAGGACAGCCAGGCAACTGGTATTGCTTAAAAGGAAATAAATATGGCAGCCTCCAGATACCTCTCGGTTAAAGGGGAACTTCAGCCTAAACAAACACACCGTCATCAAGTTACATTAGTTATGTTAATTAGAATAGATAGGTAATATAATCTCTTACCCACCCTGTTTTAAAAGAACAGGCAAATGTTTGTGACTCATGGGGGCTGCCATCTTTGTCATGGGGGCAGCCATCTTTTTGGTTGAAAGGAGGTGACAAAGAGCATGAGACACAGTTCCAACTGTCCTGTGTCCTGATTACCCCTCCCAGCTGCACATGCTAGGCTTCAAATGTCAAATTCAAAATGTAAAAAAAAAAAAAAAAAAACTGCACCAAACCAGCAGAACGAGAACAACAACATCAGAAATCCCATGATGCTTTGCACAGCATCAGGGGAAAAAAGCCCGGGCAGTTTTTCTTTTGTGCAGCTAAAATTAAGGCTTGTATAAGAGAAACAGAGTTCTGATGCTGTGAAACTGGTAAAGAAACACCACGCCTTTTCAGTGCTGCTGAGTAGATTTAGTCCAGAGGTTCATTTTAAGTTGTCCTTCAACATATTTGTTGAACCATTTGCCCTCTTCTGCAGAAATCCTATAGTATATAATAATAAAACTATAATAATCTCTATATACTGTATTTTTTTAGACTATAAGGGCCCTTTTCCACTAGCAATCACAAACGCCAGCGATTGCGATTTTTCATTAATTCTGTTATGTAATTGCGATTTTCATTTGCATTGCATTATCATTGAAAAAAAAAATCGCTCCAAAAAAGCGATTGCGATTTGCGATTTCCAAATCAAATCACTGTAGTGGAAAATACTTCTCGTGATTTCTATGATAAAGTAACAACCCTAGCGACTTAAAAATCACCAGCGATTTGCGATTCAGCAATCGCTCTAGTGGAAAAGGGCTCGAAGACTCACTTTCTCTCCCCCCAAAAGTGGGGGGGAAAGTCCCTGCGTCTTATAGTCCAACTGCAGGGAGTTCCTGACTTATGAATGCCTGCCAATACCAGCCTCCAACCCGCCGCAATGTCTGGGACTCCCTGCACTGTACTCATGCAGATGATACAGAGGGACGCATTGGTGCATAGAGGGGGAATGTTGGTGTACAGAGACTCTACATCCATAGTGGCAAGAATAGTGCCTCCAGGCACTGGGCCAATGGCTGCCAGTTGGTTCAGGAGGTGTGTAGTATCCTGTATGTAGCTGGGTCTTTTACAGACTAGAGGCTTTAAAATGTTTTCCAACCACCCTGAGATATTCTCTGTGAGAGTTCCATTCCCTGAGATTATGGGCCTGCCTGGGTTCCCCTCTTTGTGGACTTTGGGAAGCATGTAAAAGCAGGCGGTTCTCGGCCGGGATAAGAGTCTGTACATGAAGCCTGTTGTTTACAGGCAATTTCTTTACCATCCTATTGAGTGCCATCCTGTACCTTTTTGTTGGGTCCTCCTGTAATTTGGCATAGTGCATGGTGTTAGACAACTGTCTTTGTGCCTCCTGGATATAGTCACTGGTGTTCATGATGACTATGGGAAAGTTCGGATGTTTGGATGTTTGTTACTCGATCACGCAGCAACAATGGCTGAACGGATTTGAATGAAATTTGGCACACACGTAGTACATTACCTGGAATAAAGTATAGGATATTTTTTATTTCCATAACCAAAAAGTGGGCGGAGACAAATACAAATTTCACTGGAAAATGTAAACTGCAGCCATTCTTACACTGGCAGGGTACTCAAACTTTGCACAGTTGGCCGTTGGGTGACTGGGATTAATATTCAGAAAGGTGGGTGGAATCTATAAAAGCCAATCAAAATTAACCTATTGATTTTCAAGGGGAATATTTACATTGCTACCATTCTTGCACTGTTAATGGCACAAGCCTCAAACCTGGTACAGTTGATCATTGGGTGACTAGGGTTCAATTTCAGAAAGGGGGTGGAGCCACAAACAACCAATTAGATTTGTATGTAGAAGCTTTCCAGAGGCACCGATGGGGCAGTGGTGGGCCTATCCCATCCATGCAGACAAAGCAAACAAAGGAAGGACTGTGGCATCAACAGTCAAACAACAATTTATTTATACTCCACAGTAAAAATAGGCAACGCGTTTCACGGGCTCAATCCCGCTTCATCAGGCCAATCAAAAAGGAGCATACAGCTTAACAGCATCAAAATCACACTGAGCGCCTCAGTGCTTCCTTGGTTTGCTTTGTCTGCATGGATGGGATAGGCCCACCACTGCCCCATCGGTTTTAAGCTCCTTTAAGTGACTTTTATTCTATTGGCGCCTCTGGAAAGCTTCTACATATTGCTAAGTCCACCCTTGGTGGAGGGTTGTACCCATCTTCTTCCCATCTACAGAGAGCGACTTTTAATCCTGAGTGGGGTCAGGTTAATCTCCCCACCTGCCTTCACAGTGGTTGCCTAATGGTAACCCTGGTTTGTGAGTATTAAATTGTTATATTACTCATTATTAATTATCATCTATACAATATCACACTATTGGGCTCTTGGTGTCTGGGATTAATATTCAGAAAGGTGGGTGGAATCTATAAAAGCCAATCAAAATTAACCTATTGATTTTCAAGGGGAATATTTACATTGCTACCATTCTTGCACTGTTAATGGCACAAGCCTCAAACCTGGTACAGTTGATCATTGGGTGACTAGGGTTCAATTTCAGAAAGGGGGTGGAGCCACAAACAACCAATTAGATTTGTATGTAGAAGCTTTCCAGAGGCACCGATGGGGCAGTGGTGGGCCTATCCCATCCATGCAGACAAAGCAAACAAAGGAAGGACTGTGGCATCAACAGTCAAACAACAATTTATTTATACTCCACAGTAAAAATAGGCAACGCGTTTCACGGGCTCAATCCCGCTTCATCAGGCCAATCAAAAAGGAGCATACAGCTTAACAGCATCAAAATCACACTGAGCGCCTCAGTGCTTCCTTGGTTTGCTTTGTCTGCATGGATGGGATAGGCCCACCACTGCCCCATCGGTTTTAAGCTCCTTTAAGTGACTTTTATTCTATTGGCGCCTCTGGAAAGCTTCTACATATTGCTAAGTCCACCCTTGGTGGAGGGTTGTACCCATCTTCTTCCCATCTACAGAGAGCGACTTTTAATCCTGAGTGGGGTCAGGTTAATCTCCCCACCTGCCTTCACAGTGGTTGCCTAATGGTAACCCTGGTTTGTGAGTATTAAATTGTTATATTACTCATTATTAATTATCATCTATACAATATCACACTATTGGGCTCTTGGTGTCCCCCCCCCCCCCCCCCCCTTTAGCCAATTAGATTTGTTTCACTTCAATGCAAATTATTGATGCTAAAAAACGCAAAGATCACAAACTTGGTAATTGATTAATTGTGTGTTACTGTTAGAAAAGTAGGCACAGCCAACACCAGCCAAATACATAAGGGACCCCCATTTAGCAGCGCGACAGCGGCGGTTTAGCAGGGGCACACGTGCCCCTGCTAACTTTGAGCTCTGAAGCGAGATTTATTCTCGCTTCAGAGTCTCTTTAATGGCACAAGCCTCAAACCTGGTACAGTTGATCATTGGCTGACTAGGGTCCAATTTCAGAAAGGGGGTGGAGCCACAAACAGCCAATTAGATTTGTTTCATTCCAATGCAAATTATTGATGCCAAACACTGCAAAGCTCACAAACTTGATAATTTAGTAATTGATTAATAGTGCGTTAGGGTTAGAAAAGTGGGCACAGCCAACACCAGCCAAATACATAAGCGGGCAACGCCGGGTCATAAGTGGGTGGAGACGAATTCAAATTTTACTGGGAAAATGTAAACAGCAGCCATTCTTACACTGTTAATGGTAGGGTTCTCAAACTTTGCACAGTTGGTGACTGGGGTTAATATTCAGAAAAGTGGGTGGAGCCTAAAAAAAGGCAATCATAAATTTCCTATTGATTTTTCAGGGGAATATTTCCTTGCTGCCATTCTTGCACTGTTAATGGCACAAGCCTCAAACCTGGTACAGTTGATCATTGGGTGACTGGGGTTTAAATTTATAAAAGGGGGTGGAGCCACAAACAGCCAATATGATTTGTTTCCTTTTAATGCAGGTCATTGATGCCAAAGACCGCAAAGCTCACAAACTTGGTCATTGAGTAATTGATTAATTGTGTGTTAGGGTTAGGAAAAGTGGGCGCAGCCAGCACCTGAAAAATACATAATCGGGCAATGCCGGGTCATCAGTAGGCGGAGACAAATGCAAATTTCACTGCGAAAATGTAAACTGCAGCAATTCTTACATTTTTAATGGTAGAGTTCTCAAACTTTGCACAATTGGTGACTGGGATTAAAATTCAGAGAAGTGGGTGGAGCCTACAAAAGCCAATCAAAATTCACCTATTGATTTTTAAGGGGAAGATGTAATTGCTACCATTCTTGCACGATTAATGGCACAAGCCTTAAACCTGGTACAGTTGGTCATTGGGTGACTGGGGTTCAAATTGAGACAAAGGGGTGGAGCCACAAACAGCTAATCAGATTTGTTTAATCTCAATGCAAATTATTGATGCCAAAGACTGCAGAGCGCACAAACTTGGTCATTGAGTAACTGTGTTAGGGTTAGAAAAAATAGACGGAGCCAACACCAGCCAATTAGCGAAATACATACCCGAACAATGTCAGGAAATCAGTGGGTGGAGAAAAATATAAATTGCATTGGGAAAATGTAAACAGCAGCCATTCTTACACTGTTAGTGGTAGGGTTCTCAAACTTTGCACAGTTGGTCACTGGGTGACTAGGATTAATATTCAGAAAGGTGGGTGGAGCCTACAACAGCCAATCAAAATTCATCTATTGAATTTTAACCACTTGCCGACCGCCCACAGCCCATGGGCGGCGGCAAAGTGGACGCCTAAAGGACCGCAATACGCCTTCAGGCGGCGCGTCCTTTAGGCATGCCGGGGGAGCGATCGCGTCATTGATGACGCGCGCTTCCCCCGGCAACTGGCTCCGCCCACCCGCCGTAACATCCCGCCGGCCATACGGAAGCGCCGGCGGGATGTTAACCCCGCGATCGCCGCTACAAAGTGTATAATACACTTTGTAATGTATACAAAGTGTATTATACAGGCTGCCTCCTGCCCTGGTGATCCCAGTGTCCGAGGGACCACCAGGGCAGGCTGCAGCCACCCTAGTCTGCACCCAAACACACTGATCTGCCCCCCCCCGCCCACTGATCGCCCACAGCACCCCTCAGACCCCCCCCCTGCCCACCCCCCAGACCCCTGTTTGCACCCAATCACCCCCCCCTAATAACCCATCAATCACTCCCTGTCACTATCTGTCAACGCTATTTTTTTTTTATCCCCCCCCCTGCCCCCTGCCCCCTCCTGATCACCCCCCCCACCCCTCAGATTCTCCCCAGACCCCCCCCCCCCAGACCCTTCCCCCCTGTGTACTGTATGCATCTATCTTCCCTGATAACCTGTCAATCACCCGTCAATCACCCATCAATCACCCATCAATCACCCCCTGTCACTGCCACCCAACAATCAGCCCCTAACCTGCCCCTTGCGGGCAATCTGATCACCCACCCACACCAATAGATCGCCCGCAGATCCGACATCAGATCACCTCCCAAATCCATTGTTTACATCTATTCTCTCCTCTAAACACCCACTAATTACCCATCAATCACCCCCTATCACCACCTGTCACTTTTACCTATCAGATCAGACCCTAATCTGCCCCTTGCGGGCACCCAATCACCCGCCAACACGCTCAGATTGCCCTCTGACCCCCCCTTATCAATTCGCCAGTGCATTAATTACATCTGTTCTTCCCTGTAATAACCCACTGATCACCTGTCAATCACCTGCCAATCACCTATCACCCATCAATCACCCCCTGTCACTGCCACCCATCAATCAGCCCCTAACCTGCCCCTTGCGGGCAATCTGATCACCCACCCACACCATTAGATCGCCCGCAAACCCGCCTTCAGATTACCTCCCAAATGTATTGTTTACATCTGTTATCTTCTCTAAACACCCACTAATTACCCATCAATCACCCATCAATCACCCCCTATCACCACCTGTCACTGTTACCTATCAGATCAGACCCTAAGCTGCCCCTTGCGGGCACCCAATCACCCGCCCACACGCTCAGATTGCCCTCAGACCCCCCCCCCCCCCCCCTTATCAATTCACCAGTGCATTAATTACATCTGTCCTTCCCTGTAATAACCCACTGATCACCTGTCAATCACCCCCTGTCACTGCCACCCATCAATCACCCCTGTCACTGCCACCCATCAATCAGCCCCTAACCTGCCCCTTGCGGGCAAACTGATCACCCACCCACACCAATAGATCGCCCGCAGATCCGACATCAGATCACCACCCAAGCGCAGTGTTTCCATCTATTCTCTCCTCTAAACACCCACTAATTACCCATCAATCACCCCCTATCACCACCTGTCACTGTTACCCATCAGATCAGACCCTAATCTGCCCCTTGCGGGCACCCAATCACCCGCCTACACGCTCAGATTGCCCTCAGACCCCCCCTTATCAATTCGCCAGGGCATTATTTACATCTGTCCTTCCCTGTAATAACCCACTGATCACCTGTCAATCACCTATCAATCACCCATCAATCACCCCCTGTCACTGCCACCCATCAATCACCCGCTGTCACTGCCACCCATCAATCAGCCCCTAACCTGCCCCTTGCGGGCAATCTGATCACCCACCCACACCAATAGATCGCCCGCAGATCCGACGTCCGATCACCTCCCAAGTGCAGTGTTCACATCTGTTCTCTACCCTAAACACCCACTAATTACCCATCAATCACCCCCTGTCACTGCTACCTATCAGATTAGACCCCTATCTGCCCCTAGGGCACTCAATCACCCGCCCACACCCTCAGAATGCCCTCAGACCCCAGCCCTGATCACCTCGCCAGTGCATTGCTTGCATCTATTCCCCCCTCTAATCACACCTTGAGACACCCATCAATCACCTCCTGTCACGCCCTAGCACACCTACCCATCAGATCAGGCCCTAATTTGCCCCGTGTGGGCTCCTGATCACTCGGCCAAACCCTCAGATCCCCCTCAGACCCCCTTCCGATCACCTCCCCAGTGCATTGATTGCATCTATTTTCCCCTCTAACCACCCCCTGAGACACCCATCAATCACCTCCTGTCACCCCCCTAGCACTCCTATCCATCAGATCAGGCCCAATACAACCTGTCATCTAAAAGGCCACCCTGCTTATGACCGGTTCCACAAAATTCGCCCCCTCATAGACCACCTGTCATCAAAATTTGCAGATGCTTATACCCCTGAACAGTCATTTTGAGACATTTGGTTTCCAGACTACTCACGGTTTTGGGCCCGTAAAATGCCAGGGCGGTATAGGAACCCCACAAGTGACCCCATTTTAGAAAAAAAGACACCCCAAGGTATTCTGTTAGGTGTATGACGAGTTCATAGAAGATTTTATTTTTTGTCAAAAGTTAGCGGAAATTGATTTTTATTGGGTTTTTTTCACAAAGTGTCATTTTTCACTAACTTGTGACAAAAAATAAAATCTTCTATGAACTCGCCATACACCTAACGGAATACCTTGGGGTGTCTTCTTTCTAAAATGGGGTCACTTGTGGGGTTCCTATACTGCCCTGGCATTTTAGGGGCCCTAATCCGCGAGGAGTAGTCTAGAAAACAAATGCCTCAAAATGACCCGTGAATAGGACGTTGGGCCCCTTAGCGCACCTAGGCTGCAAAAAAGTGTCACACATGTGGTACCGCCGTACTCAGGAAAAGTAGTATAATGTGTTTTGGGGTGTATTTTTACACATACCCATGCTGGGTGGGAGAAATTTCTATGTAAATGGTCAATTGTGTGTAAAACAAATCAAACAATTGTCATTTACAGAGATATTTCTCCCACTTAGCATGGGTATGTGTAAAAATACACCCCAAAACACATTATACTACTTCTCCTGAGTACGGCGGTACCACATGTGTGGCACTTTTTTACACCCTAAGTACGCTAAGGGGCCCAAAGTCCAATGAGTACCTTTAGGATTTCACAGGTCATTTTGCGACATTTGGTTTCAAGACTACTCCTCACGGTTTAGGGCCCCTAAAATGCCAGGGCAGTATAGTAACCCCACAAATGACCCCATTCTAGAAAGAAGACACCCAAAGGTATTCCGTTAGGAGTATGGTGAGTTCATAGAAGATTTTATTTTTTGACAAAAGTTAGCGGAAAATTGATTTTTATTGTTTTTTTCACAAAGTGTCATTTTCCACTAACTTTTGACAAAAAATAAAATCTTCTATGAACTCACCATACTCCTAACGGAATACCTTGGGGTGTCTTCTTTCTAAAATGGGGTCATTTGTGGGGTTCCTATACTGAACTGGCATTTTAGGGGCCCTAAACCGTGAGGAGTAGTCGAAATCAAATTTCGCAAAATGACCTGTGAAATCCTAAAGGTACTCATTGGACTTTGGGCCCTTTAGCGCAGTTAGGGTGAAAAAAAGTGCCACACATGTGGTATTGCCATACTCGGGAGAAGTAGTACAATGTGTTTTGGGGTGTATTTTTACACATACTCATGCTGGGTGGGAGAAATACCTCTGTAAATGACAATCTTTTGATTTTTTTACACACAATTGTCCATTTACAGAGTTATTTCTCCCACCCAGCATGGGTATGTGTAAAAATACACCCCAAAACACATTGTACTACTTCTCCCGAGTACGGCGATACCACATGTGTGGCACTTTTTTGCACCCTAACTGCGCTAAAGGGCCCAAAGTCCAATGAGTACCTTTAGGATTTCACAGGTCATTTTGCGGAATTTGATTTCCAGACTACTCCTCACGGTTTAGGGCCCCTAAAATGCCAGGGCAGTATAGGAACCCCACAAATGACCCCATTTTAGAAAGAAGACACCCCAAGGTATTCCATTAGTAGTATGGTGAGTTTATAGAAGATTTTATTTTTTGTCACAAGTTAGTGGAAAATGACACTTTGTGAAAAAAACAATAAAAATCAATTTTCCGCTAACTTTTGACAAAAAATAAAATCTTCTATGAACTCACCATACTCCTAACGGAATACCTTGGGGTGTCTTCTTTCTAAAATGGGGTCATTTGTGGGGTTCCTATACTGCCCTGGCATTTTAGGGGCCCTAAACCGTGAGGAGTAGTCTGGAAATCAAATTCCGCAAAATGACTTGTGAAATCCTAAAGGTACTCATTGGACTTTGGGCCCTTTAGCGCAGTTAGGGTGCAAAAAAGTGCCACACATGTGGTATCGCTGTACTCGGGAGAAGTAGTACAATGTGTTTTGGGGTGTATTTTTACACATACCCATGCTGGGTGGGAGAAATAACTCTGTAAATGGACAATTGTGTGTAAAAAAAATGAAAAAATTGTCATTTACAGAGATATTTCTCCCACCCAGCATGGGTATGTGTAAAAATACACCCCAAAACACATTCTACTACTTCTCTTGAGTACGGCAATACCACATGTGTGGCACTTTTTTGCAGCCTAACTGCGCTAAGGGGCCCAAAGTCCAATGAGCACCTTTAGGCTTTACAGGGGTGCTTACAAATTAGCACCCCCCAAAATGCGAGGACAGTAAACACACCCCACAAATGACCCCATTTTGGAAAGTAGACACTTCAAGGTATTCAGAGAGGGGCATGGTGAGTCCGTGGCAGATTTCATTTTTTTTTGTCGCAAGTTAGAAGAAATGGATTCTTTTTTTTTTTCTTTTTTTTTGTCACAAAGTGTCATTTTCCGCTTACTTGTGACAAAGAATAATATCTTCTATGAACTCACTATGCCTCTCAGTGAATACTTTGGGATGTCTTCTTTCCAAAATGGGGTCATTTGGGGGGTATTTATACTATCCTGGAATTCTAGCCCCTCATGAAACATGACAGGGGGTCAGAAAAGTCATAGATGCTTGAAAATGGCAAAATTCACTTTTTGCACCATAGTTTGTAAACGCTATAACTTTTACCCAAACCAATAAATATACACTGAATGGTTTTTTGTTTTTTATCAAAAACATGTTTGTCCACATTTTTCGCGCTGCATGTATACAGAAATTTTACTTTATTTGAAAATTGTCAGCACAGAAAGTTAAAAAAAATCATTTTTTTGCCAAAATTCATGTCTTTTTTGATGAATATAATAAAAAGTAAAAATCGCAGGAGCAATCAAATAGCACCAAAAGAAAGCTTTATTAGTGACAAGAAAAGGAGCCAAAATTCATTTAGGTGGTAGGTTGTATGAGCGAGCAATAAACCGTGAAAGCTGCAGTGGTCTGAATGGAAAAAAAGTGGCCGGTCCTTAAGGGGTAGAAAGACTGTGGTCCTCAAGTGGTTAAGGGGAATATTTAATTGCTACCATTCTTGCACTGTTAATCACCTGTACCTGGTACACTTGGCCATTGGGTGATTTGGGTTCAAATTCAGAAAAGGGGTGGAGCCACAGCCAATCAGATTCATATTATTTCAATGCAAATTATTGATGCCAAAGGCCGTAAAGCTCACAAATTTGGTCATTAAGTAATTAAGTAACTGTGTGTTAGGCTTAGGAAAAGGGGGCGGGGCCAACACCAGTTAAATACATACCCGGGCAACGCCGGGTGTCCAGCTAGTATATAATAAGAATGCTGTAATACTCGATATAGTCAGAGTTAAATGGCTTGATACACTAAAGATCCACTCCTGCTAAAACATTTATTTAACGGTGGCCACACACACACAATTCAACTAAAACATTAAATCTTGTAGTTTGTTCGATAAAAATAATAGGATTGTGTAGAATTTTTTTATTTTAGAAATTTTACTGAATTTACCTTTCGGTGATTTGTAATGTTAATATCGGTCATGGTGGAAAATTCTAATATCTATGCAGTAAATCTTTAGATTTTTGATCTTTTTTTCCATGTTTGTGGGAAAGTCAAAAACACAAGTATACATTGGTCAGATCTCTGAAACGTTTCAATCAACCGGAAAAGTCGATCAGAATGCTTGAATAAAGGATTTTTTTAAATGTATATACTAACACTAAAGTGTGTGGCCATCTTTAGAATTGAAGGAATAAACCTGCTGTAATTCTGTCTGTGTCTCAGTTGCAGAGAGGTCATTGCTTCTAGACACAGGAAGTATTATTTATATAGCGCCAACATCTTCTGTAGCGCTGTACATAAGTGCAAAACAAATAGTGGTGGGCATAGATGTATTATGCTGGGCATACACTGAGTTTTCTCAGCAGATTTACTGGCTGATCGATTTTTCCAATCGATTTCCATTCACTTCTATGAGAAAATCTTTCAGAAAAACGATTGAAATCAGATCAAACCTGTCGGAAATTATCTATCAAGCCATCTATCTGCCAAAGAAAACCTCATGGTGTATTCCCGGCATAAGACGTTCGAGACCCAATCAAGGCACCTGGCAACACACAAGTACAAACACAATAGAGTCTCTATCCGGCACCGTCTGGGATCGGCTAATGCCGGCTAGTGCTTTCCGGTTGCTTGAAACTTAATGTTAAAAAAGGCCTTGTTAATACAGTAATATTCCCCACTCTATATACATACCACAAACTCTATATTAAATGGTAAAATACAGTAATTGAAAGTATATTAATCCTGGGAGGGTCATGTAACCCAGACTCTAAGCACTGCAGAGCCCACAAATGGCCTAAGAAGCCTTCACCATAGAAGTACTGCTGGTGATTTGTTCTGGTTGATTGAGATTTCTGGTTACTGTATATACTTGAGTATAAGTCTAGAAATTTAGGTCTGATTTACTTCATAAAAGTATAGGGGTCGACTTATACATGAGTCACAGACAACACTGGCCACACTGAGTAATGTGTGTACTAATGGTGACATTCCCATTTGCAGCAATGTACCCAGTGCACTGCTAAGTGATACATTAAGGAAAGGAATTGTCAGGAAAACACAGGTCTGAATGTCCTGGCCACAACAATTAACAAGTAAAGGGGCAGGGGGAAAATACTGGGCTGCATAAAAGGGAGTGAATAATTGCAGCACTTGGGGGCCTGGAGGAGGTATTAGCTGCACTTAAGGGACAGGAGGGGTTAATGGCTGCAATACGGTATGCAGTGCAATCATTAACCCCTTCTAATCCCCAAGTGCAGCCATTAACTTTGCTCGATAGACTTATACTTGGGTCAATAAAAAATTCCAGCTTAGGAGGGTTGAGTATTGCAGTCGACTTATACACAAGGTCAACTTGTATTCGAGTATATACGGTAGTTGAGTTCTGGATAACTGGGACGCCACTGTACATACATAGATCATGTGTGGTTTGAGGCATCACCAATGCTGCTGCATGTTCATATGACAAATTGCAGAAAAATAAGAAACACTAGGAGGAGGAGCTTGCCCTTGTGAGCTTACAATCTAGAGCGTAGTGGGGTGGAGACACAGGTTAGATGATGAGGCAATGAGCCTCCAATGCTACCTATAGCAAAATTATAGGCTTGTCTGAGTGGGTGTGTTTTGAGAGAGCGTTTCAAGGTTTCAGGCTTGGAACATGATATACGGGCTGTGGGAGAGAATTCCAGAGGAGAGGGGATGCTCGTGAGAAGTCCTGGATTCAATAGTGAGAGGAGGTGACTATGCTAGAGGACAGGGATGTGGGAATGTTCCGGGAGGGATGGTATGTAGTCTCTCAGGCTGGACCTTTAAGAACAGGAGAGTAGGGTGACCACATGGTGCAGCATTAAGGTGCCTACACATACATGCAATTTTGACTGGCCAATTTTACCTCCTCCATCTAGCATGAGGGAGGGGGGGGGGCAGCTTGTGCGCTGTAGCTCCACCCTCTTTGCACGCACTCCAGGATAATTGCGGAATTTCGTGGCACGGGGTGGTACCAGTGGAGATCAAAATGTACTTTTGTCTTTTAGTTTGAAAATGATTGGACCAATCGCAGTCGACAGGAAGGGCATTCGATTGGTCCAATCTTCATCCATTTTTTTTCTTTTAATACAAATCAGAATTATTAAGGCCTCATTGAACACCTATGATAAGGAATTAGTGTAGCTGTTTTTTTTTCTCCAAAAACTGCAATTGTTTTGTTACAAAAAAATACCCTTTAGGATACAGAAATCATTCAAAACGATTAAATCTCTCTGCCCCGTGCGCGATCTGTGAGAAGAGATATCTGCCCAGAAAGGTCATCAGCGGCCGCCTCCGGAATACGGCATCGCAGCTCTACGCCAGCTATTACCGGCACGGCCATATAATGAGCCCAGCAAACACAGATATGACAAACTACGCTGGCTGTAAAGTTAATGTGTGACCAGGATAGACCGCGGCCGGGGTTCACACGCAGCGATAAAACACGCTACACGCCAAGAGATCACGTAACCGCCATTCCTGAGATTCTGCAGCACTTTATGGGCCTGTTTTTGTTTGCTGAGGTGACTAATCAGGATTATATGACACAGCAGAAGCCACCACCTGACTCAGGTAATGCAAGACCCGGGCGATGCCTGGCCGGCGGGAGGGAGCGATGGGTGATAAATAGCTACAAAGACTTTTATAGCACTGACATCTTCTGCAGTACTTTACAGAATACATAGTCATGTCACTGACTGTCCTCAGAGGAGCTCACAATCTCATCCTACCATAGCCATAGTCTAATGTCCTACCATGTTATTATGTGTTTATATAGCACTGACATCTTCTGCAGCACATTACAGAATACATAGTCATGTCACTGACTGTCCTCAGAGGGGCTCACACGCTAATCCTACCATAGTCATAGTCTAATGTCCTACCATATTATTATGTGTTTGTAAAGTGCTGCAGAAGATGTCAGTGCTATATAGAGTACATAATCATGTCAATGACTGTCCTCAGAGGGGCTCACAATCTAATCCAGTCATAGTCTAATGTCCTACCATATTATAATTATGTATTTATATAGCACTGATATCAGCACTGTCAGTGCTATGTAAAAAAAGAATAATAATATGGTAGGACATATGACTATGGTAGGATTAGAGTGTGAGCTCCTCTGACGACAGTCAACGACATGACTATGTACTCTGTACAGTGCTGCAGAAGATGTCAGTGATATATAAATACATAATAATAATAATATGGTAGGACATTAGACTATGACTATGGTAGGATTAGAGTGTGAGCTCCTCTGAGGACAGTCAGTGACATGACTATGTACTCTGTAAAGTGCTGCAGAAGCTGTCAGTGCTATATAAATACATAATAATAATATGGTTGGACATTAGACTATGACTATGGTAGTATTAAAGTGTGAGCTCCTCTGAGGACAGTCAGTGACATGACTATGTACTCTGTAATGTGCTGAAGAAGATGTCAGTGCAATATAAATACATAATATGGTAGGCAGGGTCGGACTGGGACACTAAGGGCCCACCAAGGAAGTTTCAGCCTGGGGCCGGCCCCCTCTCCTCCTCCTCATGATAATTCATCAAGTAGTCAAATGGCAGCAGATTTCCCCACAAAATACAATCAGATTGGCGGCAGATAGCTCCACAAAATGCAATCAGGTTGGCGGCAGATATCCCCACAAAATGTAATCAGATTGGCGGCAGATATCCCCACAAAATGAAATTTGATTGGTGGCAGATTTCCCCACAAAATGCAATAAGATTGGTGGCAGATATCCCCACAAAATGCAATCAGATTGGCGGCAGATATCCCCACAAAGGCAGGTCCCCAGTTAGTGGGGACCCCAGAGTTTAGAAGGAGGGGGGCACAGCGCAGGAAGGGGGGAAATTGTGCACAAAGCGGCGAGGAGGGGGGGGGGAAGCCTCACCTAGGGCCCCCCCCCTTCCGCGTTCCCCCCCTCCAAAATTGCAGCCAGCAGCAGCGGGGAATCACTTACCGGGATGATCAGATCCATAGCTCTGCGTGCCGCTGGCTGGTCTGGTCTCCTGCACTGACTGTCCAATCACGCTCTCACAGGAAGTACTGCGAGAGCGTGATTGGTCAGTGCAGGAGACCAGAGCAGCCAGCGGCACGCAGAGCTATGAATCTCATGCCGGTAAGCTATTCCCCGCTGCTGCCGCTGGCAGGCTGGCTGCATTTTGTAGGGGAGGAAGGACCATTAGACACTGGGAAACTGTATAGGGGAGCCATTAGACAGCAGGGAACTTTATAAGGGAAGGAGATGGCCACTAGACACCAGGGAATTGTATCGGGAGGGAGGAGGATCATTAGACACTGGTGTCTAGTGTTCCTCCCTCCCCTATACAGTTCCCTTGTGTCTAGTGGTCCTCCCTCCCCTATACAGTTCCCTGGAGTCTAGTGGTCCTCCCTCCCCTATACAGTTCCCTGGTGTCTATTGGCCCCCACCCTCCCCTAATGTTTAGTGCTATCCCCCTACCTCCCCCAAATGGCTTCCCTGGTGTTCTTGGGCTTCACCTCCAAATATAGCTTCCCTGGTGGTCTAGTGTGGGCCAAACATAATGCAAAGTGAGGAAACCACTTGGGAGGTCAAAGTTAATGGTTCTGAGGGCCAGATTTGGCCCCCGGGTCAGAGTATGACATGTATGCTCTACATCTAACACAGGCCATGTTACTCTGCGAGATATCTCAATCCTCCTGACTCTTGGATCCTCCAGTCTAATATTTAAGGTAGACATTTTCTGGCTAAACTTCCTCAGTAAAGGTAATCGCTGGAGGGAGGAGGCATGGCGGCACAGGACACTGATCGGTGCAGGCTGGAAGGAGGAGGCATGGCAGCACAGGACACTGATAGGTGGAGGCTGGAGGGAGGGGGCATGGCAGCACAGGACACTGATAGGTGCAGGCTGGAAGGAGGAGACATGGCAGCACAGGACACTGATAGGTGGAGGCTGGAAGGAGGAGGCATGGCAGTACAGGACACTGATAGGTGCAGGCTGGAAGGAGGAGACATGGCAGCACAGGACACTGATATGTGCAGGCATATTTCCAGGAGAGGGTGCTAGCTGATTGGCTGCCATGTGTCTGCTGACTGTGAGGTAAGGGGTTAAAGTTTAACTCCATGATGATGTATAAGGGTCGGTTCGAACACGCCAAATTTTCACAGTTCACGGAGAACGTGAACAGCGGAACTTCGCCAGAAACTGTCTGCCGGCGGACCGTTTGGGCCATCTCTACCCACAGAAAGTGCACATGGTGGATAACCACAAGAGTTTTGTATGGAGGCTGATCTGAGAATGAAGGAAGAAGACAGAGATCAATGGGGTGGAATAATTAAACCTCCCCTGGTGGTATTCTCGAGTCAGGCTTGGGGTGGAAAAAAGAAGCCAGGAGCGGTAATCCTGAGCCTGACTCTGGGTAGCCACCGAGAGGTATGGAGAGACAGCAGCAGTGTGGCGGCATTTCAACTCACCTCCACTGGATGCAGACGATGGAAGCCATTTTCCCTCCAGTCCTCGGAGGCTCTCGTTCCGTCTGGTGAGATTGGTGTTTGTTGTCACGGTGACAGACGTCAATCTCACTATAGAGTTATGGCACCACCCAGAAGACGGAGGGATAATTGCTGTGCTGAATCCCAGGGAGGTGAGTAAGTTCAGGGCTGCCGCAGATCTCACTGCGGTATGATTTGCCTAACCCTAAACCCCCTTTCCTAACACATAGACCTAAACCCCCCCTTCCTAACGCCTAACACTAAAACCCCCCTTCCTATGCATAACCCTAAATCACCCTTTCCTAACACCTGGACCTAAATCCCCCTTCCTGATGCCTAACCCTAAGACCCCCCCCCCCCTTCCTGACACCTAACCCTAAAACCCCCCTTTATGACGCCTAACTTTAAGATCCCCTTCCTAATGCCTAACCCTAAGACCCCCCCTTCCTGATGCCTAACCCTAAAACCCCCCTTCCTGACTCCTAACCCTAAAACCCCCCTTCCTGATGCCTTACCCTAAAACCCCACTTCCTGACGCCTAACCCCAAAACCCCCCTTCCTGACTCCTAACCCTAAACCCCACTTCCATGATGCCCAACCCTAAGACCCTTCCTTCCTGATGCCTAACTCTAAAACCTCCCTTCTAATGCCTAACCATAAAACCCCCTTTCCTGACGCAGAACATTAAAACCCCCCTTCCTGATGCCTAACCCTAAAACCCCACTTCCTGATGCCTAACCCTAAAACCCCCCTTCCTGACTCCTAATCCTAACCCCCCCCTTCCTGATGCCTAACCCTAAAACCTCCCTTCCTGACGCCTAACCCTAAACCCCCCTTCCTGATGCCTAACCCTAAACCCCCCTTCCTGATGCCTAACCCTAAAACCCCCCTTCCTGGAGCCTAACCCTAACCCCCCCTTCCTGACGCCTAACCCTAAAACCCCCTTTCCTAACACCTGGACCTAAATCCCCTTTCCTGATGCCTAACCCTAAGACCCCCCCCCCCCTTCCTGATGCCTAACCCTAAAACCCCACTTCCTGACGCCTAACCCTAAACCCCCCTTCCTGATGCCTAACCCTAAACTCCCCTTCCTGATGCTTAACCCTAAAACCCCCCTCCATGATGCCTAAACCCCCCCCCCTTTCTGATGCCTAACCCTAAACCCCCTTCCCTCCACCGCAAATAATGTTAATTCAAAAATGTTAAATTTGTAAAGCAAATTACAAAATGATCGTTTTCAAAACTATAATTCTCAAAACAAAACAGTTGAACCCGCTATTTTTCGGGCACCCAAATGTCTACCTTTGGCACCCAATAGCTGATAATTTGCATTAGTGCCTATATGGGGCTCCCCAATAGTCCAATAGCCCCAGGCGACCAAATTTCCTGCTTGCGTAAAGTTACCCATACATTACAAAATTTTCCATCAATCAATGAAGCGATCGACTTTTGAGCAATGACAGCAGTGTGGCCCACGCACTACAAGCGAGATCCTGACTACTACGACACTACAACCAATTCTCCCTCACTAATCCAGCTGACCCATGTTGTGCCTCCATGCTATGACACCAGAAATTGATACCGTGTCGATCACTTATCCATATCCTTCACCACTGACCAGTGTTGCTCTCCACGGCCTCCTGATCATGGGTAACCCGTGACCATGAGCTGTTTTTTCCTGATCACGAGGTCAGATTCCAAATTCGTGATTGCCTCTCGATCACGGATTCAGTTCCCAATGCACCCGCAATCGTGGTCCAAATCCGACTCGTGATCACGGCCGTGATTATAACCTGAAAACCCGCCGACTTTAATGGTTAATAGCAAAGCCCACTTACATGCTAGAAACACCAAATTTGCAGGGAGAACAGTGGGAACAAGAGGAATTTTTCTTTTCAAAAAGACGGTATAGTTTGAGAAAAATCGTTTTAAAATCGATGAGGTCTTTATTTTTAAAAAAAAATTCTCCTTGTTCCCACTGTTCTTCTTAATATATGTGGCAAACAGGGCCGGGCCGAGGCGAGAGAGGCTTCAGCCTCAGGGCGCAATGTAGGAGGGGGCGCAGGGCGGGGCCGGGCAGAGACAAGAGAGGCTCCAGCCTCAGGGCGCAGTGTAGGAGGGGGAGCAGGGCGGAGCCAAGGCAGAGGTAAGAGAGTCTCCAGCCTCAGGGCGCAGTGTAGGAGGGGGTGCAGGGCTGGGCCAAGGCAGAGGCGAGAGAGGCTCCAGCCTCAGGGCGCAGTGTAGGAGGGGGCGCACAACTCACTCAGCTATCATTCCCCTATTGTGTTTGAAGCAGAAAAAAATAAGAAAAGGAGATACATGGCAGTGACTGCAAGCCAGATAACTAGAGATTAAGGTATTGGGGGCCCTGGGGCGTCTCTCAGTCTAATAGCAATCAGTGTGTGACGGCTGGGATCGAGCAGACTGGAACAATCGATTCTTTCTCGATCCGATAAAATTATCAGATTGAATGGTCGATCGTACAGGAAAATCAAGCAATGTATGGGCACCTATAGAGTTCGGTGTGTAGATACAGACTGGGGAAGGAAGAGTAACTGGGTGACAAATCAGATTCTAAACTTCGGATGAAGTAGAGCTTCCATCTCTTTCTCAAATCAAACCAGCGTGGTGACACTTTACTGTCTGGACGTCTGGACAGTGGAAAAAACTTGATGGATTTCACATAAGCCAGAAGTCCCACAGCTGGCCGAGGAGGTCACAGTTTAATGTGGTGTCAGTTTCTGGGCATCAGTCAGGGGGGTTCTTCAGTCCAGAATATGAGATTTTTACCCCGCGCTCGCAGGGCCGGCCCGTCACTTTTTGCCGCCTGAGGCAAATGTGGCAGCCGCCCCCCCCCCCCCCGGACGGCCGCCGAGCCGGAGGGGTAGCGGGCAGGTCGGGGGTATTGTGCCTAGTGGTGGGGAGGGGGGTCGGACCCCCCCCCCCCTCCCTCGCCTGTGTCCCCCGATCTGCGCTCCCCTCCAGCCTGTAATTAGTAAGCTGTTGTCAGATCATAAGAGGCACGGACGGGGAGGACTCACCTTTTCCGCGTTCCATCGTGCGCTCCATTGACGTCACTTCCTGCATCGCCGTCCACTTACAATACAGTGGGCGGTGATGCAGGAAGTGATGTCAGTGGAGCGCTCGCTGGAACGCGGAAAAGGTGAGTCCTCCCTGCCCGTGCCTCTTACAATCTGGCAGCAGCTTACTAATTACAGGCTGGAGGGGAGCGCAGATCGGGGGACCTAGGCGAGGGAGGGGGGGGGGGGTCCGACGCCCCTCCCCACCGCTAGGCACAATACCCCCGACCTGCCCGCTACCCCTCCGGCTCGGCGGCCGGCCCCCCCGGGCGGGTGCCGCCCTTTGAAGTTTGCCGCCTGAGGCAAATGTTTCACCCCGCCTCATGAGCGGGCCGGCCCTGCGCGCTCGGCCCTCTCTCCTTCTCCCCATCCCTCTGTGAGCTGCCAGCACTGAGACAACATGAAACTGAATCTTCATTAACTTAATAGCAGAGTGTCCATTAGCAATACTTGATCCGTACCTGGCACAGCGATGTGTTGCGTCTGATGAGCATAATATAGATGTGCGATAAACGCAGCACAGGCGCCAACTTGGCAACTTTGAGAAAAGTTCCATTTTGTCCCGTCAGCAGCGAGGGAATCTACATGAATCATTCTGGACTCCGCTTTTAGCTTGTGCGCAAGGCTTGTGTACTGCGCTCCTGTGACAGGCGCCATCATTTTATAATCATGAAGCCAATTCCTGAAAAAACGTGTAGCCAGTCAGTGACCCCTCCCCCTCCTGACAGATGCATATTGTATATATTCTGCAGATTAGGAGATGGACATGAGCAACATTCTGCAGATCTCTAGAGAGGTCAGTGATGGGATAATCTGCAGAATATATACAATATGTCTCTGTCAGGAGGGGAGGGGCAGAGCAACATTCTGCAGATCTCTAGAGAGGTCAGTGATGAGATAATCTGCAGAATATATACAATATGTATCTGTCAGGAGGGGGAGGGGCAGAGTGATGTTCTGCAGATCTGTAGAGAGGCCAGTGATGGGATAATCTGCAGAATATATACAATATGTATCTGTCAGGAGGGGGAGGGGCAGAGCAATGTTCTGCAGATCTCTAGAGAGGCCAGTGATGGGATAATCTGCAGAATATATACAATATGTATCTGTCAGGATGGGAGGGGCAGAGCGATGTTCTGCAGATCTCTAGAGAGATCAGTGATGGGATAATCTGCAGAATATATACAATATGTATATATCAGGAGGGGGAGGGGCAGAGCAATGTTCTGCAGATCTCTAGAGAGGCCAGTGATGAGATAATCTGCAGAATATATACAATATGTATCTGTCAGGAGGGGGAGGGGCAGAGCAATGTTCTGCAGATCTCTAGAGGGGCCAGTAATGGGATAATCTGCAGAATATATATAATATGTATCTGTCAGGAGGGGGAGGGGCAGAGCAATGTTCTGCAGATCTCTAGAGAGGTCAGTGATGAGATAATCTGCAGAATATATACAATATGTATCTGTCAGGAGGGGGAGGGGCAGAGCGATGTTCTGCAGATCCATAGAGAGGTCAGTGATGAGATAATCTGCAGAATATATACAGTATGTATCTGTCAGGAGGGGGAGGGGCAGAGCGATGTTCTGCAGATCTCTAGAGAGGCCAGTGATGGGATAATCTGCAGAATATATATAATATGTATCTGTCAGGAGGGGAGGGGCAGAGCAATGTTCTGCAGATCTCTAGAGAGGCCAGTGATGGGATAATCTGCAGAATATATACAATATGTATCTGTCAGGAGGGGGAGGGGCAGAGCAATGTTCTGCAGATCTCTAGAGAGGTCAGTGATGGGATAATCTGCAGAATATATACAATATGTATCTGTCAGGAGGGGGAGGGGGCAGAGCAATGTTCTGCAGATCTCTAGAGAGGCCAGTGATGGGATAATCTGCAGAATATATACAATATGTATCTGTCAGGAGGGGGAGGGGCAGAGCGATGTTCTGCAGATCTCTAGAGAGGTCAGTGATGGGATAATCTGCAGAATATATATGAATATGTATCTGTCAGGAGGGGGAGGGGGAGAGTGATGTTCTGCAGAGCTCTAGAGAGGTCAGGGATGGGATAATCTGCAGAATATATACAATATGTATCTGTCAGGAGGGGAGGGGCAGAGCGATGTTCTGCAGATCTCTAGAGAGGCCAGTAATGGGATAATCTGCTGAATATATACAATATGTATCTGTCAGGAGGGGGAGGGGCAGAGCAATGTTCTGCAGATCTCTAGAGAGATCAGTGATGGGATAATCTGCAGAATATATACAATATGTATATATCAGGAGGGGGAGGGGCAGAGCAATGTTCTGCAGATCTCTAGAGAGGCCAGTGATGAGATAATCTGCAGAATATATACAATATGTATCTGTCAGGAGGGGGAGGGGCAGAGCAATGTTCTGCAGATCTCTAGAGGGGCCAGTAATGGGATAATCTGCAGAATATATATAATATGTATCTGTCAGGAGGGGGAGGGGCAGAGCAATGTTCTGCAGATCTCTAGAGAGGTCAGTGATGAGATAATCTGCAGAATATATACAATATGTATCTGTCAGGAGGGGGAGGGGCAGAGCGATGTTCTGCAGATCCATAGAGAGGTCAGTGATGAGATAATCTGCAGAATATATACAGTATGTATCTGTCAGGAGGGGGAGGGGCAGAGCGATGTTCTGCAGATCTCTAGAGAGGCCAGTGATGGGATAATCTGCAGAATATATATAATATGTATCTGTCAGGAGGGGAGGGGCAGAGCAATGTTCTGCAGATCTCTAGAGAGGCCAGTGATGGGATAATCTGCAGAATATATACAATATGTATCTGTCAGGAGGGGGAGGGGCAGAGCAATGTTCTGCAGATCTCTAGAGAGGTCAGTGATGGGATAATCTGCAGAATATATACAATATGTATCTGTCAGGAGGGGGAGGGGCAGAGCGATGTTCTGCAGATCTCTAGAGAGGCCAGTGATGGGATAATCTGCAGAATATATACAATATGTATCTGTCAGGAGGGGAGGGGCAGAGCGATGTTCTGCAGATCTCTAGAGAGGCCAGTAATGGGATAATCTGCTGAATATATACAATATGTATCTGTCAGGAGGGGGAGGGGCAGAGCAATGTTCTGCAGATCTCTAGAGAGGTCAGTGATGGGATAATCTGCAGAATATATATGAATATGTATCTGTCAGGAGGGGGAGGGGGAGAGTGATGTTCTGCAGAGCTCTAGAGAGGTCAGGGATGGGATAATCTGCAGAATATATACAATATGTATCTGTCAGGAGGGGGAGGGGCAGAGCGATGTTCTGCAGATCTCTAGAGAGGTCAGTGATGGGATAATCTGCAGAATATATACAGTATGTATCTGTCAGGAGGGGGAGGGGCAGAGCGATGTTCTGCAGATCTCTAGAGAGGTCAGCGATGGGATAATCTGCAGAATATATACAATATGTATCTGTCAGGAGGGGGAGGGGAGAGCAATGTTCTGCAGATCTCTAGAGAGGTCAGTGATGGGATAATCTGCAGAATATATATGAATATGTATCTGTCAGGAGGGGGAGGGGCAGAGCGATGTTCTGCAGATCTCTAGAGAGGCCAGTGATGGGATAATCTGCAGAATATATACAATATGTATCTGTCAGGAGGGGGAGGGGCAGAGCGATGTTCTGCAGATCTCTAGAGAGGTCAGTGATGGGATAATCTGCAGATTACAATATGTATATATCAGGAGGGGAAGGGGCAGAGCGATGTTCTGCAGATCTCTAGAGAGGCCAGTGATGGGATAATCTGCAGAATATATACAATATGTATCTGTCAGGAGGGGGAGGGGCAGGGCAATGTTCTACAGATCTCTAGAGAGGCCAGTGGTGGAATAATCTGCAGAATATATACAATATGTATCTGTCAGGAGGGGAGGGGCAGAGCAATGTTCTGCAGATCTCTAGAGAGGTCAGTGATGGGATAATCTGCAGAATATATACAGTATGTATCTGTCAGGAGGGGGAGGGGCAGAGCAATGTTCTGCAGATCTGTAGAGAGGCCAGTGGTGGGATAATCTGCAGAATATATACAATATGTATCTGTCAGGAGGGGGAGGGGAGAGCGATGTTCTGCAGACTCTAGAGAGGACAGCGATGGGATAATCTGCAGAATATATACAATATGTATCTGTCAGGAGGGGAGGGACAGAGCAATGTTCTGCAGATCTCTAGAGAGGTCAGTGATGGGATAATCTGCAGAATATATACAATATGCATCTGTCAGGAGGGGTTAAGGGCAAGTCTCCAGAACATTGCTCTGCCCATCACCTCCTGACAAATATATGTTAGTATTGTTTGCAGATTAATTGGTAACTATTTTAGTTCTATAAAATACATGGGAAAAAACCCCTGCACATAAAATACATCTTGGCAATACTTGAATCCCTTTTGCTTTTTGTTGTTCCCTCGGTGGCGACGTTGTATCCGTCACCCCATAATCCCAGCCCATTGCGCCAATCATTTACTCCCGACTCCATAAAAGCGAAAAAGACCTGAATGCCGGGTGTCAGCGGCGCTTACAAGCCCGGCGAATGGAGCCGTGGTGATTTATACTAAACGCCGCGTTATAATAATCAGGCGTAGCCGGCGGTGCCTCGTCCCCCTTTATTTATTTTTTTCCTGCCGACTCAGTATTTTCCCCGCAAACGGCGCTTAAAGCCTTTCACTATTTCATCCTGATTACTTACAAACAGCATTTCCAAAATTAGTGTTTTGTTGTAAGATGGGGGGTATTACGATCGGCGGCGCGAAAGTCGAGAGATAAATGGCTTATTTAAGGAGGCAAAGATATTGCTCTATAACGCCGCGGTGGAAAAAACAGCCTCTTTAATAGCCGTATTATGTTTCATTATAATGTAGAGCTATTACAGGCGGCGTGCATTTATTTGTGCCGTGCCGCGGAGATTGGTCGCGGGGAGCTATTCGAAGACTCGCGTTCGCTTCCTTTCAAAAGCTGAGCTGTGTTCATGGCGGGTTTTTGTTTTTTTTATTTATTTTTTCCGATCTTGGTAGGAAAAAGAAAAGGAACAAAAAAAAAAAAGAAGGATAGCCAAGAAATCCGATGGGTTTTTAAGCAACGGAGGTAAATCATGAGAGGTTGGCGGTTTTTCTATGGCGCTTGGCCTGTCAGCATCAATTCTGCCCGCCTTGGCATTTGCATTCCGCAGCCCTTTGTTCCTCGGCTTGCACAGCCAAGTAATTGAATCAGCAAAAAATCTCCAAATGTCCCCGCAGATTCTATTCAGCGGCTGTCCGGCAGTATCACGGCGGCTGCTGGAACATGGCAGGGACCGGTTTAAAGGGAATCTGAGGTGCAGCGGCCGCTGGAACATGGCAAGGACCGGTTTAAAGGGAATCTGAGGTGCGGCAACTGCTGGAGCATGGCAGGGACCGGTTAAAAGGGAATCTGAGGTGCGGCGGCCGCTGGAGCATGGCAGGGACCGGTTTAAAGGGAATCTGAGGTGTGGCGGCCGCTGGAACATGGCAGGGACCGGTTTAAAGGGATTCTGAGGTGTGGCGGCCGCTGGAGCATGGCAGGGATCGGTGTAAAGGGAATCTGAGGTGTGGCGGCCGCTGGAACATGGCAAGGACGGGTTTAAAGGGAATCTGAGGTGTGGCGGCCACTGGAACATGGCAAGGACCGGTTTAAAGGGAATCTGAGGTGTGGCGGCCGCTGGAACATGGCAGGGACCGGTTTAAAGGGATTCTGAGGTGTGGCGGCCGCTGGAGCATGGCAGGGATCGGTGTAAAGGGAATCTGAGGTGTGGCGGCCGCTGGAACATGGCAAGGACGGGTTTAAAGGGAATCTGAGGTGTGGCGGCCACTGGAACATGGCAAGGACCGGTTTAAAGGGAATCTGAGGTGCGGTGGCCGCTGGAACATGGCAAGGACGGGTTTAAAGGGAATCTGAGGTGTGACGGCCGCTGGAACATGGCAGGGACTGGTTTAAAGGGATTCTGAGGTGTGGCAGCCGCTGGAGCATGGCAGGGATCGGTTTAAAGGGAATCTGAGGTGCGGCAGCCGCTGGAACATGGCAAGGACCAGTTTACAGGGAATCTGAGGTGCGACGGCCACTGGAACATGGCAAGGATGGGTTTAAAGGGAATCTGAGGTACGCGGCCACCGATGCATGGCAGGGACCAGTTTAAAGGGATCTGAGGTGTGGCGGCCGCTGGAACATGGCAGGGACTGGTTTAAAGGGAATCTGAGGTGCGGCGGCCGCTGGAACATGGCAGGGACCGGTTTAAAGGGAATCTGAGGTGTAGTGGCTGCTGGAACATGGCAAGGACCGGTTTAAA
This sequence comes from Hyperolius riggenbachi, assembly GCF_040937935.1. Taxonomy (NCBI): domain Eukaryota; kingdom Metazoa; phylum Chordata; class Amphibia; order Anura; family Hyperoliidae; genus Hyperolius; species Hyperolius riggenbachi. The sequence continues at coordinate 287,076,196 of NC_090653.1, forward strand.
GGGAATCTGAGGTGCGTAGCTGCTGGAACATGGCAAGGACGGGTTTAAAGGGAATCTGAGGTGCGGCGGCCGCTGGAACATGGCAGGGAGCGGTTTAAATGGAATCTGAGGTGCGGCGGCCGCTGGAACATGGCAGGGAGCGGTTTAAATGGAATCTGAGGTGCGGCGGCCTCTGGAACATGGCAAGGACCGGTTTAAAGGGAATCTGAGGTGTGGCAGCCGCTGGAATATGGCAGGGACCGGTTTAAAGGGAATCTGAGGTGTTGCGGCCGCTGGAACATGGCAGGGACCATTTTAAAAGGAATCTGAGGCCTTTTCAAGCCCGCTCTCCAGACACAAAAATATTTTCCACTTTCTGAGCAGTGAAGTCTGTATTCACCAGTGTTTTCCATCAGCGGCTTGCTGCAGCCCAGACTTCCAGAGCTCCAGGCTGGGATCTCGTTAGACAGCTTGTGCTGCCCCGCCCCTCCATTCTTCAAGCCCAACAACAGCAGAAGCTCTGCCCACAGAGCCTGCCATTAACACCTGCAAATGGGCTGCTTCAGGTCCCCTGATCAAAATCTTTTTAAAAAGCAGGTGTTTGGGGACATTGCTCAGTAAGCCAGCAGATTGGATACGTAACTTTATTGCAAGCTATCAGTTGTAAAGGAAAGCGAAAAAAACGTGAGAATTTGGAATTGTGAGCTACATTCACAAGAGAAGATACAGCAGTCAGTTTCCCACCTGGGTTCCCTTGTGGTCAGTACACTGGAGGCCCAGCCACACCTAAGCGATAAGCGGGCTCTCGCTAGTGCTTTGTTACCCTATGGCAGTGTTCTCATTGCCGCCAATTGCGGGTGTTTTGCAATTAGCGCCAATCACAAACGCGTTACCTGTAGCAGTTTTGAGGCGATTCTGGAGCGTTGGGGATCGCTTCTGCTATAGGGATCCCAGGCAAAAATACCCATTTGTGTTAAAAAAAAATACATTGATGTGTGGAGTCCTCTCCCCGAGCCTCTTTAACCTCTTGTCTTGTCACCCATTCAAGCTGGGATAGCCAGAATGTGGTGCCCAGACAGTGTGGGGCTCTGCACCCTGAGCTATACCAGCCTGCATGTGTCATGGTATGGGGGGGGCTTTGGAAGAGAGGAAGGGGGGATCCCATTACCAAGAAGTGTAAAATGAAATAAAACTACAAAACCACCCAGTAAAATCCTTTAATATTTTTAAAGAGGAACTGTTGTGAAAATCTTAACATTTAAAACACATACAAATAAGAAGTACGTTTCTTCCAGAGTAAAATGAGGTATATGTTACTTTTCTCCTATGTTGCTGTCACTTACAGTAAGTAGTAGAACTCTGACAGAAGCGACAGGTTTTGGGTTAGTCCATCTCTTCATGGAGGATTCTTAGCACGGCCTTTGTTCTTTATAAAGATGTTCCCTACAAAGGATTTATACAAAGATACTGGCCAGCCTCCCTGCTCACCGTACACTTTTTTGGCAGTCGGACAGAGCAACTGCCATTCACCAAGTACATTTTCAAAACAAAGAAATCCCTGTGAACCCCCCACCCCGCACAAGGAGATGGGCTAGTCCAAAACCTGTCGCTTCTCCCAGATTTCTACTGCCTGCCTACTGTAAAGCTGGCCATACACTAGGCCGATTCCCGCCAGATCGACAGCAGATTCGGTCACTGGGATCGAATCTGCTGTCGCATCGTTCCCGCTACACGCCGAATTTCAATCTATTTCGTCCGATCCCGTTGATCGCTCCGTGCGGAAAATTACCGATCGCCTGCGGGTAGGGAGCACGTCACTAGCCGCGTTCGAGTGCCCGACGACCGGCGCAAGAGCGGCAATACATTACCTGCTCCGCCGGCGCGACTCACCCCGGTCACCGCTGCTCCGTCTCCGCGCTGGTCTCCGGGTCTTCACTTCTTCCTGCCCGGCAGGAAGTTTAAACAGTAGAGGGCGCTCTACTGTTTAAAACTTCCTGCCGGGCAGGAAGAAGTGAAGCATGCCGGGGCCGGAGACCAGAGCGGAGACGGAGCAGCGATGACCGGGGGCAGTCACGCCGGCGAAGCAGGTAATGTATGCGGGGGGGGGGGGGGGGGGGGGAGCGGCGGCAGCACCACCACCACAGATGGTGAACGGTTTCAGGCTGAAATCGGTTCACAATCTGTTTGCAGTAAAGGTAGCCATACGATCCCTCTCTGATCAGATTCGATCAGAGAGGGATCTATCTGCTGGTCGAATCTGATGGCAAATCGACCAGTGTATGGCTACCTTTACCTTTAGTGACAGCAACATAGGAGAAAAGTAATTTATGGCTCATTTTACTCTGGAAGGAACGTACTTCTTAATTGTATGTGTTTACATATATTTAACATTTTAGGGCTGGTTCAGACGGGCGTTTTTGTGGCATTTAACGCAGCGTTTCAGACGCAGCGTTTTTTGGGATCTACTGCCATCCCATGCAAGTGAATGGGAGCGTTTAGAGCTGGCTTTTGCAGGCTTTCATGAAAGCCTGGCAGTAGATCCCAGCGTTGCGTCTAGTCTCAAAAGCAACATGCTGCTTTCAGAGGCAGTAAACGCGAGGAAACAATAGCAGAGACCAGAACTGCTAGCCTTGAACGCTTTTCAAAAGCTTTCAAAAGCTAGCTTTTAAACGCTGGCGTTTAAACGCTGGCGTTTGAACGCAATGCCAAGCAAAAGCTCAGCAGACGCCCGTGTGAACCAGCCCTTAAGATTGTTACGACAGAGGTCCTAATGATACCAGAGCCCAACCGCCTCTGTTGAAAAAAAGCATATTGTGCTGGTGGGAGGGTGTTTGTTGTTACTCACTTAGACAAACGCTCTCTCCCGTCTCCACAGCATGAATTGCAGAGGGCTGCGGAGTGCGCATGCCGGGACCCCAGTAATGGGAGCAGAAAGGAAATACTGCGCATGCGTTAAACCCCCCCCCCCCCCCCCCCCCCCGCCAGCACAATGTGTGTGTTTTTTTTGTGTTTTTTTAACAGAGGCAATAATTCGGCTCCTTTAACCACAGCCAGAGATTGATTAGGATGCAATATGCCTCTAGGCAAGGTTGTGGATTTGACACTTCCTTGTGGTTCTATTTTTTAAACTGAAGTGTAGAGAGGTCAGAGAAGGTGGCAGGTGGGACCCTTGACACCCACTGGGCCCCAGGCACCTGCCTTGGTTGTCTGGTGGATGATCCTGCTCTGACCATAACGGCTAACCTTTTATTAATGATCCCACGCCATGAAGATGAGAATGCACTGAAAAAAATGGAGCAGCGCGCCCGCAGAGGCAGGCGAGTTATGCTGCAGGGTCATTGCAGGGTCCCTGGGGAGACCTGAGGGGCCCAACAGTAGTTGAGGGCCCTGGGGCATTTGCCAAGGTTGCCCCAATTGTAGCGCCAGCCCTGCGTGGGATTGTTAAAGGTTAAAGAGTAACTCCAGTGAAAATAATGTAATAAAAAAAAGTGCTGCATTTTTACAATAATTATGTATAAATGATTTAGTCATTTTACAATGGGCAAACACTCTTTCCTCTCCCTGATTTACATTCTGACATTTATCACATGGTGACATTTTTACTGCTGGCAGGTGATGTAGCTGCTTTTTTGGCAGTTGGAAACAGCTGTAAACAGCCTTTTTACCACAATGCAACAAGGTTCACAGACAGGAAACTGCCAGGACCATGGTCCTCAGAGGTTCCTGTGGGAGGGGTTTCACCAAAATATCAGTCATACAGCACCCCCTGATGGTCTGTTTGTGAAAAGGAATATATTTCACATACAAAAGGGGGTATCAGCTAGTGATTGGGATAAAGTTCAATTCTTGGTCGGAGTTTCTCTTTAAGGGACACTTAAGCCAGGAATGAAAAATCAGTTCAACCTCCCTGGCGGTAAGCCCGTGCTGAGCACTTTGCTAGCTGTGTGTGCAATGCAATCGCCGCCGCTACCCGCCGATCCGCCGCTATTCGTCGCGCCGCGGCTCCCCCCCCCCCGCCCCCGTGCGCTACCTGGCCAATCAGTGCCAGGCAGCGCTGTGGGGTGGATGGGAGTCCCCTTTGACGTCACGACGTCGATCATCCCGCCCGTCGCCATGGCGACGGGGATGCCCTCCAGGAGATCCCGTTCTTTGAACCGGATCTCCTGATCTCTGATCGCCGGAGGCGATTGGAGGGGCTGGGGGGATGCCGCTGAGCAGCGGCTATCATGTAGCGAGACCTTGTCTTGCTACATGAAAAAAAAAAACAAAAAAAAATGGATTTGCTGCCCCCGGGCGGATTTTTAGCAAACAGCCAGGAGGGTTAAGGGCCCATTCACAATTGCTAAACACAAAACGCTAGCTTTTTGCTAGCGTTTTTGTGTTAAACGCAGAAAAAAAAAACAGCATTCACACTTGGCGATTTTTTAGCAATCGCGTTTAGTGCTTCTATAGCACTGAAACGCGATCGCTAGGAAATAGTCTGAAAATAATGCAGGCTACACGTTTGTGTTTGGCGATTTGCGTTAATCGCCCAAGTAAGAACGGGCCCATAGGAGGGGATTATTGCACTAGAGCTTTAAAAAGCGCTAGAGCTTGAGCGTTTTGCCGAAATCACCGGCAAATCGCTCTAGTATGAATGGGCCCTTACTCACCTGGGGCTTCTACCAGCCCCCTGCAGCCGTCCCGTGCTCTCGCAGCCACTCGCAGATACTCCTGCCCCCCGCTAGCTCCGTTCTCGCTGACAGGCCTGGCCACGCGTGATTTTCTTCGTGTTCCCATCTGCAATAGCACCCTGCACCTGTGGAGGACGCTACTGAAAACGGGAACATGAAGAAGGATACGCGTGGCCAGGCCTGCGCAGGCGCAGAAAGCCCGCCGACTCCCTGTCAGCTAGGCCACTACTTTCGGCTCGCAAAACACTAGGTGCTGCCTAAACTGATGGAAGTCGTGTATAATATAGGAACGTGAGAAAATTGCTATGCGATTTTTTTTTCCATCCAATCTGGTCATTCAACATTTTTACTTTGCAAATTGCAATCGTGCCATGCTTCTGTCGGATTGCATGAGAATCGCCGCAGAAACGCGGTAGTGGGAATGAAAAGGGTCCTAAGAGAGCCATTATCCTCAGTTACACCTCGGGCTGTACACAAGCTAGATAAAGTGGGCACACACAAAATTACATTTTTTTTTCCTGACTTGGGAGTCGAACTCCTGACCTCGTGCTTCACAGGCAGAGGAATTACCTCTGAGAAAATCAGCCAGCAAAAAAAACAAAAGGTAGTTCAAACAATGTTGTTCACATTCCAAAGGACTATGTTGTTAGAACACTGCATGCACAATTTGAATTGATGCATGCTGTGGAAAAATGTAGTTTGAACGACCTGTACACACCGACCGACTGCACAATATCTGCCCAATGGTTGTCTGAATTGATCTGCCAGTTGGATCAGGCAGATATCGATCACTCATCATTTAGCTACGTATTTTAGGATTGTCATTTTAAATGGCGAAATCTGTTGTTCGGACATTTCAAACAACTTTTATCTAGTGTCTGTACAGGGCCTTCTGAGTTGTTTTTTTAATAAAAAACAGAGCTCTGTAAGTTTTAAACATTCTCTGCGTATCTGAGGTCAAACTAGTTGCACATTTACACTAAAATCAGGTCCTTCCGGTAACCAAAATACATGTTAAAGTCCAACCAGCAGAAAATAAGCCATATTTAACTACTTCAGCCTTCAGTCGTTTTCACTTTATGCATCCGAGCAATGTTCACCTCCCATTCATTAGCCTATAACTTTATCAATACTTATCACAATGAACTGATCTATATCTTGTTTTTTTCCGCCACCAATTAGGCTTTCTTTGGGTGGTACATTTTGCTAAGAGCTACTTTACTGCAAATGCATTTTAACAGGAAGAATAAGAAAAAAAACTGAAAAAATTCATTATTTCTCTGTTTTCAGCCATTATAGTTTTAAAATAATACATGCCTCCATAATTAAAACTCTTTTATTGTATTTGCCCATATGTCCCGGTTATTACACTGTTAAAATTATGTCTCTATCAAAATGTATGGCGACAATATTTTATTTGGAAATAAAGGTGCATTTTTTTCCGTTTTGCATCCATCACTATTTACAAGTTTAAAATAAAAAAAAATATATAGAAATATTTCATCTTTACATTGATATTTAAAAAGTTTAGACCCTTAGGTAAATATTTACATTTTTTTTTATTGTAATGTTTTTTTTTTTATATTAAACATTTTATTTGGGTATTTTTGGGGAGGGTGGGATGTAAACAGTAGTTTTATAATGTAAATATGTGTTAAGTTTTATTTTTTTTACTTTTAGTTGTAGTTTTACTTTTTGGCCACAAGATGGCGGCCATGAGTTTGTTTACATGACGTCACTCTAAGCGTAACATACGCTTAGAAGGACGCATGGGGGACGCAACAGCCAGAAAAAGCGAAGCTTCTGAAAGAAGCTGTCGCTTTTTCTGCGGGGGAGAGGAATCAGTGATCGGGCACCATAGCCCGATTCACTGATTCCTGGGCTAACGATCCACGGTCGCGGGAGCGCACATGGCCTCCTGGGCGTAGCTAGTACGTCCAGGAGGCCGAAGTAGTTAAAGTAACTCTGAAGTGGAAATAAACTTATGATATAATGCATTGTATGTGTAGTACAGCTAAGAAATAGAACATTAGTAGCAAAGAAAATAGTCTCATCGTTTTCCAGTACAGGTAGTTAAACTTCAGTTATCTATGCAAAAGAGCTTCTCTGAGCTCTTCCACCCACTTGATCCAATACAGTCCTGTTTTCTAAAGCACTTAAACAGGCAAGAAACAGTGAGAGACAGCTTGAGATAAGGTTTTACTGCAGGAAAGTTCGAAGAGCCATTAGCCCTGCTTTGTTTTATAGTTTAAAATATAGAATGTGGTTTATAAACTGCAAATATGACTGAATGATCATGTAATGTTATTAAACAAAACTATATAACTAAAAATAAGAGACTTTTCTTTGCTACGGATGTTCTATTCATTATTTGTACTGCACAATACAGACAAACACAGAACATTTATATTGTGCTTTTCTCCTGGCGGACTCAAAGCGCCCGAGCCGCAGTCACTAGGGCGTGCTCTATAGGCAGTAGCAGAGTTAGGAAGTCTTGCCCAAGGTCTCCTACATACAATTCATCATGGTTTTTTTTTTTGTTTTTTTTTTTAAAATAAATAAAGTGTACTTTAAAACCCAGAAATTTGTGTTGAATTTTACTTCATCCCAAATTTGATAATCGGCGCCTCAGCCAAGCGGATTTCCATAATATACAGTCAGAAATGGCGGCCTCCACATTTCTCGCTCTCCGTATTCCTTTAATCATGTCATCACTTGTCCCCGCTTCACAAAATACCAATTTTGTTCTATGCCACCTAAAACGCTGTTTACAGAGAGAAAAGAAAGAATCCGGAGGCTGTCAGGCGGAGGGGTTGCTGCCGCCGCCGATCGGAAAATGATGTTTTGCCTTTGGTGGGAATTAAAATATCTTTAAGACAACACGGCTGACAGGAGTGTTTAGCTGTGTAATTAAGCCGTGTGTTTTCACAGCCACCAATAAGACCGAATTATCCGACAATTTCATACATTATTCATGATCGTCAGCCGCTTGACGCAGCACGGCGAGAGCGCTCTCCGAAATTCTCCTCCGCGGGGAACCCAGCTGAGAATCTCACAGAGACGCTCACTGCCTTCCCTATCATGGGCCTTACTGAATCCAGGAGTCTCACTTCTCTGGCTGCATTCTCCATTCCGGAAAAACAAACTGTGGTTTTCAATCAGTTGTGCTCTAATTTTTTTTTTTTTGCTTACACTATATTGCATTATAAGATACGTAAAGCATTTGTAAGCTCAGTTGACCTCAGGAAGTGAATTATTTGCCCACAAAACACAGTGACAGGCTGTCTGATTGCTCCCAATAGGTGGGTCCTTTTTCTTAATACTGATGAGGAACTTTTATCCTGCTTAACCTACTCTGGTTCCTGGACGTAGAAACTACGTCCAGGAACCATGCGCTTCTGCGGCCGTGCATGCGCGCTCCCGGCCCGCGGTTTGTTAGCCAGGCAATCAGTGAATCGGGCTATGGTGCCCGATCACCGATTCCTCTCCCCCGCTGAAAAAGCGTTAGCTTCTCTCGGAAGCTTCGCTTTTTCTAGCTGCAACGTCCCCCATGCGTCTCTCTAAGCGTATGTTACGCTTAGAGTGACGTCATGTAAACAAACTCAACTAAAACTACAACTAAAAGTAAAAAAAATAAAAAACTCAACACACATTTACATTATAAAACTATTGTTTACATCCCACCCTCCTAAAAATACCCAAATAAAATGTCTAATATAAAAAAACAAAAACATTGAAATAAAAAAAAATTAAAAAAAAAACGTAAATATTTACCTAAGGGTCTAAACTTTTTGAATATCAATGTAAAGATGAAATATTTCTATATTTGTTTTTATTTTAAACTTGTAAATAGTGATAGATGCAGAACGGAAAAAATGCACCTTTATTTCCAAATAAAATATTGTCGCCATACATTGTGATAGGGACATAATTTAAATGGTGAAATAACCGGGACATATGGGCAAATACAATACGTGAGTTTTAATTATGGAGGCATGTATTATTTTAAAACTATAATGGCTGAAAACTGAGAATGATTTTTTTCCTTTTTTTTTTTTATTCTTCCTGTTAAAATGCATTTACAGTAAAGTGGCTCTTAGCAAAATGTACCCCCCAAAGAAAGCCTAATTGGTGGCGGAAAATACAAGATATAGATCAGTTCATTGTGATAAGTAGTGATAAAGTTATAGGCTAATGAATGGGAGGTGAACATTGCTCAAGTGAAAACGACGGAACGCGAATGGGTTAAAAAGAGGAACTGCAGTGAAAATAATGTAATGAATAAAAATTGTTTTGAGTCACTCATGATCCGTATAAGGCGTGAGCACCAGCTATAGTGAGTCCGCAGCGAACTAGGCAGCTTCTGCGGAGGCCGTTATGTTTATTTCTTTTTATTTTATTTATTTATTGTATTTATAAAGCGCCAACATATTACGCAGCGCTGGAAGCACTGGAAACATGTACATGTTCTACATGTTCTATGGCGACGTGGGCTGCATAATTATGCTCAGAAGTGTTGTGTTACGCTATGTTAAAGCGGACCCAAACCAAACTTTTTTCATTCAAAATATTTAGTTGCAGCACTCTGACACATACAAAGATAAATAAACGCTCCTTCAAGCCTATGAGCATTTCAGTGGATGCTTTTCACCCTTCTCTTCTTATAACTAGGGTTACACAGGGGGCATCCATTAGCAATTCCTCCTTTGCTGGAGACCACCTACTCCACCAGTCTGCCGGATTCTGTCCCGGCAATATGAAAAGAAGGGAGGGGTTCCTCCAATAAATGTAAAATATTTTATATTTGTCATCATGCAGCTGAAAAAAGGCTGCTATTTATTATTATAATTTAGAAAATAGATTTTATTCCTGAAATCTTGTATTTTTAATTTGGGTCCACTTTAAGTATCGCTGCATACATACAGATCACCCAAGGCCCGAACCCTCCAGGAGGAAGTAGTCCAGGACCCCCCAGAGTATAACCTCTGCGCCGCACTCTCCTGGACGTTCAGGCGTTATTACACTCCCAATCTGTGATAATTGCGATAAAACACAGCGATAAATCACAGCCTGTCCAGTTCTGAAAGCCCCTAAAACAGGTAATTAAAAGACCACTTCAATGAAAAACTATGCAATTAAAATCTGACCGAACTGGTTTTGGGCTAATCCCATCTCCTCATGGGGGATTCTCCGGACTTTCTTTGTTTTCAAAAACATTTCCTGAACTGCAGTTTAACTGTCAAAATAAGATACCAGCCAGCCTCCCTACTCACTATTTTGTAATTCAGGCCCCATTTCTACGAGACGCGCAGCGGCACTTCCTCTTCTGCGAGAACGCAGTCGAATCCTGGAAGCCGAGCTATGCATGGCTATAGGATTTGCTGCCACTCACACGCAAACTGACAGCAATGTCATCCGAATCGCTATGGCAAGCAATTCGGCAGCGGCAGCATTATTCCCTTACTTTGCAGCTGGCATTGGTTGGTTTTGGGGCTCCACATTAATACAGTGCTTGGGGCCCCATGTAAAACTTGTACTAGGGCCTGAAGCTCTTTAGTTACACCACTGCTCCCACCGCCACCCCTTGCTTGGAAAAGTATTACTTTGAAATCTACTCATATGAAAAAGTAAGCTGTACAGAAGCATCCTTTGCTTGTGTGACATTGTTACCAACGTCAGTACACACATTACTCAGTGTGCTCACTGTTGCAATTAGCACCATTCCCATTTGTACCAGTTTACTTAGCGGTAAGTGGCACTTGTGCAGCCATTAACTTTACTGGGTAGACGTATACTGGAGTCAATAAAAACATTTCAGCCTAAGAGGGTCCAAAATTGGAGTCAACTTGTCCACAAGACATTTGTAGACATTTATTTAGGAAAGTTTTCTGTACAGTGAGACTGTATTCACACTCACAGTGGGACGTTGCGGTTTAATGCGACGTTAAGTCGCAACGTGTCTCCGTTAAGAGGTAACGTACTGCAGGCGGTGAGTTACCACAACACAACATTTTTTTAATGTGACTAACTGTGAACAACCCATAGGATTATCATTGCAGTGCGCAGTGGCGTAGCTAAGGAGTGATGGGCCCCGATGCAAGTTTTACAATGGGGCCCCCCAAGCACTCTATACGTAACAATTGATACGGCGCACCAAAACCTGCCAAGGGCAACTACAGTGTCAGAGGTGCAAGAGAAGGATGGGAAACAATTTGTTAAGGATTACCACTATTCAAAGTATCTATTGAAGTTATTATTATAAGCACAGGACCAATAGAGAGCTAATACTGTAGTTGAGGGAGGGCCCTTCGGGGCCCCTCTGGCCCAAGGGCCCCGATGCGGTCGCTACCTCTGCAACCCCTATTGCTACGCCCCTGGCAGTGCGGTAAGCTGCGTTGTAAGACTTTATAATGTGCGACTATAACGTCCCCCTGTGAATGCGACCTAAGAGTGATTGAGATGTGGAATGCATTGCCACAGGAAGTAGTTATGGCAAATTCTATATCTGCATTTAAAGGGGGTTAAGATGCTTTCCTTGCGTTGAAAGACATCCATGGCTACAATTACTAGCAGTGGCGGCTCCAGGAATTTTTTTTTAGGGGGTGCTATGCAGGTGCTGGACCAATTTCCGGGGTAGCTGATGACCTGCGCCGCGGCAAAAATGGGTGTGGCTACAACCTGCAGCACACGAAGCGCGCCGCTGCAAAAAATGGGCGTGGTCATGACTGGATGAGGGCGGGGCTAACTGTAATTTAAAGTGAACCCGGGATGAGAGTGATATGGAGGCTGCCATATTTATTTCCTTTTAAACAATTCTAGTTGCCTGGCAGCCCTGCTGATCTATTTGGCTGCAGTAGTGAACTGAATTACACCAAGACAAGAAAAGACAAGACAAATAACATTTATATTGCGCTTTTCTCCTTGCGGACTCAAAGCGCCAGAGCAGAGCAGCAGCCACTAGGGCGCGCTCTATTGGCAGTAGCAGTGTAAGGGAGACTTGCCAAAGGTCTCCTACTGAATTAGTGCTGGCTTACTGAACAGGCAGAGCCGAGATTCGAACCCTGGTCTCCTGTGTCAGAGGCAGAGCCCTTAACCATTACACCATCACCAGAAACAAGCATGCAGCTAATCTTCTCAGTTCTGACAATATTGTCAGAAATCCCCGACCTGCTGCATGCTTGTTCAGGCAATATGGTGGAAAGAATTAGAGGCAGAGGACCAACACGGTAGCCAGGCAGCTGGTATTACTTAAAAGGAGATAAATATGGCAGCCTCAATATTACCGTATATACTCGCAAGCAAGCCAAATTTTTGACCCCCCAAAAGTGGGCCAAAAGTTGGGGGGTCGGCTTGCTTGCGAGTCATGGATGGGTGGGTGGGTGGATAGGTGCTGTCCCTCCCCGCTCCCCCCGCGGCCGCCGCTGCTATTACCTTAGGCGGCGCCGCTTCCTCTATCCCCGTCCTCCTCCGGTAACTCATTCACAGCAGCGCGCCCCCCGCTGCTGTGATGACGCAGGAAACCATAGAGAGCGGTTCCCATAGTAACGGCATCGCCGCTACAGGAAGCCGCCCTCTATGGTTTCCTCGTCATCACAGCAGCGAGAGGCGCGCTGCTGTGAATAAGTTACCGGAGGAGGACGGGGATAGAGGAAGCGGCGCCGCCTAAGGTAATAGCAGCGGCGGCCGCGGGGGGAGCGGGGAGGGACAGCACCTACCCACCCATACTGGGGCATTATGCTAGCTATATGGGGCACTATACTAGCTATAATGGGGCACTATACTAGCTATACTGGGGGCACTATACTAGCTATACTGGGGGCACTATACTAGCTATACTGGGGCACTATGCTAGCTATATGGGGCACTATGCTAGCTATATGGGGCACTATGCTAGCTATATGGGGCACTATACAAGCTATACTGGGGCACTATACAAGCTATAATAGGGCACTATACTAGCTATAATGGGGCACTATACTAGCTATAATGGGGCACTATACTAGCTATAATGGGGCACTATACTAGCTATAATGGGGCACTATACTAGCTATAATGGGGCACTATACTAGCTATAATGGGGCACTATACTAGCTATAATGGGCACTATACTAGCTATAATGGGGCACTATACTAGCTATAATGGGGCACTATACTAGCTATACTGAGCACTATACTAGCTAAACTGGGGCACTTCACTAGCTATACTGAGCACTATACTAGCTATACTGAGCACTATACTAGCTATACTGAGCACTATACTAGCTATACTGAGCACTATACTAGCTATACTCAGCACTATACTAGCTATACTGAGCACTATACTAGCTATACTGGGCACTATACTGGCTATACTGAGCACTATACTAGCTATACTGAGCACTATACTGGCTATACTGGGGCACTATACTAGCTATACTGGGGCACTATACTAGCTATACTGGGGGCACTATACTAGCTATACTGAGCACTATACTAGCTACACTGAGCACTATACTAGCTATACTGGGGCATTTTACTAGCTATACTAAGCACTACCTACCTATACTGGGCACTATACTAGCTATACTGGGACATACTGGGGGGATCACGCAGCCAGCGTTTCCTACCCCCGGCTTACATGAGGGTCAATCATTTTTTCCTGTTTTTTGGGGTAAAAGTGGGGGGGTCGGCTTACATGCGGGTCGGCTTGCTTGCGAGTATATACGGTATTCTCAACTCAGGTTCCCTTTAAAAGTGCAACGCAAAGACAGAGGGCCCAAGTTTTGGTGACCCTTTTCCGAGTAAATTCACATAATTGTTCAGGTTTTCTCAAGAAAATACACGTAATGTGAGCAGATTTGAACAAAAAACACGTTCAATAATTTGGCAGATCTGACCCCAATATGCACAATCGTTAGCAGATCTGCCCCAATATGCACAATCCTCAGCAGATGTGACCCCAATATGCACAATCCTCAGCAGACGTGACCCCAATATGCACAATCCTCAGCAGATATGACCCCAATATGCACCATCCCTGGCAGATGTGAAACCAATATGCACAATCCTCGGCAGATGTGACCCCAATATGCACAATCCTCGGCAGATGTGACCCCAATATGCACAATCCTCGGCAGATGTGACCCCAATATGCACAATCCCCGGCAGATGTGACCCCAATATGCACAATCCTCGGCAGATGTGACCCCAATATGCACAATCCTCAGCAGATGTGACCCACATTATGCACAATCCTCAGCAGATGTGACCCCAATATGCACAATCCTCGGCAGATCTGCCCCAATATGCACAATCCTCAGTAGATGTGACCCCAATATGCACAATTCTCAGCAGATGTGATCCCAATATGCACAATCCTCGGCAGATGTGACCCCAATATGCACAATCCTCGGCAGATGTGACCCCAATATGCACAATGCTCGGCAGTTCTGACCCCAATATGCACAATGCTCAGCAGTTCTGACCCCAATATGCACAATGCTCAGCAGTTCTGACCCCAATATGCACAATCCTCGGCAGATGTGACCCCAATATGCACAATCCTCGGCAGTTCTGACCCCAATATGCACAATGCTCAGCAGTTCTGACCCCAATATGCACAATCCTCGGCAGATGTGACCCCAATATGCACAATCCTCGGCAGTTCTGACCCCAATATGCACAATGCTCAGCAGTTCTGACCCCAATATGCACAATCCTCGGCAGATGTGACCCCAATATGCACAATCCTCGGCAGTTCTGACCCCAATATGCACAATGCTCAGCAGTTCTGACCCCAATATGCACAATCCTCGGCAGATGTGACCCCAATATGCACAATGCTCAGCAGTTCTGACCCCAATATGCACAATCCTCGGCAGATGTGACCCCAATATGCACAATCCTCGGCAGTTCTGACCCCAATATGCACAATCCTCGGCAGATGTGATCCCAATATGCACAGTCCTCGGCAGATGTGATCCCAATATGCACAATCCTCAGCAGATATGACCCCAATATGCACAATCCTCAGCAGATATGACCCCAATCAGCAGCACCACCTGTTGAAAAAGAAAAACCCATTTACTCACCTACAGTCAGAAGACCTAATGTCCCGACCTCCTTGTGGCGCGCAGCTCCCACGATCCTCTTCCTTCACGACGTCACGCGACTTCCTGCCTGCATGCTGAGAGCACGGCTACGGGACTCAAAGTCTGCAGAGCAGGGCTTCGGGCGGCCATCTTACCGTAGCCCTGCTCTGCTGCTTCGGGCTGCCGCTGTGAACTGACTCGGCGTCTCTTAGACGCCTGAAGTCAGTTCACGGCAGGGGGTGCTTTGGGGGTACTTGAACAATTCTAGGGGGGGCTTGAGCACCCAAAAGCACCCCCCTGGCCCCACCCCTGATTACTAGGTAATGCCCAGTGATGTTGATCCAGGGATTTTATCTGATTGCCATCTGGAGTCGGGAAGGAATTTTTTTCCCTTTTGAGGCTAATTGGACCATGCCTTGTAAGGGTTTTTCGCCTTCCTCTGGATCAACAGGGATATGTGAGGGAGCAGGCTGGTGTTGTAATTGGTTTCCTGGCAGTGGCGTAGCTAAGGAGCTGTGGGCCCCGATGCAAGTTTTACAGTGGGCCCCCCAAGCACTCTATACATAACAATTGATACGGTGTGCCAAAACCTGCCAATGGCATCTACAGTGTCAGAGGTGCAAGAAGAGGATGGGGAACAGCTTGTTAATGATTACTACTATTCAAAGTATCTATAGAAGTGATTATTATGAGCACAGGACCAATATAGAGGGCTAATACTGTAGTTGAAGGAGGGCCCTGATGTGCTTGCTACCTCTGCACGCCCCTGTCTCAACTCGATGGATGTATGTCCTTTTTCTACCCAAATAACTATGTAAAAAGGTTGCCTTATGTTCGAAAATATACAGGTAGTTCCTGTTTTTTTTTTTTTTTTTTTTTTTTTTTTTTGCTTTAGCAAGCACAATTCGAATATGGTCCTTATATTTTAGAAAATAAATAACGTTTTTGTGTTTCCTTTTATTCAACGTCAGTGTATTTCCACGAATAGATTTTCAAAATCAAAACAGCATTTTTGATGCAAAAAAAGAGGACGCATCAGATGCGGCTGCGCAGCGAGGTGCAGCTTCCTCCGGAGGAAATAATTATCTGCAGTCAGTGCGGAAGGGCAGAGAGCACGCAAGGTAACAGCAAAACTTTGCTATTCTCTTTACTCTTTGTTTCCAGCACGCTTCATTAATTCTGTAATTAGACATTAGGACTCCGGTTCCTCTTATAGCGTAATTAGCAAACTCATTTAGAAAATGAATAGAAAGGCAGAAAGAGAGGACAATTTCACCATCTCACTATAGTAGCCCAACTAACCACAGGATACATCATTAGTATGTCATGTCCCATTAGCTGAGGCCAGAGGGGGGGGGGGGGGGGGGGCCTGTGTCACCCCCAGTACAGAAACACCAGTGACCAACTCCAGCACCTGCATGCAAAAGGGGCGCCTCCAAACATGGTCGTCTGAAACAGCAGCTAGTAGAAGATCGGTGAATTTAACGATATTTTACTATTTTGCAGCGCAAATTCTGTAAACGATACAGATATTTTATTACAGCTAAACCTAACCCTACTGTCACATATAATAGAACACTCCCTCTACCGATACCTAACCCTAACCCTCTCCACTCCCCACTGATGTCTAACCCTATCCTGGACTCCTCTCCCCCAACCCCCCAAATAAGTGCCAAACTTTAAAAATACCCCCAATCAATAGCTCTCCCACTGAACCTTAACCTTAAAAGAATACAGTAGGGGGGGGGGGGGGGGGGGGAATGAGTTGAAATGAGTTGAACCGACCTGGGGCTTCTAATGGTCCCCCACAGACATCCTGTGCCCACGCAGCCACTCACCGATGCTCTGGCCCCGCCTGCGGTTCACTTTAAAGTTGGAAAACCACTGCCTGCACGGCCGTGTCCTCGCTGCCGCTGATGTCACCAGGAGCATACTGCGCAGGCCCAGTACGGTCTGTGTCGGCGTAGTGCGCTCCTGGTGACGTCAGCGGGATCGAGGACATGGCAATGCAGGCGCAGTGGTTTTCCAACTTTAAAGTCGGAGATTCCAGAAGTGAACAAGAGGCGGGGCCGGAGCATCGGTGAGTGGCTGTGTGGGCACAGGATGTCTGCGGGGAACTAATTTTCCCCCGACCCCCTACAATAGTCCTTTAAAGGATACCCGAGGTGACATGTGACATGTGTATGTACAGTGCCTAGCACACAAATAACTATGCCCTATTCCTTAATTTCTTTCTCTGCCTGAAAGAGATAAATATCAGGTATGTAAGTGGCCGACTTAGTCATGACTCAGACAGGAAGTGACTATAGTGTGACCCTCACTGATAAGAAATTCCCCTTTTTATCTCTTTCCTGCTCTCAGAAGCCATTTTCTGCCAGGAAAGTGTTTTATAGCTAGAATTTCTTATCAGTGAGGGTCACGCTGTAGTCACTTCCTGTCTGGGTCAGGGCTTAGTCAGCCACTTACATACCTGATATTTAACTCTTTCAGGCAGAGAAAGAAAAAAAGGAATAGAGCATAGTTATGTGTGTGCTAGGCACTGTGCATACACATGTCTATCTCATCATGTCACATGTCACTTTGGGTATCCTTTAAAGGAAATGTCTGGCAAAATTATCATATTCAAGCTCTACTTACCCGGGCTTCCTCCAGCCCCTTGCAGCCGACATGTCCACTCTCAGCCGCCCACCCGGGGTCCCCGCCAGTGCAGAGGCCGACCTCGCGAGGTCGTCCTCTACTGTGCGAGCGCTGCTATCAATCACCACGTGGTCCGGATGGTACTGTGCAGGTGCAGAGCACTCCCAGCAGCACCATCAAGATGCATGTGGCTCGGAGCTGCACCTGCGCAGTACAATCTGGACAACGGAGGCAGGAAATTTGGGCGCATGAGGCAGGTGGACGAAAAGGGCGCCGCCATTCCCTCCTATAATAAATATCGTTTAATGGGCGCCCAACAGGAAAAAAGGGCGCCGGAGAAAAATAACGTTTTACAAGCGGCGCCCGGAGACTTTTAATGTTTTATAACTGCTTCTCATGATTACACATTATTTAATGATTTATCATTTTTTAAACATTATTTTTAAACGAAAAACAACAATATTTTTTAAAACATTTTTTAACAAAAACAGCACAATATTTTTTTTAAACGTTATTAATGCTTATCACAGGGGGGTATTAGGTTTAGGCACCACCAGGGGGGTCTTGGGTTTAGGCACCACCAGGGGAGTGGTTAGGGTTAGGCACCACCAGGGGTGTGGTTAGGGTTAGGCACCACCAGGGGTGTGGTTAGGGTTAGGCACCACCAGGGGTGTGGTAAGGGTTAGGCACCACCAGGGGTGTGGTAAGGGTTAGGCACCACCAGGGGGGTGGTTAGGGTTAGGCACCACCAGGGGGGTGGTTAGGGTTAGGCACCACCAGGGGTGTCTTAGGGTTAGGCACCACCAGGGGGGGTCTTAGGTTTAGGCACCACCAGGGGGGGTCTTAGGTTTAGGCACCACCAGGGGGGGTCTTAGGTTTAGGCACCACCAGGGGGGGTCTTAGGGTTAGGCACCACCAGGGGGGGTCTAGGGGTAGGTACAGGGTGGGTTCTGTGTGAGAGTAGGGTTATATATAGTTTTAGTAACATTCTTATTAAGCTTTTATAAAACGTTATTATACATTTCACTTTTTAAACAGGTAAGATTAACGTTTTTACAATTCCCGATTTCATTTATTCATTATAACTTTATAAAACATTATTTTTAAACAAAATATAGCACAATTTTTTTAAACGTTATTCATGCTTATCGTTTAAAATCCTGCGCCCTTTTTTAACGTACGCCTGGACAACGTGGACTTGATTGACAGTGGCGCTGGCACAGTAGAGGACGACCTCGCGAGGTTGGCCTCTGCACCGGCGGAGACACTGGTCCGGCAGCTGGGAGTGGAGCTGTGACAAGGGACAGATCGGCTGCAAGGGGCTGGAGGAAGCCCCAGGTAAGTAGAGCTTGAATATGATAATTTTGCCTGACATTTCCTGTAAAGTGAGCCCAAGGTGAAAAATAAACTGATGAGAAAGAATTGTATTTATCCTCCTACTCCTAAAAATCATTTTTTTTTTCTTTTTAAGACATCTCATGGTTTTATTTTATATTTAAACATCTACAAAGTAGAATTAATGTTTTGTTGTCTCAGTGACAGCCTATGAAGTGTTCCTAAATGAAAATACATGAACTATTGACCTTTTTCTATCTCTCCCCAGCCCTTGGAAGTTGTATTCTGCCAGGAAAACTTCTATGGCTGTAATTTGCTTATCAGTGATGTTCACTATATTCCCGACAAGACAAAAATAAAACAGCCTGGTTATTAATACGTTTTGCACTATACATACACATGTTTATCTCATGTCACATGTTGCCCCAGGTACACTAATAGACTCCTCCCTCCCTTCCACAGCCACAACTAACCTTAAACCCCCATCCCACCAACATAGCAAACCCACCGCAAAGAAGTGAAGATATCAGGGGCCGCAGAATTTGGGCATCACCGTAGGCGTCCGTACTAATATCGGCCGCTACTGGAAATTTGAGCACTGCGGGGTGCCTGACTAAGTAGCTGGAGCCAGGGTCACCCACACGTTCAATTGTGATTGGCCAATCACTAATGTCACCACCCCCATGTAGTATGAGGGTCAACAGATATTGGGCTCGATTCACAGAAGGGTGCTAACTCAGCATGTCTAAAAGCTTTGGGGGTGCTAACTAGGGTGCTAAGCAGTTAGCACGCATGGTGCGACGTTATAGTCGCACTCGGTGCGACATTTCGCGTGCACCGCTCAACTTTGAGCGCGCAAACTTTTTTGCTCGCGTATTAGCGCACGCAAAGTCTCTTTAGGCATGCTAAGGGGCTTTCCACGGGCATGCTAACACTTAGCACCCTTTTGTGAATCAAGCCCTTTGATTGCTGTGACTGTGAGCAGATTGTGTTGGTAAATAATTGTTTTTCTTATTAGTTTAGTTTCACCTTGGATGTCCTTTAAGTTTACCTGCATACTCAAGTTTTTCAAAGTGTGACGTTTAGTAGCCAGCGCTTTGGAGACATGGAGGTACAGCAGAATCCCTTTATAGCAAAATTCGAGGGACTTGGCTAAGTAGTCTAATATATCCAGGATTCTTCATATATTGTTTATTCAGGGAAAGGGGCTGGTAAAATGATAGCGCACATCAAAGAGGTCCATGAAAGTGATCCAGATGTATAAGATTCCCAGGACTCAGGTGGTGGCCATACCACACGGGAGATCAGCGCCTGCGTAACGAAGAGGTAAGACTCATTTGGTGAGCAGTTAGGACTCTGCTTTTTGGATAGGCATGGATGGTCTTCTTGCCAAACCTGTGGTTGAGGCCAGAGGTGTAGCTATGGGGAGCAAGGAGGAACACATATACCCGGGCGCAGCACTGTAAGGGGGCACAAAGCATGGCCACTGCAGTGACTGCACCCCCAAGTGAGTGAGAGGTGGCTACTGGCTGCCCGAAGTGTCCCTGCTTCTCTCGCTCTACAGAGGAGTGCAGAAGTGTTAACAGCAGCAGAACAAGGGGGGCACATCTGGCTATGTAAACAGCATTTGTACATTTGGCTCCACCCATGACCACACCCACATTCTGATGTGTGACCACACCCAATTTGTCCAGAGGAGGGCGCAAAAACTGTCTTTGTCCCTGAGCGCTGAAAAGCCTAGCTACGCCTCTGGTTGAGGCACCACTTATTCACTGATCTCTAACACCAGTCAGGACCCCTGTGCTGTTTTCTAAGCCCTTTAGGTTTATATGACTATTTCCCATGCTTCCCTCTTGTCAGAGTGGGAGCTATCTGGCCCTGCATTGTCTGGGATCAGTCTGGCCCGTTTAAGTAGAATTTACTTTATGTACTCCCAAGGGGATCCTCTAGGCATAGGCAGTACAGGCCATTGCCTGGAGTGCCATTGGTCCTGGGGAGCCATGTTGTTGGATTAAGCAATGCCTCTGTGGTTAAGCCACACCCCCTGACTAAGCCCCACCCTCACATGTGTTCTATTACTTGCTTCTGCTGCATCTGCTTAGCGCAAGTTGCAGGCAGCTGCCACTGTGTTCCTCTGTGCCTTGTACATCTTTTTTCCCCCCTTTGTGCCTCCTTCAGTCCCTTGTGCCACCTTCAGTCCCTTGTGCCATGTCTGACCTCCTGTTTGTCCTTCTGTCTCCCTTTATGCCTCCTGTCTCCATGTGCCTCCTTCAGTCCCCCTGTGCCTCCTTATGTCCCCTTGTGCCATTCTTTGCCTCCCTGTTCCTCCTTCAGTCCCACTCTGCCTCCTCCTGCCCTCATGTGCCTCCTCCTGTCTCCATGTGCCACCTCTGTTCCCTGTGCCTCCTTACCAGGGCCGGGCCGAGGCATAGGCTGGAGAGGCTCCAGCCTCAGGGCGCAGTGTAGGAGGGGGCTCACAATTCATTCAGCTGTCATTCCTAATTGTGTTTGAAGCAGAAAGAAATAAGAAAAGGGGATACATAGCAGTGACTGCAAGCCAGATAACTAGATATTAAGGTGTTGGGGAGGTTGTGGGCCCTGTGGCACCTCTTAGTCTAATAGCAATCAGTGTGTGACGGCTGGGGTGGGAGGGGTGGAGGGGCACACTTTGGTATCTCAGCCTTGGGTGCTGGAGGACCTTGTCCCGCCTCTGCTCCTTACATCCCCCTCTGCCTCCTTACACCCCCCATTGTGCCTCCTTCTGTCCCCCTATGTGCCTCCTTCTGTCCCCCTTCAGTCTCCCTGTGCCTCATCCTGCCCCCCCCCCCATGTGTCTTCTGTCCCCCTATGTACCTCCTTCTGTCCCCCTGTGTACCTCCTTCTGTCCTCCTTTGTGACTCCTTCTGACCCTCATGCCTCCTTCTGTCCCCCCGTGCCTCCTTCTGTCCCCCCCTTTGTGCTTCCTCCTGTCCCCCTTTGTGCCTTATGAAAGTGGAGCCCTGCCTGTGTGTATTTTCTGGTAAAATGCTGCCCGCATTGTGTATTTTTCTGGTGAAACATTGGCGCAATAAGTAATTTCTGGTGAAAAGCTGCCGCATTAGGATAATTTTCTGGTGAAACCCTGCAGCATTACAATTATTTTCTGGTGAAACCCTGCAGCATTACGATTTCTTTTTGGTAAAACACCGATAATTTTCATGGCGGGAGTGGGGGGTGGGGGATAGGGGGGTTGGAAGTGCCAGTGCACCACAGGTTCGCTTGCCTGGAGTGACAAAAAGGCTACAGACGCCCCTGTGTACTCCGCTGCGCAAGTTGACGAGTCTTGCTTTTTGATTTGCACACAAGTGTTCTTATTTTCGTTTTTCAGAATAAGCACCTTGTAACGCTGATTGATGGAAATAAACACCTAACTGCTCTGAGAGTCGTGCGGTCTGTGTGTAGCTGCTGAAAGCTGTGGGAACTTCTAACTGATAGAGACTGATAGAGACAAGGTATGATCATCAATCTCATTGGTGCCGAAAGAGATGGACAAGAAGATCCAAACAAAAATTACAGTTTCACCTAGAGGAAGGTCTAAAGCAGGGGTCTCAAACTCGCGGCCCGTGGGCCATTTGCGGCCCTCGATACAATATTTTGTGGCCCTCGCACAAAATCTTCCTTATAGTTCGCTTCAGTGCTCCCAAGTAATCCGTCGCATCCCCGCCGCTAAACGAGGGCTGCAGAGCCCCCAAATCGCCCAGGGGGCAATCCGCCGGCATTTCCTGGAAGGGGCAGAGCTTTCAGCTTTAGCTCTGCCCCTCCCGCCGCCTCTCCCCGCCCCTCTCTGTGAAGAAAGAGTGAGAGGGGCGGGCAGAGGCGGCGTTGCGCCGCGATTGTGAAATTCCTTATGCGGCCCGGCCTCATCCTGACTTTGCTTCCTGCGGCCCCCAGGTAAATGGAGTTTGAGACCCCTGGTCTAAAGTTTATTTGTAACTTAAATGGAACCTGAAGTGAGGGAGGTATGGTGGCTGCTATATTTATTTCCTTTAACCACTTCCCAACTGAGGGGTTTTACCCCTTGAACACCAGAGCAATTTTCACCTTTCAGCGCTCCTTCCATTCATTCGTCTATAACTTTATCATTACTTATCGCAATGAAATGAACTATATCTTGTTTTTTTCGCCACCAATTAGGCTTTCTTTAGGTGGGACATTATGCCAAGAATTATTTTATTCTAAATGTGTTTTAATGGGAAAATAGGAAAAAATGTGGGAAAAAAATTTATTTTTCAGTTTTCGGCCTTTATAGTTTTTAAATAATGCATGCTACTGTAATTAAAACCCATTAAATGTATATGCCTATTTATCCCGGTTATAAAACAGTTTAAATTATGTCCCTATCACAATGTTTGCCGCCAATATTTTAGTTGGAAATAAAGGTTCATTTTTTTCAGTTTTGCGTCCATCCCTAATTACAAGCCCATAGTTTATAAAGTAACAGTGTTATACCCTCTTGACATAAATATTTAAAAAGTTCAGTCCCTAAGGTAACTATTTATGTATTTTTTTTAAATTGTAAATTTTTTATTTTTTTTTTTAATTACAAAAAAAAAAAAAAATGGGGAGTGTGGGAGGTAAGGAGTTAATTTTTTGTGTAAAACAAGTTTGTGTGTAAAAAATGGTTAGGGTGTAGTTTTACTATTTGGCCACAAGATGGCAACATTACCAATTTCTTTCATGCGACCTGCAAGCGTCCTTCCGGACGCTTGCAGGAAGTAGAAAGAGGCTGGGACTTTGTTATTGCTCACAATGATCGCGCTGCTCAGCCGAGCGGCAGCAGATCATTGCGGGGCTGAGATCAACGAACGGGAATGGATTTTCCCATTCGTTGATCTCTGGGCGAGCGGGCGGCGGCGTGTTTACTAGCGGCGGGCGGCGTGTTTACAAGCGGGAGCGTGGGCAGCGGCGGGAGTGCGCAAAGTACGGATTTCTCCGTCCCTGGGGGTGAAAGGATGGAAAAAGGGGTGGAGAAATGCGTACGCGCGGGGGTAAAGTGGTTAAGCAATACCAGTTGCCCGGCTGTTCTGCTGATGCCCTGCTGCTAATACTTTTATGCTAGGTACACACAATGAGATTTTCAGGCAGATCTCCTGCTACATCAATTATTTTCAACATGTCCGATCTGATTTCGGTTTTCGGATCGATTTTCCGTTCACTTCTATGGAAAACCGATCAGAAAATCGATCTAAAATCAGATTGGACATGTTGAAAATAATCGATCTGGCAGGAGATCTGCCAGAAAATCTCATCACGTGTACTAGGCATAAGCTGTAACCCCTGAACAAGCATGCAGCAGATCAGGTTCTCTGACTGAAGTGTGACTGGATTAGCTGAATGCTTGTTTCAGGTGTGTGATTTCTGACACTACTGCAGCCAGAGAGATCAGCAGGAATGTCAGGCAACTGGTATTGTTTAACAGGAAATAAATATGGCAGCCTCCCTATTCTCCACACTTCAGGTTCCCTTTAACTTTCTTTCAAGAGTTAAAACTAAGAAACCCGACTCCAGACAGACGTGTCAGTAGATCACTCATTGAAACCGGAATAGAAATGCGAAAATATTATACAGAGCAAAAAGTAGAGGGAAAAATATATAAAGTAGGTCGTCAGTGTTTATATATTTATTTTGCTGGGAAGAGCGCTTGCTAAAATCCACTTTTGGAGATTTATGAGCGGATAGAACACACAGAAACGCATTAACATAACGTCTCGTCAGCATTTCCCCCTCCGCCGAAACGCACCGACATGCAAATTAAAATGCAGCATTAGGAGAGGCTGAGGAAATTTTATGATCATTAGAGTTGGTGACAGGCACACCGTAAATCCCGCCGCGTCGGCTCCTCCGTGTTCGCTGCTCCTAAAAAACAGTAACCGTTTCGCTGCTGGAAGGAAGGGGGGCATTCTGGGTCTTGTGACTAGGAGGCTGCACCACACCTCTCAATCTCAGATCAGCAGGTTCCATAAACTTAATCACTCCCAGAGTGCGCCTCAAAATCTTTGGAACCAGAGCTTACGGTCATGCTGCCCCTACCCTTTGGAACTCCCTACCATACCCAGTAAAAGACAGCTCCTTCCCTGGAGTTATTCAAATCCAGCCTGAAAAGCCTCCAGTTTAGCAATGGCATTTCTGGACTTATAGAATCCTTCCTCTGTACCACGATTTACCAATCAACCAATTATTGGTCTGACCCATGCTTATGCGCTTTGAGTCCTACGGGAGAAAAGCCCTTTACAAATGTTATTTGTTGTTGTTGTTGTTGTTGTTGTTGTTGTTGTTGTTGTTGTTGTTGTTGTGTCCTCGCTGCTCGCACCAATCCACAGCTTGCATGATCGCATAAAGGATGGGTCAGAAAACCCTCCCCACCCCCATTAAAGGACACCTGAAATCAGTTATAGAAACAAAATAAATTACTCCAATGCCCTCCTGGATTCTACAGCCTTCCTTCAAGGTCTAAAGAAGAAATGTGGGATGAATTAAAGGGAACCTTAACTGAGAGGGGTATGGATGTTTCCTTTTAAACAATACCAGTTGCCTGGCTGTCCTGCTGATCTTTGGCTGCAGTAGTGGCTGAATCACACACCTGAAACAAGCATGCAGCTAATCCAGTGTGACTTCAGTCAGAGCACCTGATCTGCATGCTTGTTGAGGGGCTGTGGCTAAAAGTATTAGAGACACGGGATCAGCAGGAGAGTCACTCAACTGGTATTTTAAAAGGAAAATTCCATATCCTTCTCAGTTTAGGTTCCCTTTAAGCCAAGTACCCACTTCTTCAGTGCAAATTCTAATCACTGGATAGTTAAAGGACAACTGAAGTGAGAGGGATATGGAGGCTGCCATATTGATTTCCTGTTAAAGGATACCACAACTGACATGTGGCATAATGAGATAGACATGGGTATGTACAGTGCCTAGCACACAAATAACTATGCTGTGTTCCTTTTTTTCTTTCTCTGCCTGAAAGAGGTAAATATCAGGTATGTAAGTGGCTGACTCAGTCCTGACTCAGACAGGAAGTGACTACAGTGTGACCC
This sequence comes from Hyperolius riggenbachi, assembly GCF_040937935.1. NCBI lineage: Eukaryota > Metazoa > Chordata > Amphibia > Anura > Hyperoliidae > Hyperolius > Hyperolius riggenbachi. Next base: position 287,101,960 of record NC_090653.1, read on the forward strand.
TCACTGATAAGAAATTCCCCCTTTTTTATCTCTTTCTTGCTCTCAGAAGCCATTTTCTGCTAGGAAAGTGTTTTATAGTAGGAAGTGACTACAGTGTGACCTTCACTGATAAGAAATTCCAGTCTGAGTCAGGACTGAGTCAGCCACTTACATACCTGATATTTACCTCTTTCAGGCAGAGAAAGAAAAAAAGGAACACAGCATAGTTATTTGTGTGCTAGGCACTATACATACCCATGTCTATCTCATCATGTCACATGTCAGTTGTGGTATCCTTTAAGCAATACCAGTTGCCGGGCTATCCTGCTGATCCTCTGCCTCTAATACTTTTAGCCACAGCCCCTGAACCAGCATGCAGCAGATCAGGCGTTTCTGACATTGTCAGATCTGATCAGATTAGCTGCATGCTTGTTTTTGCTGTAATTCAGACACTACTGCGGCCAAAGAGATCAGCAGGGCTGCCGGGTAACTGGTATTGTATAATAGGAAATAAATATGGCAAACTCCATATTCTTCTCACTTCAGTTGTCCTTCAATATACAATACATCTAGCATAACTGATGACCTGTGGCCTGGCACCTAGCCTTGTAGCCGATATCCTCTAGGGGTGTGCCTGCACCATCTGTTGGCCTCTACAGAGAATGCTGCAACCACATGCTCCAGTTTGGGTTGGATATCTCCAGGGGAGGGGGGATTGGGGACGGCACTGGATCTGGGGCAGTTTCTCTGTCTGTTGGCATACTGTGCAGTCACTGTGGGTTCCTTCTCTCTTTCTGTGGCATGCTGTGACAGTGTGCAGCAATTGTTACTGTGGCTTCCTCCTCTTGGACTGAGGCATGCTATGACATAGTGTGCAGCGATTGTCACTGTGGATTCCTCCTCTCAGTCTGTGGCATGCTGTGACAGTGTGCAGCTATTGTCAATGTGGGTTCCTCCTCAGTCTGTGGCATGCTGTGACAGTGTGCAGCAATTGTTACTGTGGCTTCCTCCTCTTGGACTGAGGCATGCTATGACATAGTGTGCAGCTATTGTCACTGTGGATTCCTCCTCTCAGTCTGTGGCATGCTGTGACAGTGTGCAGCTATTGTCACTGTGGGTTCCTCCTCTCAGTCTGTGGCATGCTGCGACAGTGTGCAGCGATTGTCACTGTGGGTTCCTCCTCTCAGGTCTGTGGCATGCTGTGACAGTGTGCAGCTATTGTCACTGTGGATTTCTCCTCTCAGGTCTGTGGCATGCTGTGACAGTGTGCAGCGATTGTCACTGTGGATTCTTCCTCTCAGTCTGTGGCATGCTGCGACAGTGTGCAGCGATTGTTACTGTGGATTCCTCCTCAGTCTGTGGCATGCTGTGACAGTGTGCAGCTATTGTCACTGTGGGTTCCTCCTCTCAGTCTGTGGCATGCTGCGACAGTGTGCAGCGATTGTCACTGTGGGTTCCTCCTCTCAGGTCTGTGGCATGCTGTGACAGTGTGCAGCTATTGTCACTGTGGATTTCTCCTCTCAGGTCTGTGGCATGCTGTGACAGTGTGCAGCGATTGTCACTGTGGATTCTTCCTCTCAGTCTGTGGCATGCTGCGACAGTGTGCAGCGATTGTTACTGTGGATTCCTCCTCAGTCTGTGGCATGCTGTGACATAGTGTGCAGCGATTGTCACTGTGGGTTCCTCCTCTCAGTCTGTGGCATGCTGTGACATAGTGTGCAGCGATTGTCACTGTGGATTCCTCCTCTCAGGTCTGTGGCATGCTGTGACAGTGTGCAGCTATTGTCACTGTGGATTTCTCCTCTCAGGTCTGTGGCATGCTGTGACATAGTGTGCAGCGATTGTCACTGTGGGTTCCTCCTCTCAGTCTGTGGCATGCTGTGACATAGTGTGCAGCGATTGTCACTGTGGATTCCTCCTCTGTCTGTGGCATGCTGTGACATAGTGTGCGCAGCGATTGTCACTGTGGATTCCTCCTCAGTCTGTGGCATGCTGTGACATAGTGTGCAGCGATTGTCACTCTATATTCCTTCTCTGTCTGTGGCATGCTGTGACATAGTGTGCAGCGATTGTCACTGTGGATTCCTCCTCTGATTTAGGAGGGAGATCCTCCTTAATCTTAGTACCCCGATCCCACCCTCTTCCATGTCCCCAGTTTCCCTTGCTTTGGCAATGCCTGTATGAATCTTGGTCATGCCAATAAAGCTATTTTTGATTTGAATTGCGTTCACCGCTTGTCAGCTGCTCGTCTAAAAGAGGCTTTACGGTGTGCGACAGCGGATCATGTTTTCCATACAACTTTATCTTCATCGTCTCGCTCTCTCGCAGCGCCAGCAGAACGCAGTGCATCGCTCTTGGTTTTTCCAGGACACGTTTTAATCTGTGACAGGAAAATTACTGGCGGAGCAGGAAGCCTGCGCTGATTATCACGTCTGACAGTCACGGTGGATCTTCACACGCCTCGCTGGAGCGCTTGTCTCGCCATCACACAGCGCTGATGTCTTCCGCAAACGCTGCAGGGACCCAGACTGCACTCTTCACATCAGAGAGCCCAGACAAGCGGCAGCCGGGCGAGAACCGTGACTTACCAAAACACCCGCCATACACACATCAGAGAGGCCAGACACGCAACGGCTGGGCGAGAACCGTGCCTAACCAGAACGCCCGCCATACACACATCAGAGAGGCCAGACACGCAACGGCTGGGCGAGAACCGTGCCTAACCAGAACGCCCGCCATACACACATCAGAGAGCCCAGACAAGCGGCAGCCGGGCTGAGAACCGTGACTTACCAGAACGCCCGCCATACACACATCAGAGAGCCCAGACACGCAACGGCTGGGCGAGAACCGTGCCTAACCAGAACGCCCGCCATACACACATCAGAGAGCCCAGACAAGCGGCAGCCGGGCTGAGAACCGTGACTTACCAGAACGCCAGCCATACACACATCAGAGAGCCCAGACACGCAACGGCTGGGCGAGAACCGTGCCTAACCAGAACGCCCGCCATACACACATCAGAGAGCCCAGACATGCAACGGCTGGGCGAGAACCGTGCCTAACCAGAACGCCCGCCATACGAACATCAGAGAGCCCAGACACGCAACGGCTGGGCGAGAACCGTGCCTAACCACAATGCCCGCCATACGAACATCAGAGAGCCCAGACAAACGGTAGCCGGGCGAGAACTGTGCCTTACCAGAACACCCGCCATACGCACATCAGAGAGCCCAGACATGCAGCTGCCGGGCGAGAACCGTGCCTTACCACAATGCCCGCCATACACACATCAGAGAGCCCAGACACGCAACGACTGGGCGAGAACCGTGCCTAACCAGAACGCCCGCCATACACACATCAGAGAGCCCAGACACACAACGGCTGGGCGAGAACCGTGCCTAACCAGAACGCCCGCCATACGAACATCAGAGAGCCGAGACACGCAGCTGCCGGGCGAGAACCGTGCCTTACCACAATGCCCGCCATACGCACATCAGAGAGCCCAGACAAATGGTAGCCGGGCGGGAACTGTGCCTTACCAGAACACCCGCCATACGCACATCAGAGAGCCCAGACATGCAGCGGCCGGGCGAGAACCGTACCTTACCAAAACGCCCGCTATACCCACATCAGAGAGCCCAGACACGCAGCGGCCGGGCGAAAATCGTGCTGTACCAGAATGCCCACCATACGCTCATCAGTGAGCCCAGACAAGCGACAGCAAGGCAAGAACCGTGCCTTACCAAAACGCCTGCCAAACCCACATCAGAGAGCCCAGACAAGTGGCAGCCGGGCAAGAACCGTACCTTACCAGAATGCCCGTCCTACATTACAACAGAGATTCCAGACAAGCGGCAGCCGGACAAAAATCGCGCCATATTAGAACGCCCGCCATATGCACATCAGAGAGCCCAGACACGCAGCAGCCGGGCAAGAACCGTGCCTTACTAGAACGCCCAACATACGCACATCAGAGAGCCCAGACACGCAGTGGCCGGGCGAGAACCGTGCCTTATCAGAACGCCCGCCCTAAGCACATCAGAGAGCCCAGACAAGCGACAGCCGGGCGAGAACCATGACTTACCAGAAGGCCCGCCCTAAGCACATCAAAGAACCCAGACAAGATCTAGTCACCAGTGGCGTAGCTTAGGAGCTGTGGGCCCCGATGCATTTATAATGGGGCCCCCCAAGCACTTTATACATAACAATTGATACGGCGCACCAAAACCTGCCAATGGCAACTACAGTGTCAGAGGTGCAGGAAGGGGATGGGGAGCAGTTTGTTAATGATTACCACTATTCAAAGTATCTATAGAAGTGATTATTATGAGCACAGGACCAATAGAGAGCCAATACTGTAGTTGAGGGAGGGCCCTTCATGGCCCCTCTGGCCCAAGGGCCCCGATGCGGTCGCAACCTCTGCACCCCCTATTGCTACACCCCTGCCAGTAACACTTCAGTCAGAGCACCTGATCTGCTGCATGCTTGTTCAGGGGCTATGGCTAAAGGTATTAGAGGCAGAGGATCAGCAGGACAGCCAAGAAATCTGCATTGTCAAAAAGAAAATGTATCAGGTTACCTCGATTAAAAAAGAGGAACTTCAGCCTAAACAAACATACTGTCATTAAGTTACATTAGTTATGTTAATTAGAATACATAGGTAATCTAATCTCTAACCCACCCTGTTTTAAAAGAATAGGCAAATGTTTGTGATTCATGGGGGCTGCCATCTTTTTCATGGGGGCAGCCATCTTTTTGGTTGAAAGGAGGTGACAGGGAGCATGAGACAGTTCCAACTGTCCTGTGTCCTGCTTACCCCTCCCAGCTGCACACGCTACGCTTCAAATGTCAAATTCAAAATGTAAAAAAAATAAATAAATTTGCACCAAAACAGCAGAACGAGAACAACAACATCAGAAATCCCATCATCATGTGGTATTCACAGTATTCCTTCTACTAAGCATCTAAAGTGACGTGAGTTTCCTCTCTGCTTCGGGCTGCTTTTAGCTAATTGCATATTTGGTGGTGTTAAAAATAGTAGTTGATACAGTTTTGCAAAGGACAATTTAGGCTTGTAAACTATAGATTGCCAGTGATGTGAGCGCAGAGTAACAGGTTACAGCAGCATCTACTGGCTAAAAAGCAAATTACATGTCAAAAAAAAAAAAAAAAGAGTGTTCTTTCCCAAGGTAGTACAGTCATTATTACTAAATTATGTATTTTATATAGCAGCGCTTATCAGAGTGTTATCTTCTACAGCACTGTACAGAGTACATAGCAATGTCACTGACTGTCCTCAGAGGAGCTCACACTCTAATCCTACCATAGTCATAGTATAATGTCCTACCACGTTGTTATTATTATATATTCATAGAGCACTGACATCTTCTACAGCACTGTACAGAGTACATAGCAATGTCACTGACTGTCCTCAGAGGAGCTCACAATCTATTCCTATCATAGTCATAGACTAATGTCCTACCACGTTATTATTATGTATTTATATAGCACTCACATCTTTTGCAGCACTTTACCGAGTACATAGTCGTGTCTCTGGCTGTGCTCAGAGGAGCTCACAATCTAATCTGACCATAGTCACAGTCTAATGTCCTATCATATTGTTATTAATAGTATGTATACATACCTCCCAACTTTTTGAGATGAGAAAGAGGGACACATAAGACATGCCCCTGCCACACCCCTAATCACTCCCCTGTCACACCCCTAGTCGCGCATACCATAAAGATTTCATAAGAAAAATATGTTTTTTTTATAATTCAAACCACACTGGTCCTTTCTATTTTGATTCATTTTCCTTCATATTAACATTTTACAATGGGTAATAGATCAATGTAAAGGATGGGAATAAAGTTTAGAATCAAACATTTTTAGTAGAGAAATATATATATATTTACATAGAAAGAGGGACAAAGTCCTGAAAGAGGGACAAATGAGGAGGAAAGAGGGACAGAGGGACGGGGCTCCCAAAGAGGGACTGTACTTCCGAAAAAGGGACAGTTGGGAGCTATGTGTATATGTAAAATGGTGAAGAAAAGGTTATCACTATATAGAGTACATTATAGTTATTTAAAGGATTCACATTACTATAAATGTAATTAGAGACCAGTGACATCACCGCACCTCATATATATGAGAACGCAGCCTATCCAATCACTAGAGACCAGTGACATCACTGACACCTCATATACATGAGAACGCAGCCTATCCAATCACTAGAGACCAGTGACATCACTGACACCTCATGTACAATCACTAGAGACCAGTGACATCACTGACACCTCATATACAATCACTAGAGACCGGTGACATCACTGACACCTCATATACAATACAATCACTAGAGACCGGTGACATCACTGACACCTCATATACAATCACTAGAGACCAGTGACATCACTTGAACGTGGACGGTTTCCAGATGCAATGTGCTGATTGCGCTGTAGAGCGGACGGCTGTCGGAAAATTGCAACTTGGCTGTTTTTAATGCCGCATTATGCAGATCCATATCATAGTGCAAATGTATGTATGTATGCTAATGAATTCATACATTTATGTATTTATGTATGTATGCAAATTTATTTTCATTATCCTTTTTTTTTCCTCCTCCAGTCGCGGCGCAGGTGTGGAGATCAGCGACGCGGCAGAACAACTTGATAAAACGTAATGAGAATGCGGGAAATGTGGATATTAAAAAATAAAAAAAAGAAATGGACATTTTTTCACTGCGCTCACGGATGTACGGAGGAATCTGACACAGAACGGTTCTCGGCACACAGTCCGGGCATGAGAAAACATTCTATCCAAACCAGTAGCGGAAGACAAGCTTTCAGCTGGTTTATAAATACAATCATCTCCAACACCTGCCTGTTCCTGGTCTGCCAGTGCCCAGCAGCCATTATTTTCTGGAAGAATCCGAGCCTGGTCTAGCTCCACCCCTTTCCAGAGTTCAGCACTGGCATGAGTCTGTTCCTGGTCTGCCAGTGCCCAGCGGCCATTATTCTCTGGAAGAATCCGAGCCTCGTCCTGCTCCACCCCTCTCCAGAGCTCAGCACTGGCATGAGACTGTTCCTGGTCTGCCAGCACCCAGCGGCCATTATTCTCTGGAAGAATCCGAGCCTTGTCCTGCTCCACCCCTCTCCAGAGTTCAGCACTGGCATGAGACGGTTCCTGGTCTGCCAGCACCCAGCGGCCATTATTTCTGGAAGAATCCGAGCCTTGTCCTGCTCCACCCCTCTCCAGAGCTTAGCACTGGCATTAGATTGTTCCTGGTCTGTCAGCACCCAGCGGCCATTATTCTCTGGAAGAATCCGAGCCTTGTGTTGCTCCACCCCTCTCCAGAGCTCAGCACTGGCATGAGATTGTTCCTGGTCTGCCAGCACCCAGCGGCCATTATTCTCTGGAAGAATCCGAGCCTTGTGTTGCTCCACCCCTCTCCAGAGCTCAGCACTGGCATGAGATTGTTCCTGGTCTGCCAGCACCCAGCGGCCATTATTCTCTGGAAGAATCCGAGCCTTGTCCTGCTCCACCCCTCTTCAGAGTTCAGCACTGGCATGATACTGTTCCTGGTCTGTCAGCACCCAGCGGCCATTATTCTCTGGAAGAATCCGAGCCTTGTCCTGCTCCACCCCTCTCCAGAGCTCAGCACTGGCATGAGATTGTTCCTGGTCTGCCAGCACCCATCAGCCATTATTCTCTGGAAGAATCAGAGCCTTGTCCTGCTCCACCCCTCTTCAGAGTTCAGCACTGGCATGAGACTGTTCCTGGTCTGCCAGCACCTAGCGGCCATTATTCTCTGGAAGAATCCGAGCCTTGTCCTGCTCCACCCCTCTTCAGAGTTCAGCACTGGCATGAGACTGTTCCTGGTCTGCCAGCACCCAGCGGCCATTATTCTCTGGAAGAATCCGAGCCTTGTCCTGCTCCACCCCTCTTCAGAGTTCAGCACTGGCATGAGACTGTTCCTGGTCTGCCAGCACCTAGCGGCCATTATTCTCTGGACGAATCCGAGCCTTGTCCTGCTCCACCCCTCTTCAGAGTTCAGCACTGGCATGAGACTGTTCCTGGTCTGCCAGCACCTAGCGGCCATTATTCTCTGGACGAATCCGAGCCTTGTCCTGCTCCACCCCTCTCCAGAGTTCAGCACTGGCATGAGACTGTTCCTGGTCTGCCAGCACCCAGCGGCCATTATTCTCTGGAAGAATCCGAGCCTTGTCCTGCTCCACCCCTCTCCAGAGTTCAGCACTGGCATGATACTGTTCCTGGTCTGCCAGCACCCAGCGGCCATTATTCTCTGGAAGAATCCGAGCCTTGTCCTGCTCCACCCCTCTCCAGAGTTCAGCACTGGCATGAGACTGTTCCTGGTCTGCCAGCACCCAGCGGCCATTATTCTCTGGAAGAATCCGAGCCTTGTCCTGCTCCACCCCTCTCCAGAGTTCAGCATTGGCATGAGAGTGTTCCTGGTCTGCCAGCGGCCATTATTCTCTGGAAGAATCCGAGCCTTGTCCTGCTCCACCCCTCTCCAGAGTTCAGCACTGGCATGAGACGGTTCCTGGTCTGCCAGCACCCAGCGGCCATTATTCTCTGGAAGAATCCGAGCCTTGTCCTGCTCCACCCCTCTCCAGAGCTTAGCACTGGCATGAGACTGTTCCTGGTCTGCCAGCACCCAGCGGCCATTATTCTCTGGAAGAATCCGAGCCTTGTCCTGCTCCACCCCTCTCCAGAGTTCAGCACTGGCATGAGACTGTTCCTGGTCTGCCAGCACCCAGTGGCCATTATTCTCTGGAAGAATCCGAGCCTTGTCCTGCTCCACCCCTCTCCAGAGTTCAGCACCGGCATGAGACTGTTCCTGGTCTGCCAGCGCCCAGTGGCCATTATTCTCTGGAAGAATCCGAGCCTTGTCCTGCTCCACCCCTCTCCAGAGTTCAGCACTGGCATGAGATGGTCAATTAGATGCAAATATCAACTTACATGCAAATTTAATGCTAATTGCATGAGTGTAACTAAACTTAATATGCCCCCCCCCCCCTGCAAAAATAATAGCATGGGCCCCCTTTGTCCCAGAACCCAACGGGATTGGGAGCCGAGGAACGTCAGCAGAGTGTTCTACAAGCAACCTCTGGAAACAGGAAAAAAAAATAACACACACTCCTGCATACAGTTTTCATGAGTGAATGGGGAGGTTTCTCTGCTAATTGGCTGCACTTGCAGGTGGGGAGAGGGAGGTGGAGGGGCCCCCCTGCAATGGCGGGGGTCGCAGGGGTGATTGCTACGCCCATGGCTAATTGTATCAAGCTTGTTATTGGGACAATCTAATGCACTCTCTTGTACATTAAGTTTGCATGCAAGTCACAACTATTTGCATCTTATTGAGGGCTCGTTTCCACTATAGCGAATCCGCATGAGGGCACTGCATGCGGATTCGCATAGTCAATGTAAGTGGATGGGGCTGTTTCCACTTGTGCGGCGGCGGGAGCGTTTTTCGGAGCGGCAGAAATCTGCACGGCAGAGCCATCAGATTTCGCGTGCGTGAGGAATGCGGGCGAATCGCCGCTGATGCATTTAATAGGGAAATTGCATGCGGCTTTGTCATGCGGATTTCCCCGCGATTTCGCGTGCGATTTCGCATGGTTTGCTATGGAACTTTACTCCGGCAGTGACATGGTTAAATTCGCCTGGCTCCTTGCCATGCGAAATCGCGGCTAAATCCGCATGCGGAAACGCAGCCGCATGCGATTTCTTCAGCAGTGGAATGCAGGCGATTCCGCACCGCAACAGTGGAAACGAGCCCTGACTGTCCGTAGTCGCAACTTCTGCTCATACAGCTGCTTATCTCTGGGCTGGACACTGAGCAATCCTGAATCCCTGGCTTGGGTTTACTTAAAATATACCTCCCAACTTTTTGAGATAAGAAACAGGGACACTTTAAGACCCGCTCCTGCCACACCTCTAATCACGCCCCCACAACGCCCCACGTTGTGCATTTCACAAAGAATTCAGAAGCAAAAGATGTAGTTTTTTAACCACACTGGTCCTCTCTCTATCATCAGTAGTTTTTCTTCATTTGAACATTTAGAAATATATACATTTTATTGATAGGAATAAAGTTTACACACTAGTAGGAAAAAAAAAACATTTTCAGTAGAAAAATATATATACACATAGATCTGCATATCATAGTTCCATACTTGGAGAAGGACTTAGGAATACTCATCGACAACAAGTTAAATAATCGCACTCAATGCCAAGCAGCTGCAGCTAAAGCTAACAAAATTTTGGGATGCATTAAAAGGGAAATAAAAACTCGAGATGCTAGCATAATATTGCCCCGGTTTAACTCTCTAGTAAGGCCACATCTGGAATATGGAATTCAGTTCTGGGCACCACATTACAGGAAAGATATTGCAGTTTTAGAGCAGGTGCAGAGACGAGCAACAAAATTGATACGTGGGATGGAAGGTCTCAACTTAACAGGAAAGTTTAGTTAAACTGGGCGTATTTAGTCTGGAGAAAAGTCACCTTAGAGGGGATCTAATTAACATGTATAAATACATCAGAGGGCAATATAAAAGCTTGGCGGAGGAGCTTTTTGTCGCCAGGCCTTCTCAAAGGACTAGAGGACATGATCTGCGCATTGAGGAAAAACGTTTTAGCCATTTATTTAGGAAATGGTTCTTTACAGTAAGAGTGATTAAGATGTGGAATGCATTGCCACAGGAAGTACTTATGGCAAATTCTATATCTGCATTTAAAGAAGGCTTAGATGCTTTCCTTGCGTTGAAAGACATCCATGGCTACAATTACTAGGTAATACCTAATGATGTTGATCCAGGGATTTTATCTGATTGCCATCTGGAGTCGAGAAGGAATTTTTTCCCTTTTGGGGCTAATTGGACCATGCCTTGTAAGGGTTTTTCGCCTTCCTCTGGATCAACAGGGATATGTGAGGGAGCAGGCTGGTGTTGTACTTTGTACTGGTTGAACTCGATGGACGTATGTCTTTTTTCTACCCAAATAACTAAAGAACTACAGTATGTCATTTTTATGTAAACTAGATTGTCAATTTCTCCTGTCTCCGCTCGTCAGTTTTTCTGTGCATTTTCTGCACAGGAAAACTGCAACCAATGTTAATCAATAGGCTAATTCAAACGTGAATGCGTTTTTCACATACAGAAAAACAACTGACAGCAATACAGCACTGCCAGACAACTCATGCAGAAAAACTGACGCACGAAAAAACTGAAGAGTAGAGACAGGCTCTTAGCCCTTGTTCACATTAGAGGCGTGTTTATAAAATTCTAAGCGCGGGTGATTTTCAAAATCGCCCTGAAAGCGCTCGTGCAATGATTCTCTATGCGAGTGTTCATATCAAAGTGGTTCGTTTGTGATCCGCTTAGAAAAGCGGTGCTTGGGCCATTTTTGAGGCAATATGCCTCAATGGAAGGTATAGGAAAAACGTGAAACGCTCACAAAAATCGCTTTAGCAAGCGATTGCGTGAGTGTTTTTTGAAAAAAAAAAAATACATTGTATTTATTTTTTTCTGGATTTTTTTTCCGGATCAAAAGACAGAAGCACTCTGCAAAAACGCTTACAAAAACGAGAAACGCACAGAAAATCGCCGAAAAAAAAACATTTTAAAGAAAAGCAGAAAAAAAGCCCACCGCGGTCGGACACGCGAGCCGAACGCAACGTGAATGAGGCCTTAATGTATAGGCAGGGTTGTTCAGCAAATTTTTCCCCAATCATAAAAAAAAAAAAAACACAAAAAAACAAACAAAACAAACAAACACACACACACACGTGTAATACATTGGTCAGGTATTTAAAATGTTACAATCAAATCAGAAAAATAATTGTAATTCTTGAATTGAAAAGAAATTTTTAAAATTGTATCATGTGTGGGTACTTTAAAGGGGGAAGAGGAAAATAATGTAATAAAAAAAAAATATTCATTTTTACAATAATTATGTATAAATGATTTAGTCAGTGTTTGCCCATTGTAAAATCTTTCCTCTCCCTGATTTACATTCTGACATTTATCACATGGTGACATTTTTACTGCTGGCAGGTGGTGTAGCTGCTGCTTGCTTTTTTGGCAGTTGGAAACAGCTGTAAACAGCTATTTCCCACAATGCAGCAAGGATCACAGACAGGAAACTTCCAGGAGTACCACGGTCCTCACAGTTTCTTGTGGGAGGGGTTTCATCACAATATCAGTCATACAGCGCCCCCTGATGGTCTGTTTGTGAAAAGGAATAGATTTCTCATGTAAAAGGGGGTATCAGCTACTGATTGGGATAAAGTTCAATTTTTGGTCGGGGTTTCTCTTTAACACTTAATGCAAAATGTGATTTACATTTTTTTCACTTTACCAGAAAAAACAACAAAAAAAAACAACACACACACACACACTCCACAAATGGCGACTTCCCTCTGCCGGAGTGAGAGGTCGGCGTCTGTGTTTAGCATGCTGGATCAGAACATTCTCTGCATAATCCTGGCTGGAGGGATTACCCTCGTTCAGAGCAGCGTGTTCCATCGTTCCGGATAACGCGCAGGGCAGGCAAGGAACGCCACCGGCGGCACATAAATGAGACATCACCTCTTATTCCTGGCAAACATTCAGGGAGGGAACAGGAGATCAGCAGCTGATCCTGCACAGGTTCTCCTTCAGGGGAGATCATAGGAAAAATCATTGAACTTTTGATCAGGTGATACATTTGTCAGTCTCTGATTGGGTGGCTACAATCATGGGTGTCCACAGACAGCAGCAACTGGGGGAGCTTGCTTCTCATGGAAAGCGGACTTGCTTGGCATAGTTGCTGGACAACCATAATCCTCCAGCCTGCTTTTATGTACTGCCATGCCTCCTCCCGCCAGCCTGCACCCATCAGTGCCCTGTGCTGCCATGCCTCCTCCTTCCAGCCTGCACCCATCAGTGCCCTGTGCTGCCATGCCTCCTCCTTCCAACCTGCACCTATCAGTATCCTGTGCTGCCATGCCTCCTCCTTCCAGCCTGCACCCATCAGTGCCCTGTGCTGCCATGCCTCCTCCTTCCAACCTGCACCTATCAGTATCCTGTGCTGCCATGCTTCCTCCTTCCAACCTGCACCTATCAGTATCCTGTGCTGCCATGCCTCCTCCTTCCAACCTGCACCTATCAGTGTCCTGTGCTGCCATGCCTCCTCCTTCCAACCTGCACCTATCAGTATCCTGTGCTGCCATGCCTCCTCCTTCCAACCTGCACCTATCAGTGTCCTGTGCTGCCATGCCTCCTCCTTCCAACCTGCACCTATCAGTATCCTGTGCTGCCATGCCTCCTCCTTCCAGCCTGCACCTATCAGAATCAGAATCATCAGAATCATATTTATTTCGCCAAGTACAACGGGGGTTGTACCCGGAATTATTTTTGGCTCATACAGGGTCGGAGATGGTACAACACGTGCATGCAATTCAACACATACAATTAGGTACAGTGGTACAAGTAAGCAAATACCTAAATATACATATAGCCCATACTGTAGTGAAGGACGCGTGGGGAAAACTGGAGTGCTGTGTGAGGGGTGCAGCCCTGTCCTGTGCTGCCATTAGAGTTGGGCCGAACGGTTCGCCGGCGAACCTGGTTCGCGCGAACCTAGGTGGTTCGCGTGCGGGTACCGCACGCGAACTTTATTGCGGAAAAGTTCGCCCCATTGCGGTTCGCCCCATAATGCACTGAGGGTCAACTTTGACCCTCTACATCACAGTCAGCAGGCCCAGTGTAGCCAATTAGGCTACACTAGCCCCTGGAGCCCCACCCCCCCTTATATAGGCAGGCAGCGGCGGCCGTGGCCACTCGTGTGCCTGCATTAGTTAGAGTAGGGCGAGCTACTGCAGTCTCTCATAGGGAAAGATTAGTTAGCCTTAGCTTGTCCCTGGCTGCATACCTGTTCATTGATCCTGCCACTGCATACCTGTTCATTGATCCTGCCACTGCATACCTGTTCATTGATCCTGCCACTGCATACCTGTTCATTGATCCTGCCACTGCATACCTGTTCAGTGATCCTGCCACTGCATACCTGTTCATTGATCCTGCCACTGCATACCTGTTCATTGATCCTGCCACTGCATACCTGTTCATTGATCCTGCCACTGCATACCTGTTCATTGATCCTGCCACTGCATACCTGTTCATTGATCCTGCCACTGCATACCTGTTCATTGATCCTGCCACTGCATACCTGTTCATTGATCCTGCCACTGCATACCTGTTCATTGATCCTGCCACTGCATACCTGTTCATTGATCCTGCCACTGCATACCTGTTCTGTGAACCCACCACTGCATACCTGTTCTGTTCAGTGGACCCGCCACTGTATACCTGTTTAGTGAACCCGCCACTGCATACCTGTTCTGTTCAGTGGACCCGCCACTGTATACCTGTTCAGTGGACCCGCCACTGCATACCTGTTCTGTTCAGTGAACCCGCCACTGCATACCTGTTCTGTTCAGTGGAGTTTGGTGTGTCAGTGTGAAGCAGTACCTTAATTACACTCCCTGATTGATGTATACACATGCAAGATGTTTTAAAGCACTTTAGGCCTGTCATTTAGCATTCAATGTGATTTCTGCCCTTAAAACGCTGCTTTGCGTCAAATCCAGATTTTTCCCGGTGACTTTTGGCGTGTATCCCACTCCGCCATGCCCCCCTCCAGGTGTTAGACCCCTTGAAACATCTTTTCCATCACTTTTGTGGCCAGCATAATTTTTTTTTTTTTTCAAAGTTCGCATCCCCATTGAAGTCTATTGCGGTTCGCGAACTTTAACGCGAACCGAACCTTCCGCGAAAGTTCGCGAACCCGGTTCGCGAACCTAAAATCGGAGGTTCGGCCCAACTCTAGCTGCCATGCCTCCTCCCTCCAGTCTGCACCTATCCGTGTCCTGTGCTGCCATGCCTCCTCCTTCCAGCCTGCACTCATCAGTGCCCTGTGCTGCCATGCCTCCTCCTTCCAGCCTGCACCTATCAGTGCCCTGCGCTGCCATGCCTCCTCCTTCCAGCCTGCACTCATCAGTGCCCTGTGCTGCCATGCCTCCTCCTTCCAGCCTGCACCTATCAGTGTCCTGTGCTGCCATGTCTCCTCCTTCCAGCCTGCACCTATCAGTGTCCTGTGCTGCCATGCCTCCTCCTTCCAGCCTGCACCTATCAGTGCCCTGTGCTGCCATGCCTCCTCCTTCCAGTCTGCACCTATCAGTGTCCTGTGCTGCCATGCCTCCTTCCAGCCTGCACCCATCAGTGCCCTGTGCTGCCATGCCTCCTCCTTCCAGCCTGCACCTATCAGTGTCCTGTGCTGCCATGTCTCCTCCTTCCAGCCTGCACCTATCAGTGTCCTGTACTGCCATGCCTCCTCCTTCCAGCCTGCACCCATCAGTGTCCTGCGCTGCCATGCCTCCTCCTTCCAGCCTGCACCTATCAGTGCCCTGTGCTGCCATGCCTCCTCCTTCCAGCCTGCACCTATCAGTGCCCTGTGCTGCCATGCCTCCTCCTTCCAGCCTCCACCTATCAGTATCCTGTGCTGCCATGCCTCCTCCTTCCAGCCTGCACCTATCAGTGTCCCTGTGCTGCCATGCCTCCTCCTTCCAGCCTCCACCTATCAGTGTCCTGTGCTACTATGCCTTCTCCTCCCAGCCTATCAGTGCCCTGTGCTGCCATGTCTCCTCCTTCCAGCCTGCATGCATCAGTGTCCTGTGCTGCCATGCCTCCTCCCTCCAGCCTGCACCTATCAGTATCCTGGGCTACCATGCTTCCTCCTTCCAGCCTGCACCCATCAGTGCCCTGTGCTGCCATGCCTCCTCCCTCCAGCCTGCACCCATCAGTGTCCTGCGCTGCCATGCCTCCTTCCAGCCTGCACCTATCAGTGCCCTGTGCTGCCATGCCTCCTCCTTCCAGCCTGCACCTATCAGTGTCCTGTGCTGCCATGCCTCCTCCCTCCAGCCTGCACCTATCAGTGCCCTGTGCTGCCATGCCTCCTCCTCCCAGCCTGCACCTATCAGTGTCCTGTGCTGCCATGCCTCCTCCCTCCAGCCTGCACCTAACAGTGCCTGTGCTGCCATGCCTCCTCCTCCCAGTCTGCACCTATCAGTGCCCTGTGCTGCCATGCCTCCTCCCTCCAGCCTACACCTAACAGTGTCCTGTGCTGCCATGCCTCCTCCTCCCAGCCTGCACCTAACAGTGCCCTGTGCTGCAGAGGCGTAGCTAGGGCTTTCAGCGCCCGGGGACAAATACTATTAATGCGCCCCCTAAGGTGAAGGCTGCGGCGCACGCAGCGCCAAAAAGGGGCATGACCACATAAAATGTGGGTGTGGTTATTGGTGGAGCCAAATGTACAGGAAGTTAGCAGGTTCACGCTCACCCACCCTCCCTCAGTATGTACCTTCCAGCATGTTCCAAGACAAATTCAGCAATTATGAGCCCCCCCCCCCCCCCCCCCATCAAGACAAATTCAGCAATCATGAGGCCCCCAACATGACCAACTCAGCAATCATGAGGCCCCCCCAACAAGACAAATTTAGCAATCATGAGGCCCCCAACAAGGCAAATTCAGCAATCATGAGGCCCCCAACAAGACAAATTCAGCAATCATGAGGCCCCCAACAAGACAAATTTAGCAATCATGAGGCCCCCAACAAGACAAATTCAGCGATCTTGAGGCCCCCAACAAATCATTAGGCCCCCAACAAGACAAATTCAGCGATCTTGAGGCCCCCAACAAATCATGAGGCCCCCAACAAGACAAATTCAGTAACCATGAGGCCCCCAACAAGACAAATTCAGCAGTCATGGGGTACATAAATAGACAGCATTTCACATAAATAGGCAGAATGCCCCCTTAATAGGGTAGACACCTCTCACCTGGCAGCAGTTTCCCAAAATACACTCAATCCGACAGCAGTGGTTCCCCAAAAATAGGTAGCCCCAGGTCTATAGGTGTCCCCAGAATAGGTGGCCAGCAGTATAGATGTCCCCAGAATAGGTGGCCAGCGGTATAGATGTCCCCAGAACAGGTAGCCAGGGGTAGAGATGTCCACAGAACAGGTAGCCATGGGTATATGTGCCCAGTATATGTAGCCAGGTGTATATGTGCCCAGTATATGTAGCCAGGGTTATATGTGCCCAGTATGTGTAGTCAGGGTTATATGTGCCCAGTATGTGTAGTCAGGGTTATATGTGCCCAGTATATGTAGCCAGGGGTATAATATGTGCCCAGTATATATAGTCAGGGGTATATGTGCCCAGTATATATAGCCAGGGGTATATGTGCCCAGTATATATAGCCAGGGGTATATATGCCCAGTATATGTAGCCAGGGGTATATATGCCCAGCATATGTAGCCAGGGGTATATGTGCCCAGTATATGTAGCCAGGGGTATATGTGCCCAGTATATGTAGGCAGGGGTATATGTCCCAGTATATGTAGGCAGGGGTATATGTCCCAGTATATGTAGGCAGCGGTATATGTCCCAGTATATGTAGGCAGGGGTATATGTCCCAGTATATGTAGGCAGGTGTATATGTGCCCAGTATATGTAGTCAGTGGGTATATGTCCCAGTATATGTAGGCATGTGTATGTCCCAGTATATGTAGGCAGGGGTATATGTCCCAGTATATGTAGGCATGTGTATATGTCCCAGTATATGTAGGCAGGGGTATATGTCCCAGTATATGTAGGCAGGGGTATATGTACCAGTATATGTAGGCAGGTGTATATGTGCCCAGTATATGTAGTCAGTGGGTATATGTCCCAGTATATGTAGGCAGGTGTATATGTCCCAGTATATGTAGGCAGGGGTATATGTCCCAGTATATGTAGGCAGGTGTATATAAGCAGTATATGTAGTCAGTGGGTATTTGTCCCCAGTATATGTAGGCAGGTGTATATGTGCCCAGTATATGTAGTCAGGGGTATATGTGGCCAGTATATGTAGGCAGGTGTATATGTCCCAGCATATGTAGGCAGGGGTATATGTCCCCAGATTAGGTATCCAGGTGTCCACCCAGCAGGAGGGGAGAAGCGCAGTGGAGGGAGAGCTATGGGGACAGTGGGGAAGGGCGGACGTCTCCCCCCCCCCCTTCCCTCACCTTAGGGGGCTCTCCCTCCCTCGCTGTCCCCTCCACAACTAATGTCCGGGTGGCTGGCAGCGGCGGGCGGAACTTACCTGCGTCTCGTCGCAGCGCGGGATGCATTTGCCGCTACTCTGGTCTGGTCCAGACCAGAGCAGCGGCTGCAGGACCCGAACTTCCGGCGCTGGAGCGAGATGGAGGTAAGTCCCACCCACTGCACCAGCCACCCGGACATTAGTTGTGGAGGGGAGAGTGAGGGAGGGAGAGCACTAAGGTGAGGGAAGGGGGGGGGGGAGATGGCCCCCCTTCTCCACCGCTGCTCACAGCTCTCCCTCTTCTCTGCGCTGCTCCCCTCCCCTCCCCCCAAAAAAACCCTGCAGCTCAGCTGGGCGCCCTTGGGGACCTAGCGCCCGGGGGCACGTGTCCTACCCCGACCCCCCCTAGCTACGCCCCTGCTGTGCTGCCATGCCTCCTCCTTCCAGCCTGCATCTATCAGTGCCCCGTGCTACCATACGTCCTCCTTCCAGCCTGCACCTATCAGTGTCCTGTGCTGCCTTGCCTCCTCCTTCCAGCCTGCACCTATCAGTGTCCTGTGCTGCCATGCCTCCTCCTTCCAGCCTGCACCTATCAGTGTCCTGTGCTGCCATGGCTCCTCCTTCCAGCCTGCACCCATCAGTGCCCTGTGCTGCCATGCCTCCTCCTTCCAGCCTGCACCCATCAGTGTCCTGTGCTGCCATGCCTCCTCCCGCCAGCCTGCACCCAGGGCCGGCCCTAGACTTTTTGCCGCCTGAGGCAAATTGGGGGGCCGCCGAGCTGGAGGGGTAGCTGGCAGGACGGGGGTATTGGGCCTAGCGGCGGGGAGGGGGGGGGGTCGGACCCCCCCCCCCCTCCTTTCGCCTGGGTCCCCCGATCTGCGCTCCCCTCCAGCCTTAAATAGAATCAGCCGCTACTCGTAAGAGGCACGGGCAGGGAGGACTCACCTCTTCCTCATTCCAGCGTGCGCTCCACTGACGTCACTTCCTGCAACGCTGCAGGAAGTGACGTCAGTGGAGCGCACGCTGGGAAGAGGGGAGTCCTCCCCACCCGTGCCTCTTACGAGTAGCGGCTGCTTCTATTTAAGGCTGGAGGGGAGCGCAGATCGGGGGACCCAGGCGAGGGAGGGGGGGGGTCCGACCCCCTCCCTGCCACTAGGCCCAATACCCCCGTCCTGCCAGCTACCCCTCCAACTCGGCGGCCGGCTCCCCGCACCCACGGACGGGCGGGTGCCGCCCCTGGAAATTTGCCGCCTGAGGCAAAAGTTTCAGCCTCATGAGCGGGCCGGCCCTGCCTGCACCTATCAGTGCCCTGTGCTGCCATGCCTCCTCCCTCCAGCCTGCACCTATCAGTGCCCTGTGCTGCCATGCCTCCTCCCTCCAGCCTGCACCTATCAGTGTCCTGTGCTGCCATGCCTCCTCCTTCCAGCCTGCACATATCAGTGTCCCTGTGCTGCCATGTCTCCTCCCTCCAGCCTGCACCTATCAGTGCCCTGTGCTGCTATGCCCCCTCCTTCCAGCCTGCTCCTATCAGTGTCCTGTGCTGCCATGCCTCCTCCCTCCAGCCTGCACCTATCAGTGTCCCTGTGCTGCCATGCCTCCTCCCTCCAGCCTGCACATATCAGTGTCCCTGTGCTGCCATGTCTCCTCCCTCCAGCCTGCACCTATCAGTGCCCTGTGCCGCCATGCCTCCTCCTTCCAGCCTGCACCTATCAGTGTCCTGTGCCGCCATGCCTCCTCCCTCCAGCCTGCACCTATCAGTGTCCTGTGCTGCCATGCCTCCTCCTTCCAGCCTGCACATATCAGTGTCCCTGTGCTGCCATGCCTCCTCCCTCCAACCTGCACCTATCAGTGCCCTGTGCTGCCATGCCTCCTCCTTCCAGCCTGCACATATCAGTGTCCCTGTGCTGCCATGCCTCCTCCCTCCAGCCTGCACCTATCAGTGCCCTGTGCTGCCATGCCTCCTCCTTCCAGCCTGCACATATCAGTGTCCTGCGCTGCCATGCCTCCTCCTTCCAGCCTGCACATATCAGTGTCCTGCGCTGCCATACATCCTTCCAGCCTGCACTTATCAGTGTCCTGTGCTGCTATGCCTCCTCCTTCCAGCCTGCACCTATCAGTGTCCCTCTGCTGCCATGCCTCCTCAGCCGGCACCTATCAGTGTCCTGCGCTGCCATGCAGAGCCGGGACAAGGTCCTCCAGCACCCAAGGCTGAGACACCAAAGTGCTCCCCTCCATCCCTCCCACTCCAGCAGTCACACACTGATTGCTATTACACTAAGAGGCCCCTCCCCATCCCTCCCACCCCAGCCGTCACACACTGATTGCTATTACACTAAGAGGCCCCTCCATCCCTCCCACCCCAGCCATCACACACTGATTGCTATTAGACTAAGAGGCGCCACACGGCCCACAACCTCCCCAACACCTTAATATCTAGTTATCTGGCTTGCAGTCACTGGCATGTATCCCCTTTTATTATTTCTTTCTGCTTCAAACACAATTAGGAATGACAGCTGAATGAATTCTGCGCCCCCTCCTACACTGCGTCCTGAGGCTGGAGCCTCTCCAGCCTATGCCTCGGCCCGGCCCTGCTGCCATGCCTCCTCCTCCCAGCCTGCACCTATCAGTGTCTGCCTGTGCTGCCATGCCTCCTCCCTGCAGTGATTACCTTACTGAGGAAGTTCAGTCAGAAAATGTCTACCTTAAATATTAGACTGTAGGATGCAAGAGCCAGGATAATTGAGATATCTCACACCAACACCATGGACCTGTGTTAAATATAGAGGAACCACGACAAGTAGGTTACTTGAACAGATACATGGATGAGACAAGTATATTATGGAAGGCTCCTGCTACAGGAGACCTAATGAGAGAAGATATATGAAATGTGTGAGGAGGCAATGGATGGAGAGAAGACCGACATCTACAGGGACTGAAAGAGTCATTTACACAACACTAGACACGGCTGCTCCCGGAATTTGAGATAAACCAACTATTACACATTACATCCTGGATAATGAGATCCAGAAGAAGGAATGGATGAGCAGCCAGCAGCCAAAGTTAGTGTCTCAACCCGCTGCCAATATAGAGCACAGTAGCTGTCAGACA
This sequence comes from Hyperolius riggenbachi, assembly GCF_040937935.1. Lineage (NCBI taxonomy): Eukaryota > Metazoa > Chordata > Amphibia > Anura > Hyperoliidae > Hyperolius > Hyperolius riggenbachi. Next base: position 287,123,203 of record NC_090653.1, read on the forward strand.
TAAAATAAACCACCTACAGCCAACCCTTGAGAACAGTTAACGGCTGTTTTATAAACATGTCAGTGAAAAGGGTTTATAGAACATCCTTTCATGTTTTAATATTCATAGGCAACGTCCTCACTCATTGGTGGTTAGCAGGCAAATCGCTAAACCATCAGCGGGAGCCCAGTGACGGCCAGAACAATAGAGGATAGGAGAGGCTAAGTGACACGGGCAGAAAAACGAACAATCAGGGGAGGCCCAGTGACAGCGAGAACCAAAGAGGATCACCGGGGGCCAAGTGACGTCCAGGACGAAAGTGAATCACCGGGGGCGAAGTGACGTTCAGAACAACAGTGGATCGGAGAGGCCCGGCGATGCGGGCAGAACCACAGACAATCAGGGGAGGCCCAGTGACGGCCAGAACCAAAGAGAATCAGGGAGGCCCAGTGACAGCCAGGAACCAAAGAGGATCACCGGGGGCCAAGTGACGTTCAGAAGCACAGAGGATCAGGGAGGCCCAGTGATGGCCAGAAGCACAGAGGATCAGCAGGGGCCCAGTGATGGCCAGAAGCACAGAGGATCAGCAGGGGCCCAATGACGACCGGAACCACTGAGGGTTTGGGGGGGGGGTCGAGCAGAACCACAGAAGATGCACTGCCAAAGAAACGGCCCTGCTTATATGCCAGAGAGCAACATTTGGCTGTCCCTCTCCACTGAAAGATTTCCCTCTGCCTTCATCATGTATGCCATAACCCCCCTCCACCCCTCTACCCAACCCATTACTGGGAAAGCCGTCACCCAATCCACCCCCATCGTCCAGTTACTAGCCCATTTCTCTACTTCACCTCCAAACTTATTGAGAGCAAGCATGCAGCAAATCCAGCCACACTTCAGTCAGAGCACCTGATCTGCATGCTTGTTCAGGGGCTATGGCTAAACGTAGCAGACAGAGCATCAGCAGGACAGCCAGGCAATCTGCATTGTTTAAAAGGAAATAAATATGGCAGCCCCCATATCCCTCTCACTTCAGGTGTGGGTTAAGCCTTTCACATAGATATATACAGTAGCAATAAAAAGTATGTGAACCCTTTGGAATTTTATGGATTTCTGCACAAATTGGTCATAAAATGAGATCGGATCTTCATCTAAGTCACAACAAAAGACAATCACAGTCTGCTTAAACTAATACCACACAAATAATTAAAGGTTTAAATGTGTTTTATTGAACACACCATGTAAACATTCACAGTGCAGGTGGAAAAAGTGTGTGAAACACTAATGACATCTCTAAGAGCTAATTGGAGTGAGGTGTCAGCCAGCTGGAGTCCAATCAATGAGATGAGATTGGAGGTGTTGGTTACAGCCGCCCTGTCCTATAAAAAACACACACCAGTTTTAGGTTTGCTTTTCCCAAGAAGCATTGCCTGATGTTGCCATGAATGATGCCTCGCACAAAAGAGCTCTCAGAAGACCTATGTTCAACTCCTTCCTGGCTGGCAGAACACAAAGGGTAGCCTTAGGGCCCTTCCTCTCCAACCCTGTACCACTAAAATACGGTGTACCTCAGGTCAGGGCGCAATATTATCCCCTTTACTTTTCACCATATACATGCTGCCACTTGGAGAAATCATACAAAAACATGGCCTGACATATCATTGCTATGCTGATGACACCCAGCTATATTTGTCATTCAAACCTGACATCACAGACCCTACTCCACAAATAAACGCATGCTTAGCTGAGCTTCAGGAGTGGATGAATATGAATTGGCTAAAACTTAATGCTGACAAAACTGAGGTACTTGTTATCGAGGGCCAGGGCTCAACAGCAAAGCAGCTCCAGTCTCAACCAACACCGCTAAGGATAGGGAGCTCAGACCTGAACAACTCAGACTGTGTGCGCAGCCTGGGAGTAATGATTGATGGGAAATTAAGCTTCAGGAATCAAATCTCAGCTGTTGTGAAACATTCCTTCTTTCACCTAAGGAATATTGCAAGGATTAAACACCTAATTCCTTCAGAGGATCTTCCAACCCTAGTTCATGCCTTCGTCACATCAAGGTTAGACTACTGCAACGCCCTCTACACAGGCCTGCATAAGAAAGACTTACGCTGCCTGCAATTAGTACAGAATGCCGCCGCAAGGCTGTTAACGAGCCAACCCCGCCATTGCCACATAACACCAACCCTGTGCTCACTCCACTGGCTACCGATAAAATGGAGAATTCTGTTTAAGATTGGCTTACTGACATTCAAATCCTTGCACAATCTGGGCCATGGATACCTGAAGGACTTGTTGCAACTGCATCACACCCCCCACAATCTTAGATCAAAAGGACGTAACACCTTGGTCACCCCGAGAGTCCACCTCAAAACCTTTGGAGACAGAGCCTTTTGTCATGCTGCCCCTACACTTTGGAACTCCCTGCCACACCCAATCAGGACAGCTCCATCCCTGGAAGCATTTAAGTCTAAACTGAAAACCTACCTCTTCAGTCTGGCATTCATGAACATCTGACTATCTCCTCTGTAACACAACCCAGCCTGCAACCCTGTATTAATCTGAGACACAACTATGCGCTTTGAGTCCTATGGGAGAAAAGCGCTTTACAAATGTTATTGTATTGTATGTTTAAGAATTGTTGACTTGCATAAAGCTGGAAAAAGTTATAAAAGTATCTCCAAAAGCCTTGCTGTTCATCAGTCCACAGCAAGACAAATTGTTTATAAATGGAGAAAGTTCATCACTGCTGCTACTCCCCCTAGGAGTGGTCACCCTGTTAAGTTGACTGCAAGAATACAGCTCAGAATGCTCAATGAGGTGAAGAAGAATCCTAGAGTGTTAGCTAAAGACTTACAAAATCTATGATACGTAAAACACCAACAAGAATGGAGTTCATGGGAGGATATTACAGAGGAAGCCTCTGCTGTCCAAAAAAACATTGCTGCATGTTTAAAGTTTGCAAAAGAGCTCCTGGATTTTCCACAGCAGTACTGGCAAAATATTCGGTGGACAGATGAAACTAAAGTTGAGTTGTTTGGAAGAAACACACAACACTATGTGTAGAGAAAAAGAGGCACAGCACACCAACATCAAAACCTCATCCCAACTGTGAAGTATGGTGGTGGGGGCATCATGCTTTAGGGCTGCTTTGCTGCATCAGAGCCTGGACGGATTGCGATCATCAAAGGAAAAATGAATTCCTAAGTTTTTCAAGACATTTTGCAGGAGAACTTAAAGGGAAGGTCCAAGCAAAATAAAAAAATGAGTTTCACTTACCTGGGGCTTCTACCAGCCCCATGCAGCCATCCTGTGCCCTTGTAGTCACTCACTGCTGCTCCAGTCCCCCGCTGGCAGCATGCCGACCTCGGAGGTCGGCGAGCCCCATTGCGTACATTTTTATGCATCCGGAGCCCAGAGCGGGGAAGAGACAGCGGAGACCGGGGGACTTGCGCCAGCCGGATCAGGTAATGTATTTTGGGGGGGGGGGTGACAGCGGCAGCTCCACAGATTGTGAATCGGTTTCATAGTGAAATCAATTCAAAATCTGTTTGCAGTGTAGGCAGCCAATAGATCCCTCTTTGATCAGATTCGATTGTGGAGGGATCTATCTGCTGGTCAATCTGGTGGCAATCGACCAGTGTATGATAGCCTTTAGATAAAGATCAGGTCACATTTTATGACCAATCCATATAATTCCAAAAGGTTCACATACTTTTTATTGCTACTGTATTGTCCAATCAGAGGTCACGGAACCCATGCGGGCGCCTGCATTGTTGCCTCATCCATAGAGGATTGCAGACGATTGTATCTGTCTCCTCTCTGCACACAGGTAGACACCGCACACCAGCTCCACTCCTGTCATCTCTAAAAACTGCAATGCATCATTTTCGGAGTCCCCAATCCCCCCTCTCCCCCCCCTCCTAGCACGAGACTGCAGTTCTGCTCTGCGCTTAGGCCCACGAAAGGGTTAAAAGAACCAACACCCCCCCCCCCGCCCCGTTGTACTCTCCACCAGCTTAACATCAGTACATTCAGCACCGTACACAGTTCAATTAGAAGACGACGAATTTCGAGTGCCTATTTTTAACCAGCCAAGTGCGACTTTTTCCACAGTTAATTAACACGGCGTTCTAGAGTGAAATCTCCCTCTCCGCCTAGGAATCACTTTTTTTTTTTTGGATGTGTAAATTCCAGGCGTGGGGACGGTTTAAAAGTGACCTGAATACATTTTATTAGCCCTTAAGATGATCGCTGCATCTCCGCAAATCAAGATTAATCTCAGTGGGGATAAAAAAGACCCCCTAATAATAGGAAAAAAAAAAACCAAACATTCACGTTGTCACACGCTGCAGCGGATAAAGAAAAACATCCATAGCTGTAGATTTATTACTTCCATTCAAGGCCCATTTCTCTGCCATAAAAAGTGAAAAGAAAAAAAAACGAGAGGGGGGGGGGGAGGGGGCTATTGCGAGGGCCTTCACCACTTAATTTCAATAGGGGACAATGCGACATTATCAGAGACGTATTCTTTGATTAGTCATTTGTCCACGGCGACAATAACATTGTTACGGAGCGCGAGAAGAAAGGGAGGCTGGGAATGGAGCGGCGTTGCTTCCGCTGGAGTTTGTGGCAACGCTGCGTTCCGCACTCATGGTATAGAAAATTAGAGGGGTATTTTGAGTGCTGTAGTTTAGGTTACGGAGGTGTGGCGCTTCCTAGAATAAGCGTTTGCGGCTTTGTTGCGGAGATATTTGAATATAAAAATAAAGGAGTTAAAATTGGATTTTTCTTCTTTGGGAGGTAACAAAAAACGATTAATAGCCATTGTGAAGCGGCCACAACGAGGATTCTGGAGGTTGAAGGGAATGAGCTAGAGCTTAGGCACTCCATGGTGTGGTGCCCCGGGGGTACATCTGCTGGGGGCAGGGGATGGCTACGTCAGATAGGCCCGGGGGGCTACGTCTGATGGGTCTGGGGGTAGATGCTGTGTCTGACGGGGCCTGGTGGGTGGAGGCTACAGCTGATGGGTTCCGGTGGGAGGAGGCAATGTCCGATGGGTCCCGCTGGGTCAAGGCTACGTCTGACTGGTCCTGGTGGGTGGAGGCAATTCAACACACACAAGCAATAGAACACAGCAGTACATGCATCCAGGTACATTTAAAGTGGTCAGCAGGTGCTCGTCAGCCAATCAGGATGCACTGTCATACACCTTTTACCTGCCATACCACATCTAGCAGCCATTAGCATTCAGGTGGGAGGCTTCAGTTGGATGCCATCGCATAGCCATAGTGCGAACCAATCGTGTGTTTTTAAACGTTTTCTTTCAGCTCTAGGACATGGCGGACAGTTGAGCGGTTAGGGAGGGACCCCTGTGGGAAGGATGCCTGCACGGGGCGGTCCTGCTAGCGACGCAATCTTGCGATGGCGTCAGGGGCGAGCCTGGGGTGCCTGGCACCTGGGTGCAAGATTTTCTCTGGCGCCTATGGGAGTGGTTAAATTTACCGCGCCCAACCACATAACCACACCAGTGTCCTGCCTAATCACACCCACACCTTCCACCTCTTTCCGCATGCATGTGATACCCCATTCCTACCCCTCTTCCATGGGCTTGCTACTGGCTGGCTTTGGCTTCCTGCGAGTCTGCTAGTCTCTGGACTGACTCAGGCTGAGAGGCTCTGCGAGTGCGACGCAGTCACACACTGCGTATTTATGGCTGCCTGCGGCCACCCTACTCTCGCTGTCATAGGCTCCTCCCCCTGCCAAGCCCAAGTGTGAGGTGGGCTGCCTGTATCTTTCCCGTTGAGCCGCGCAGCCTGCCAGTGTTGCCAACCTTTCACGTTATTTTTTTACTGACAAATACCTAAAAGTTTACTGACAAAAGATTATTTTTACTGACAAAATTTCCCCACTAAATGCACATAAGAGACAGCTTTTCCCCATGTAAATGCACATAACAAGAGACAGCTTTTCCCCATGTAAATGCACATAAGAGACTGCTTTTCACCAGCAAATGCACATAACAAGAGACCGCTTTTCACCAGCAAATGCACATAACAAGAGACCGCTTTTCACCAGCAAATGCACATAACAAGAGACCGCTTTTCACCAGAAAATGCACATAAGACAGCTTTTCACCAGAAAATGCACATAAGACAGCTTTTCACCAGCAAATGCACATAATGACAAACAGACAGTGTCCCCAGAATATATAGCCAGGGGGTATGTGCGCCCAGGATAGGTAGCCAGGGGGTATGTGCGCCCAGGATAGGTAGCCAGGGGGTATGTGCGCCCAGGATAGGTAGCCAGGGGGTATGTGCGCCCAGGATAGGTAGCCAGGGGGTATGTGCGCCCAGGATAGGTAGCCAGGGGGTATGTGCGCCCAGGATAGGTAGCCAGGGGGTATGTGCGCCCAGGATAGGTAGCCAGGGGGTATGTGCGCCCAGGATAGGTAGCCAGGGGGTATGTGCGCCCAGGATAGGTAGCCAGGGGGTATGTGCGCCCAGGATAGGTAGCCAGGGGGTATCTGTGCCCAGGATAGGTAGCCAGGTGGCATCTGTGCCCAGGATAGGTAGCCAGGGGGTATGTGCGCCCAGGATAGGTAGCCAGGGGGTATGTGCGCCCAGGATAGGTAGCCAGGGGGTATGTGCGCCCAGGATAGGTAGCCAGGGGGTATGTGCGCCCAGGATAGGTAGCCAGGTGGTATCTGTGCCCAGGATAGGTAGCCAGGTGGCATCTGTGCCCAGGATAGGTAGCCAGGGGGTATGTGCGCCCAGGATAGGTAGCCAGGGGGTATGTGCGCCCAGGATAGGTAGCCAGGGGGTATGTGTGCCCAGGATAGGTAGCCAGGTGGCATCTGTGCCCAGGATAGGTAGCCAGGGGGTATGTGCGCCCAGGATAGGTAGCCAGGGGGTATGTGCGCCCAGGATAGGTAGCCAGGGGGGTATGTGCGCCCAGGATAGGTAGCCAGGGGGTATGTGCGCCCAGGATAGGTAGCCAGGTGGTATCTGTGCCCAGGATAGGTAGCCAGGTGGCATCTGTGCCCAGGATAGGTAGCCAGGGGGTATGTGCGCCCAGGATAGGTAGCCAGGGGGTATGTGCGCCCAGGATAGGTAGCCAGGGGGTATGTGCGCCCAGGATAGGTAGCCAGGGGGTATGTGCGCCCAGGATAGGTAGCCAGGGGGTATGTGCGCCCAGGATAGGTAGCCAGGGGGTATGTGCCCAGGATAGGTAGCCAGGTGGCATCTGTGCCCAGGATAGGTAGCCAGGGGGTATGTGCGCCCAGGATAGGTAGCCAGGGGGTATGTGCGCCCAGGATAGGTAGCCAGGGGGTATGTGCGCCCAGGATAGGTAGCCAGGTGGCATCTGTGCCCAGGATAGCTAGTGAGTGACAGGAGCGCTCCCCGCCGCCAACGCTCCATCCTCCGCTCCCCCCTCACCTTTCAGCAGCTTCAGTCAGACCTCAATCAGCGGGCGACCCGACCAGGAAAAGGGCGCCGGACGCACCCGCTCTATATGCGGAAGTGATGTCACTTCCGCATATCAGTGCAGCGTGCTAGGTCCTAGCGCCCGCCCGCCTGATCGAGGTCTGACGCGGCGGCTAGAGGGAGGGAGCTTGAAGCTTCGGCCACAGGGGGAGCGCGGCGGCGGCGGCCACAGGGGGAGAGCGGCGGCGGCGGCCACAGGGGGAGAGCGGGGCTGGGCGGCGCCTCTCAGAGGCAGGCGCCTGGGTGCCTTGCACCCGCAGCACCCGCCCAGGCTCGGCCCTGGATGGCGTCCAACTGAAGCCTCCCACCTGAATGCTAATGGCTGCTAGATGTGGTATGGCAGGTAAAGGGTGTATGATAGTGCATCCTGATTGGCTGACGAGCACCTGCTGACCACTTTAAATGTACCTGGATGCATGTACTGCTGTGTTCTATTGCTTGTGTGTGTTGAATTTAGCATTCAGTATGGAGACAGTGTTGGTGGGTTTTCTGGATGTGAGAGGTCCAGGCCCACCTGCACTCCCCTCCAGGTATTGCATGTTGGCCTTGGGGCCCCGGCCAGTGAGAGAGGTCTGGGGCCCCTGGCCATAGTGCGAACCAATCGTGGGTGGAGGCAATGTCTGATGGGTCCCGCTGAGTGAAGGCTATGTCTGATGGGTCCCGCTGGGAGGATGTGTCTGACGGGTCCTGCTGGGAGGAAGCTACATATGATGGAACCTGGTGGGTGGAGGCAATGTCTGATGGGTCCCGCTGGGTGAAGGCTATGTCTGATGGGTCCCGCTGGGAGGAAGCTACATCTGACGGGTCCTGGTGGGTGAAAGCTATGTCCGATGGGTCCCGCTGGGTGAAGGGTATGTCTGATGGGTCCCGGTTCGTGGAGGCTATGTCTGTGGGGTCCCGGTGGGAGGAGGCTACATCTGATGGGTCCTGTTGGGTGGAAGCTATGTCTGATGGGTCCTGGTGGGTGGAGGCTATGTCTGACAGGTTCCCGTGGGTGGAGGCTATGTCTGACAGGTTACGGTGGGTGGAGGCTATGTCTGATGGGTCCTGGTGGGTGGAAGCTATGTCTGATGATGGGTGGAAGCTATGTTTGATTGGTCCTGGTGGGTGGAGGCTACGTCTACAGGTTCCCGTGGGTGGAGGCTATGTCTGACAGGTTACGGTGGGAGGAGGCTATGTCTAATGGGTCCCGGTGGGTAGAGGCTATGTCTAATGGGTCCCGGTGGGTAGAGGCTATGTCTAATGGGCCCCGGTGGGTAGAGGCTATGTCTAATGGGCCCCGGTGGGTAGAGGCTATGTCTAATGGGTCCCGGTGGGTAGAGGCTATGTCTAATGGGCCCCGGTGGGTAGAGGCTATAGAGGCTATGTCTAATGGGCCCCGGTGGGTAGAGGCTATGTCTAATGGGCCCCGGTGGGTAGAGGCTATGTCTAATGGGCCCCGGTGGGTAGAGGCTATGTCTAATGGGCCCCGGTGGGTAGAGGCTATGTCTAATGGGCCCCGGTGGGTAGAGGCTATGTCTAATGGGTCCCGGTGGGTAGAGGCTATGTCTAATGGGCCCCGGTGGGTAGAGGCTATGTCTAATGGGCCCCGGTGGGTAGAGGCTATGTCTAATGGGCCCCGGTGGGTAGAGGCTATGTCTAATGGGTCCCGGTGGGTAGAGGCTATGTCTAATGGGTCCCAGTGGGTAGAGGCTATGTCTAATGGGTCCCGGTGGGTAGAGGCTACGGCTGACAGGTCCTATTGGGTGGAGGCTATGTCTGATGGATCCTGTTGGGTGGAGGCTATGGCTGACGAGTCCCAGTGGGTGGAGGCTATGGCTGATGGGTCCTGTTGGGTGGAGGCTATGGCTGATGGGTCCCAGTGGGTGGAGGCTACATTTGACAGGTCCCGTTGGGTGGAGGCTACGGCTGATGGGTCCTGGGGGGGGGGGCTACTTTGGCTTGAGGAAGTTGACAGAGTATGATACATTTTGTGTTTTGGAAAAGCAATAAGGGCTGGATTATACTACGATACTTTTGGATTTCTGCCGAAATCAAAAAGTGCTTTGCTAACGTAATCTTACAGGGGTTATCCCACTGGAGCAATGTGATGAAAAATAATAAAAACATTTTTTAAAAAAGCAACATTTTTCCAGAGATTGCGCTTCTCTTAAAACTATTGTAATGCTGCAAAATTAGAAACGCCTAACAATTCCCAAAAAAAAAAAAAAAAGTTCTATCGCCTTTGACGGCGTTTGCCGATTTGCAGTGTGAACCAACCCTAAACAAGAAGAGAAAGATGTATTGTAACTAATTAAAAGCCATAGTGAAATCCGTAACTTCAGGAGCCTGCACAAGCAATTCACAGTCCAAAAATAATAATCATAATAATTTATTTATTATATTATTATTATATCATATTGTAATGGTTCAGCCTAATTAAAGGAACACTACAGCGAAAAACTGTAAAATGTAAAATATGTGCAAACATATACCAATAAGTACATTTTTTTCCTGAGTAAAATGAGACAAATGACTTTTCTCCTATGTTGTTGTCACTTACAGTAGGTAGTAGAAATCTGACAGAAGCGACAGGTTTTGGACTAGTCCATCTCTTCATAGGGGATTCTCAGCATGGCTTTTATTCTTTATAAAGATATTCCCTAAAAAGGATTTATACAATGATGCTGGCCAGCTTCCCTGCTCGCTACACATTTGTTTGGCAGTTGGACAAAGCAACTGCCATTCACTAAGTGCTTTTGAAAATAAATATATCCCTGAAAATCCCCTAAGAAGAGATGGACTAGTCCAAAACCCGTCGGTTCTGTCAGATTTCTACTACCTACTGTAAGTGACAGCAACATAGGAGAGAATTTATGGCTAATTTTACTCTGGAAGAAACATACTTCTTATTTCTATGTGTTTACGTGTATTTAAAATGTTATGATTTTCGCAACAGTGATCCTAAGAGGTGTTTATTTGACAAGTTGTGAAAATGTCTCCTAGAGCCTAGGTTCTCAATGTGTAGTGTGCGTACCCCAGGGGGTACTTCTGATGGTTCCAGGGGGTACTCGGGCCTGATATACTTAACCAAGAATAGCAAATTTAGAGTTTTAGAAAATGATAAATCTTAGTTAAAGGCAAATTAGTGTTTTAGATAATTAAAAGCAATAGTAAATGCTTGGAAATTGTTTACAACCAATTATCATGTACTACGATTAAATATATATTTGTCAAGGGGTACTTGTGATAATGTTTACTATGCTAAGGGTACTTGGTGAGTACAGGGTTTTAAGAGGGGTACATACCAATAAAATGTTGAGAAACGCTGTCCTAGGAGAAGAGGGGGGTTTCGGATGTTGGGGAGGTGCCCAATATATGTATGTTCTGAAATGGGTTACTACACAGAACAGAGAAAAAAAAACTAAGTTAGAAAAAAAGGATTCTTTATTATTCAAAAATAGATGTTGGCAGTGCGTTTCACGGGTCTCTGCCCGCTTCCTCAGGTCAATACAGCAAAATACCTCAGTATGGAGCATGGGCGCCTGTATACATCACTTAACCCCTCCGCTCGCCACTCTGCAGCAGGGCCGGGCCGAGGCATAGGCTGAAGAGGCTCCAGCCTCAGGGCGCAGTGTAGGAGGGGGTGCACAATTCATTCAGCTGTCATTCCTAATTGTGTTTGAAGCAGAAAGAAATAAGAAAAAGGGGATACATGGCAGTGACTGCAAGCCAGATAACTAGATATTAAGGTGTTGGGGGGTTGTGGGCCCTGTGGCGCCTCTTACTCTAATAGCAATCAGTGTGTGACGGCTGGGGTGGGAGGGATGGAGGGGCGCACTTTGGTGTCTCAGCCTTGGGTGCTGGAGGACCTTGTCCCGGCTCTGCTCTGCAGCCCAGGGGCCCCTCATTTCCGGATCCCCCTTGGCTACAGGCCCCATAACAGCCACTATAGCCATTAAAATTTGCCTGGTTTCATTTTGGGTTCAGGTGGTCTTTAAAGTGGACCTAAACTCTTGCACAGGACAGAAGGAAAACCTAGAGTAATGTACCCTGTATGTATTTAGAGAGTTTAACTCGTCTAATTCACCCTCATTTGTGTCTAATCACAAGTAGTAATTTGATCTCTCCCCTGTGTCACCTGACACTGCAGATAAGCTCAATTGAAAGCACAGGATGTTAATATGTCTGCTTCCATGAAAGCAGGAAATAGACACACTGCAGATTTATTGCAGGATTTCTATCAGCTGTAAGGGCCCATTCACACTAGAAGTGCTTTTTTGAGCATTTTGCGATTGATTAGCATCTTTTAAAATCGCCCCCATTTGCCTTTATTAAAACCGCGGTAAAAATCGATGCGATTTTCATGTACACGATTGTAAAATCGCAGCGATTTTTTGCAAATGTGATTGGGAGCGATTTTAAAAACCGCTAATAATTCGCAAAACGCGCAGAAAAGCGCTTCTAGTGTGAATGGACCCTCACAAAGAAATTTTTTCTTTAACCATTTCTACCGCCCAGATGTGATCCTCACGTCCGGGTGGCTGCTCTGCTGCGGTGCCGCGCTTCGGCGCGCTCCCCCATGCTGTCCCCCGGTAGCCCTGGGATCAGTAAACGGGAATATGGTTCCCGATCACCGATCCGTTTCCCCAACAGAAAAACCGAAGCGCTCTTACTAGAGACTTCAGTCTTTTTTTTTTTTTCCTGTCCCACTTGTGCTTCCGGTGATCGAGAAGCACAAGGAGAAAAAAATAAATAAACTCAAGGTAGCCATCTTGTGGCCAAATAGTAAAACTACATCTACATATTTTTTTACATTACAATTGACACATTTAACAACATTAAAAAGTAACTGTTTATTTCCCACACCAAAATATTACCCAAATAAAATTAATGGGAAAAAAAATTACAATTAAAAAAAAATTAAAAATTGTTACCTAAGGGTCTGAACTTTTTAAATATGCATTTGAAGGGGGTATACTAAAAACATTTCTTAAATTATAAGCTTGTAAATAGTAATGGACGCAAAACGGAAAAAATGCACCTTTATTTCCAAATAAAATATTGGCGCCATACATTGTGATAGGGACAAACTTTAAATGGTGTCATAACCAAGACAAATGGGCAAATAAAATACATAGGCTTTAATCATGGTAGCATGGATTATTTTAAAGATATAATGGATGAAAACTGAGAAATAAATGAATGGTTTTCTTATTAATCCTGTTAAGGGCCCTTTTCCACCAGCGCGTTTGCGCTGGCTGAATCGCAAACCGCTAGCGATTTTACAATCGCTACGGTTTGCTTTTTAACATAGGAATCGCGGTAGGTCATTTCCACTACCGCGATTCGCTTTTGTCGGGAACGCGAACGCGCGGCGGAGCGATAATTGCCGCGATTTTGCTATGCAGTGCATAGCATAGCAAAATCGCGGCCGCAAACGTCGGGGGAATCGCCGGTTTTGCGATTCAGCAATCGCTAGCGTTCAGCGTGAACGATAGCGATTGCAGGTGGAAAAGGGCCCTAAAATGCATTTATAAAAAAAATAATTCTTAGCAAAATGTACCACCCAAAGAAAGCCCAATTAGAGGCAGAAAAAAACAAGATATAGATCAATAAATTGTGTTAAGTAGTGATAAAGTTATTAGCGAATGAATGGGAGGTGAAAATTGCTCTGATGCATAAGGTGAAAAATCCCCGTGGGCTGAAATGGTTAAAGGATACCCGAGGTGACATGTGACATGATGAGATAGACAGGTGTATGTACTGTGCCTAGCACACAAATAACTGTGCCGTGTTCCTTTTTTCATTCTCTGCCTGAAAGAGTTAAATATCAGGCAGGGCCGGTTCAAGTAACAATGGGGCCCTAGGGCAAAATTAGCCTGGGGGCCCCCCAACAGACACCCCCCGACCAAAAAGCGTCATTAGAAGCCCTTTGTTGCAGCCAAACTTCCCCCCTGGGCCCCTGAGCTGGCTGCTGACCCTCCCCCAATCACCTCCCAACTTAACAGCCCTTTCCAGAGTCCCTGGGGTGAAACAGTTAAGATGGGGAGGGACATCTTGGGGGCCCCTACAGGCTCTGGGGCCCTGGGGCAGCTGCCTATTTTTTCCTATGGTAGCTCCGGCCCTGATATCAGGTATGTAAGTGGCTGACTCAGTCCTGACTCAAAACAGGAAGCGATTACAGTGTGATCCTCACTGATAAGAAACTCCAACTATAAAACCCTTTCCTAGCTGAAAATGGCTTCTGAGAGCAGGAAAGAGATAAAAAAAAGGGTTAATAGTTCATAGATTTTAGCTCTGGCATACTTCAATGGATGTGCCATTGAGCAAAAACCAAAACAGTTAAAACGTAAAAAGTAGATTTAAAGAAAATCTGTAATGAAAAAACCTCCCCTGGGGGGTACTCACCTTGGGTGGGGTGGGGGGGGGGGGGGGGAGCCTCCGGATCCTATTGAGGCTTCCCCGTCCTCCTCGGTCCCACAACGGTGGCGAAAATCCTCCCGGAGCGGCGGCGATGTAAATATTTACCTCTCGGGCTCCAGCGCAGGCGCAGTATCCCTCTCTGCACGGAGATAGGTGAAAATAGCCGATCTCCGTCGGGCCACTCTACTGCGCAGACGCAAGTCTCCTGCACCTGCGCAGTAGAGCGGACCCGACGGAAATCGGCTATTTTCGCCTATCTCTGTCAGAAAAGCCGCAACAGCTCCCCCGCTGGAGCCAGAAAAGGTAAATATTGCACAGGCTGTCGGATTTGTCACCTGTGCGTTCCGGGGGCTGCAGCAAGACCGCCGTGGGAAGCCTTGATAGGGTCCACAGGCTTCCCCCTGCTGAGGTGAATACCCCCCAGGGGAGGTTTTTTCATTACAGGTTTTCTTTAAACATAAAACTGTGGAATATCTTAAAAAGGTCATTTTTAGGAGAAGGAAGATAGATACAATCGTTTATTTCATTCCTTTATTTTCGCCTCGGGTGTCCTTTAAAGGTTACTAAGTTATTGTGCATCTTTACAGCAGAGGGGAAGTTCAGAGTTCAGGTCCGGTTTAGGCATGTTGGGAAGGGGGAGGTGCCGGGCTGATGCAGAGTTACCTTCGCTGACCTCGTGCTATTTCTCTGTTAATCCTTTGGCAGCCAGGAATCCTAATTTGCAGGGAATCGATGTGTTCTCTCCTCATGGACGACGGTTGAAGTTGTCAGCGAGGAGGAGACAGGTGTACTGGAATAACCCAATAACGTGTACTCAGCCTGCCGTCGTCTGTGTAATGTTCCCCAGAATGCAGCGGGGCGGGGAGCGCAGATTGCTGGGAACCGGGCCTGATGTGCCAGAAATTGATGGAACAGCTATTAAGTAATGGCTGACGTAGCGGTGTTTTCTTACAGCGCCAGATTCCCGGCAGCGCTAACTCGCCTCTCGCCATTACATCAGTAAACATCACATTAGCTGCAACACAACACGGATCTTCACGTCTTCTGCAGCGTTACGCGAGAACGCCACCAGAAACCGATACTGCGCTTCTGTCTGGTGTCGCTAAACATTTAAAGGGGAACCTGAAGTGAGAGGGATATGGAGGCTGCCATATTTATTTCCTTATAAACAATGCAGATTGCCTGGCTGTCCTGCTGATCCTCTGCTGCTAATACTTTTATCCATTGACCCTGAACTAGCATATGCTGATCAGAGGTTTCTGACAACAACAACAAAAATCTGACAAGATTAGCTGCATGCTTGTTTCTGGTCTGATTCAGACACTACTGCAGCCAGGCAACTGGTATTGTGTATACAATGAATATTGTTAAAAAAGAAAAATAATATTATTACTATTTTCACTCAACTATTTAGTCTTAATCTTCCCTTACCCTGATTTACATTTGAAATGTATTACAGTAGTGTAGGTTCTATATGTCACATCAAACCGCCCACTTCCGGTAAAGTGACAGGTACCACGCCCCTTTCCCCGCCCATTCCACGCCCCTATAGGTATGTGACGTCAAGCCGCCCACATCCGGCTTAGTGACAGGTACCACGCCCCTTTTCAACCACCCTTTTCTACGCCCCTATAGGTATGTGACGTCAAGCCGCCCACATCCGGTTTACTGACAGATGTTCCGCCCCCTTTTCAACGCCCTCTTCAGGTCTAAGGGTGTGCCCCATTGTGTTGCGAACCATTTTGCCTGATACGTACACCTTAATGAGCCCAGACCATGCCATATATACGGGGCCCATTGTTTGATACGCATCCCTTTATGTTTTATAGCACTTAATATTGTGTAAGCTTTTATTAATAAGGAAGCGGTGGCAGGTTTTATGTGCTTTTTATTAAATCATGATAAAGATACAAATTAACAGCGGGTGAATTTATTTCCGCTGTAAAAGATCATCTTCGTTGGTATATACATATGGTGTTTGCTACTCAATTATACCTCTGCACTGCTTTGTGGGGTCTAAAACGACAGGAAGCATTAGACGCGCATGACATACGGACAGCATGTATTTGTAATCACAAGCACATGGTCTGACACATAACAAGGAGGCTTTTTAAGTTTAAAAACCATATGACGCTGTCATGTGGTGTTTACAATTATTAATGAAACAGCAGGAAGCATTAGACACGTATGACATACGGACACCCTGTATTTGTAATCACAAGCACATGGCCTGACACTTAACAAGGATGCCTTTAAGTTTAAAACCATATGACGTTGTCATGTGCTGTTTAATTAATAAAGGATGCAATTTCAATGTAAATACATATTGAATGTGGCTGACACAGCAACAGGCGGTACTGGGATACAATGTCTTCTATCAAAGAAATTTTGAGAAAGCATTATTACAATTTAAAAGCAGCCGGTTCTTATGGCGGAGTGGACAGCTTGTATAGAGCTGTTCAGAAATATGGATTAAGCAGAAAAGCGGTCCAAGACTGGCTGAATAAACAAGATACATACACTTTATACAAGCCCGCTAAGAAGAAGATTAAAAGAAATAAAATTATTGTCTCCGATATAGACGCGCAATGGCAGGCAGACTTGGTGTCTATGATAGATTTTTCAAGCTACAACCGCGGTGTAAAATACATATTAACGGTCATAGATGTCCTGTCTAAATATGCATGGTGTGTTGGGCTGCGCAATAAAGCTGGGGGAACTGTGGCTAAGGCTTTTGAGTACATATTTCGCACTAGCGATCGAATACCCAGAAAACTAGAAACCGACAGAGGTCGAGAATTCATGAATAAACCTATGAAAAAGCTTTGTGCAGAGCGTGGAATAAAACATTTTTTTACAACAAACACAGTCAAGGCAGCCATCGTAGAACGTTTTAATCGCACTTTGAAAACCAAGCTGTGGCGCTATCTCAGACACCGAAATACATACCAATACATCGATAATTTACAAAACATCTTAACAAGTTATAATAACACATACCACTCCTCTATACGATGCAAGCCGGCGTCCGTTACAAAAAACAATTCTTTGTTAATCTGGAAAAATCTGTACCAAGATTATACATCTATTAAAAAGATTAAGCCGGCGCTTGCAGTTGGTGACCACGTGAGAATTTCCTGTTATAAAAGTATATTTACAAAAGGTTATGAGCAAAGCTACACGGAAGAGATCTTTACAATACAAGCTATCAACACCAGAGGTCTCAGTCCTCTTTATAAGTTGAGAGATCTGGCTGGGGAAGTCATTGAGGGATCGTTCTATGATGATGAGCTACAAAAAGTGTCGCTTCATAAAAACAGAATTTATCGGATTTGGCCGCTCACAAAGCTTTCAGCCGCTTGCAACTGCTTATTTTGATAGGTAATACAGTCAGAGTTCCTGTTTAAGAACTGTATGAACTCCTTGGGGAATAAAATATTTTCAGGCGGCAGGCCATAACTGTCAAAAAAAAGTGATGTATCCTCGTTCAATAACATTATTAAAATCCAGTGCTGCCCCCGACGTGAAGAAGGATCTGTATTCACAATATACGCGGCGGGTCTCTGAACGATCTTATATGTCGGTAAAAAAAAAAAAAAAAAAATCGCACGGTATTACACCTCTAAAGACGCGTCTTGCGCAAGAAACGGCTTTCACAGCGTTCTCGATTTCAAAATTATTCATTATTGTTAATAATCATATAGAACTTCTCTTTTATGATTAATTTCAATAACGTTATCGTTTAAAGAGTACACAATCATGTTCAGGGTTGTTGGGGTGGGGTCGGAAAAACGTAGTTCTGCCCTCAGGTTACCCGTTTTTACTAAAGAAAAGTGCCCTGACCCCGCTTCTTGATCCGGCGTTGTGTCAAACGCGAACAGTGTGTAACCATTCATGTATTCCGACCGGTCAAACGATAGCGCGTTGTCAGCTTTTTGTTTGCCTGTGATGTGCACCAGCGCCATATACTCGCGTATGGCCGTTTCTGCCTGAAAGTTCGGCTGGAAAGGTTTTGCAGGTATCTGTTGACCGTCTAAATACAGGCATGCATAATTTACATTATAGTGCCCGAACTGCAACGGGTTTCTCGTGTAGCTTCCAGAAAATTCTTCATTTCCTACAAGAGCGAGTATCACGATTTTTGGTATATTGCCGAGAAATAGATTTTCATGGTTGGAAATTCGTGTCCCGGCTGGTATACTGTATACTTTGAGACACGCACGGTCAATGGCGTACTTTGCGTTAGCGGTTAACAGCGCCTGGCTGTGCCCGATCCTCACGGCTGGTGAGACTTGAACCCTTTTAATATATAACGACGCTGTTTGTATCTGCACTTTAAACGCCTCAGCTTCAGCACTCATGAGGCAAAAAGAGTCTTTATTCCTGGTGAGTTTAATCTTTAGGTCTAGCCCATTCAAGACCAGCTTTGGCTGATTAAAGATGTCGGCGTAGATCGGTCCCACTAGTTCGACGCTTCTGGACCGTGTTGTAAATCGCACTCTTTTGATGAAGCCTGCATTGTTACCGTCCAGCGTACGGTCATCAAAATGTCCCGCTGTATCCTTATAGAATAAACCGGCTGTAAACTGTGTCGCCAAAGTCTGTGCGTTATAGTTTAGAAGTGTTTCTATATAGGCTCTGTAGGTATACAGATTATCGCTTGTAGATATTAATCGATCGCCGAGTGATATATCTAGCTGACTGAAAAGACTGGCTATAGGGTAATTAACCAATGCTACACGAGAGCCATCTTGCAGGAGCGTGTTGTCCGCTTTAAGTATTCGGCAGGTGATATGTAGCAAGGTATTATTTAAGTCGTAATAATATTCGCCGCTTCCGGGAATAAAGAATTCCAAGGGCGTGCCGTCGGCTATTGCGGCGATAGGGTGTATTTCTACATAAATAGATTTTTCTATACTTGTTTGTGTCGGTGGTATTTGAAAGATATCCAATTCGGATTTGGCATACTCGGTCGAGCAGTCGTGCACGAAAACCATGTCGCCGCTTAAAAGATGTCGCCTGGTGAACGATCTGGTGATTTCTGTCTTCTGCGCTTCTTGCGCCCATTGGTTTTATTGAGAAAAGGTGGAAGAACTATGCTGTCAATATGTCTTTTTCGTTTACGTTGTTTTTTGCGTATATACACAACGCCTGACCCGTCCTGCTCTTGTTTTGAACGATTGATTCTATCCATGACAGCCGTTGACACTGACGCTACGGCATCTTTAGCGATGTTTTTGGCTGCTGTTTTTACATGCGGCTTTACAAGTTCAATGCTTTTTCTAAACAGAGGAACGACCCTACGGAATAATCCTCTGAATAGACCCGCTAGGCCCGACCCATGCATAAATTCCTCTCCCTGGAAACCTTCCAATCCATAGCCCGCTTGCGCAAGGTAATATCGCGTGTAGATATTCGGGTCTCCATACAACTTCTGCAACAACATTTCAATTCGCTGTTACGCGCCGTTGTCTGAAATGAAGTCTCACAACGGTTTTTCCGTACTTAAACCTAACAGGTTTCCCTTGATCGGTTTGAATTGAAATGGTTACTGAATCGAAGTGGTGCTTGCAGAGTGGTATATAGTCGGGTCTGCTGTATCTTTGTGTGCTTATCCCACCACCTTTCCCGCTGACTTCAACGGTCCTTAGTAATTGAACGTAGGTATCCCCTACTAGCTGGTGTTCTATTATATCTGTGTACACAAAGAGTGTATAAAATCCTGCTCTGATATCAGGGTAGAATATTTTGGTGTTTTGGGGTGTTTGGCTCGGCTCTGGTGGGTAGTAAGGATGGTGCCCAGCTTTTAGAAGTTTCAGTTGATCAGGTGTTGGTACAGGTAAACCTAATATATGCCCCAATTTTTTACCCGGTATGAAAAAGTGTGTGGTTGAATTATACAGGCTAACAGTTCTTCCCGCTTATCATAGGTCAATTTAATCTGGTCCAGGGGTAGCTTTGCTTTTTCGAGTCTATGATTAACTCCTTTGATAAGATCGTCTATAGTGTGATAATACCCGGCTCTAACATAATAATCTCTTAACGGTTCTCCACGTTTCCCGGCGTGAAAAATACCCTCGGTCACTTCAAAGGTATACCATGAATGCGGATACTGTATTTCGGTGATTGCTACTTCCCACGCGCCACGAAGGTCCACAGATTTAGCCAATTTAGTTGTATAGCTTGAGATGGTATTCTCTGGGTAAATTTTTGATGAGGCATTGCACGGTAGGGTAATAAAAAAGGAATCAGTCTGCATATTTTATATTTCGGTCAGCTGGTTTTCCGGAATCCACTCGTTGAATTTTTCAGGGTATCCGAGCCACTTAACTAGGTACAAAGTTTTACCCTTCACTCGTTTTTTTCTTATAATTTTTTCTATCCGATAAATTCTGTTTTTATGAAGCGACACTTTTTGTAGCTCATCATCATAGAACGATCCCTCAATGACTTCCCCAGCCAGATCTCTCAACTTATAAAGAGGCCTGAGACCTCTGGTGTTGATAGCTTGTATTGTAAAGATCTCTTCCGTGTAGCTTTGCTCATAACCTTTTGTAAATATACTTTTATAACAGGAAATTCTCACGTGGTCACCAACTGCAAGCGCCGGCTTAATCTTTTTAATAGATGTATAATCTTGGTACAGATTTTTCCAGATTAACAAAGAATTGTTTTTTGTAACGGAAGAAGGTTTGCAGCGTATAGAGGAGTGGTATGTGTTATTATAACTTGTTAAGATGTTTTGTAAATTATCGATGTATTGGTATGTATTTCAGTGTCTGAGATAGCGCCACAGCTTGGTTTTCAAAGTGCGATTAAAACGTTCTACGATGGCTGCCTTGACTGTGTTTGTTGTAAAAAAATGTTTTATTCCACGCTCTGCACAAAGCTTTTTCATAGGTTTATTCATGAATTCTCGACCTCTGTCGGTTTCTAGTTTTCTGGGTATTCGATCGCTAGTGCGAAATATGTACTCAAAAGCCTTAGCCACAGTTCCCCCAGCTTTATTGCGCAGCCCAACACACCATGCATATTTAGACAGGACATCTATGACCGTTAATATGTATTTTACACCGCGGTTGTAGCTTGAAAAATCTATCATAGACACCAAGTCTGCCTGCCATTGCGCGTCTATATCGGAGACAATAATTTTATTTCTTTTAATCTTCTTCTTAGCGGGCTTGTATAAAGTGTATGTATCTTGTTTATTCAGCCAGTCTTGGACCGCTTTTCTGCTTAATCCATATTTCTGAACAGCTCTATACAAGCTGTCCACTCCGCCATAAGAACCGGCTGCTTTTAAATTGTAATAATGCTTTCTCAAAATTTCTTTGATAGAAGACATTGTATCCCAGTACCGCCTGTTGCTGTGTCAGCCACATTCAATATGTATTTACATTGAAATTGCATCCTTTATTAATTAAACAGCACATGACAACGTCATATGGTTTTAAACTTAAAGGCATCCTTGTTAAGTGTCAGGCCATGTGCTTGTGATTACAAATACAGGGTGTCCGTATGTCATACGTGTCTAATGCTTCCTGCTGTTTCATTAATAATTGTAAACACCACATGACAGCGTCATATGGTTTTTAAACTTAAAAAGCCTCCTTGTTATGTGTCAGACCATGTGCTTGTGATTACAAATACATGCTGTCCGTATGTCATGCGCGTCTAATGCTTCCTGTCGTTTTAGACCCCACAAAGCAGTGCAGAGGTATAATTGAGTAGCAAACACCATATGTATATACCAACGAAGATGATCTTTTACAGCGGAAATAAATTCACCCGCTGTTAATTTGTATCTTTATCATGATTTAATAAAAAGCACATAAAACCTGCCACCGCTTCCTTATTAATAAAAGCTTACACAATATTAAGTGCTATAAAACATAAAGGGATGCGTATCAAACAATGGGCCCCGTATATATATGGCATGGTCTGGGCTCATTAAGGTGTACGTATCAGGCAAAATGGTTCGCAACACAATGGGGCACACCCTTAGACCTGAAGAGGGCGTTGAAAAGGGGGCGGAACATCTGTCAGTAAACTGGATGTGGGCGGCTTGACGTCACATACCTATAGGGGCGTAGAAAAGGGTGGTTGAAAAGGGGCGTGGTACCTGTCACTAAGCCGGATGTGGGCGGCTTGACGTCACATACCTATAGGGGCGTGGAATGGGCGGGGAAAGGGGCGTGGTACCTGTCACTTTACCGGAAGTGGGCGGTTTGATGTGACATATAGAACCTACACTACTTATTACAGGTCAAGACAAGACAGACATTTATATCGCGCTTTTCTCCTGCAGACTCAAAACGCCAGAGCTGCAGCCACTGGGACGTGCTCTATAGGCAGTAGCAGCATTACGGAGTCTTGCCCAAGGTCTCCTACCGAATAGGTGCTGTTCACTATACAGCCACAGGTGTGACATTATATTCCTGCCCGGTGCAGCCTTACGAAATGTCAAATACCTGTTTCAGAGAATTCCAAAGCCAGTAGAAAAAAATATGCAAAAAGAAGAGCAAAAAACGGACTGGCACTAGATCATTGGTTGACCACTGAGGGACCGGTGTAGCCACTGGGCCTCCAGATCAGTGCTGGGCCGAAATTACGCATTAGCGTAATTACGCATCGTAATTCACTACAAATGCACCGTAAGCGTTACGTGTAAGGTTACGGTATTACGCGTAATTAATTACGCGTAGACCGTGGGGTTACGTTTTACGCGTAACAAATTACGCGTAAGACAGTAAACTCCCATTGAAATTACACAGTCTGCCGTAATCGCGTAATATTACGCTCCCGTATAATATAAAAAAGCCGCCGACTTTAAGGGTTAATAGCAAAGCCCCCTTAAGTGCGAAGAGCCTCAAATTTGGAGAATATATTAAGGAGATCAGAAGGAATAAGAGGAAAATTTTTTTTCTCAAAAAGACCTTATAGTTTTTGAGAAAATCGATTTTTAAGTTTCAAGGGCGAAAATGTCTTTTAAATGCGGAAAATGTCAGTTTTTTTTGCACAGGTAACAATAGTGTTTTATTTTCATAGATTCCCCCAAGTGGGAAGAGTTTTACTTACTTCGTTCTGAGTGTAGGAAATATAAAAAAAAACGACGTGGGGTCCCCCCTCCCAGACCTCTTTAACCCCTTGTCCCCCATGCAGACTGGGATAGCCAGAATGCGGAGCACCGGCCGCGTGGGGCTCCGCACCCTGACTATACCAGCCCGCATGGTCCATGGATTGGGGGGTCTCGGAAGGGGAGGGGCAGCCAAGCTTTCCCCTCCCCCTCCGAGCCCTTGTCCAATCCAAGGACAAGGGGCTCTTCTCCACCTCCGATGGGCGGTGGAGGTGGAGGCCGCGATTTCCTGGGGAGGGGTTCATGGTGGCATCTGGGAATCCCCTTTAAAAAGGGGTCCCCCAGATGCCCACCCCCCTCCCAGGAGAAATGAGTATAGAGGTACTTGTACCCCTTACCCATTTCCTTTAAGAGTTAAAAGTAAATAAACACACAAACACATAGAAAAAGTATTTTAATTGAACAAAAAACATAACCACGAAAAAAGTCCTTTAATATTCTAAATTAACCATTAATACTTACCTGTCCCTTTAAAAGCCAGTTCCCACGCAATATCCTCGGAAATATACTAATCAGTTACAATGTAACAAAGTTATTACAATGTAACAACTTTGTTACTTTGTAACACCACCGCACCCGACGTCACTCGCCGCTCACCCGCCGGCTGCCGCATACACGCTAGTCCCCGCCGGCTCCCGCCGTCCACTCCGCCCACACCTGTCACCTATATACATGCTGGCACCCATGGGTGCCAGCATGTATATAGGTGACATGTGGGAGAGGCGGGGAGGGCAGCGGAGCCGGCGGGGACTTAGCGTCCCTTCACCCGACAGAGCTCTGAGCTATATTAGCTCAGAGCTCTCGAAAGCATCTTTGTATTTGGGCTCAAAGGAGCCCCATTGGTCCTTAGCAGACCAATGGGGTTCCTTCTCCCACATGTCACCTATATACTTGCTGGCACCCATGGGTGCCAGCATTTATATGGGTGACAGGTGTGGGCGGAGTGGACGGCGGGAGCCGGCGGGGACTAGCGTGAATGCGGCGGCCGAGCGGCGAGTGACGTCGGGTGCGGTGGTGTTACAAAGTAACAAAAATGTTACATTGTAATAACTTTGTTACTTTGTAACTGATTAGTATATTTCCGAGGATATTGCGTGGGAACTGGCTTTTAAAGGGACAGGTAAGTATTAATGGTTAATTAAGAATATTAAAGGACTTTTTTCGTGGTTATGTTTTTTGTTCAATTAAAATACTTTTTCTATGTGTTTGTGTGTTTATTTACGTTTAACTCTTAAAGGAAATGGGTAAGGGGTACAAGTACCTCTATACTCATTTCTCCTGGGAGGGGGGTGGGCATCTGGGGGACCCCTTTTTAAAGGGGACTCCCAGATGCCACCATGAACCCCTCCCCAGGAAATCGCGGCCTCCACCTCCACCGCCCATCGGAGGTGGAGAAGAGCCCCTTGTCCTTGGATTGGACAAGGGCTCGGAGGGGGAGGGGAAAGCTTGGCTGCCCCTCCCCTTCCGAGACCCCCCAATCCATGGACCATGCGGGCTGGTATAGTCAGGGTGCGGAGCCCCACGCGGCCGGTGCTCCGCATTCTGGCTATCCCAGTCTGCATGGGGGAAAAGGGGTTAAAGAGGTCTGGGAGGGGGGACCCCACGTCGTTTTTTTTTTATATTTCCCACACTCAGAACGAAGTAAGTGAAACTCTTCCCACTTGGGGAATCTATGAAAATAACGTAAAAAAAAAAGTGGGATCAGCGCATCACCGGGCCGCCACCGATTGGCCTCAACTCAGAGATGCGCTGAGCCCCCCCAGAGACTGCAAACGCACCTTGAACCAAACAGAAGCTCTGCATATACACCAAAAGCAAAACTGTTAAGTGGGAGCAGCTGGCCGGAAATAAATTAAAACATAGTAAAGAGCTGAGCAGCGCTACTTAAAAACAGATGAATGCTTACCTGCAAGTGTGCAAGCCCCACTAATGGGATAAAATACACACTGAGCACACACATGACCTGTCTACCGCTTGGAGGATGTTGGTTTCCTCTAACAGCTTGCATGCAACTTGTTAGGTACTCGTCCCTCCCACTGTCGTCAGGGCCGAGCCTGGGCGGGTGCTGCGGGTGCAAGGCACCCAGGCGCCTGCCTCTGAGAGGCGCCGCCCGGCCCCGCTCTCCCCCTGTGGCCGCCGCCGCCGCTTCAAGCTCCCTCCCTCTAGCCGCCGCGTCAGACCTCGATCAGGCGGGCGGGCGCTAGGACCTAGCACGCCGCACTGATATGCGGAAGTGACATCACTTCCGCATATAGAGCGGGTGCGTCCGGTGCCCTTTTCCTGGTCGGGTCGCCCGCTGATTGAGGTCTGACTAAGGACTGCTGAAAGGTGAGGGGGGAGCGGAGGAGGGAGCGGCGGCGGCGGGGCGCGCTCCTGTCACTCACTACCCATCCTGGGCGCACATACCCCCTGGCTACCCATCCTGGGCGCACATACCCCCTGGCTACCCATCCTGGGCGCACATACCCCCTGGCTACCCATCCTGGGCGCACATACCCCCTGGCTACCCATCCTGGGCGCACATACCCCCTGGCTACCCATCCTGGGCGCACATACCCCCTGGCTACCCATCCTGGGCGCACATACCCCCTGGCTACCCATCCTGGGCGCACATACCCCCTGGCTACCCATCCTGGGCGCACATACCCCCTGGCTACCCATCCTGGGCGCACATACCCCCTGGCTACCCATCCTGGGCGCCCATACCCCCTGGCTACCCATCCTGGGCGCACATACCCCCTGGCTACCTATCCTGGGCGCACATACCCCCTGGCTACCTATCCTGGGCGCGTATACCCCCTGGCTACCTATCCTGGGCGCGTATACCGCCTGGCTACCTATCCTGGGCGCATATACCCCCTGGCTACCTATCCTGGGGACATATATCCCTGGCTATATATTCTGGGGACACTGTCTGTTTGTCATTATGTGCATTTACTGGTGAAAATCTCTCTTATGTGCATTTGCTGGTGAAAAGCTGTCTTCTTATGTGCATTTGCTGGTGAAAAGCTGTCTTCTTATGTGCATTTGCTGGTGAAAAGCGGTCTCTTGTTATGTGCATTTGCTGGTGAAAAGCGGTCTCTTGTTATGTGCATTTGCTGGTGAAAAGCGGTCTCTTGTTATGTGCATTTGCTGGTGAAAAGCGGTCTCTTGTTATGTACATTTGCTGGTGAAAAGCGGTCTCTTGTTATGTGCATTTGCTGGTGAAAAGCGGTCTCTTGTTATGTGCATTTGCTGGTGAAAAGCGGTCTCTTGTTATGTGCATTTGCTGGTGAAAAGCGGTCTCTTATGTGCATTTACATGGGGAAAAGCTGTCTCTTATGTGCATTTAGTGGGGAAATTTTGTCAGTAAAAATAATCTTTTGTCAGTAAATTTTTAGGTATTTGTCAGTAAAAAAATAACGTGAAAGGTTGGCAACACTGGCAGGCTGCGCGGCGCAACGGGAAAGATACAGGCAGCCCACCTCACGCTTGGGCTTGGCGGGGGGTGGAGCCTACGACAGTGAGAGTAGGGTGGCCGCAGGCAGCCATAAATACGCAGTGTGTGACTGCGTCGCACTCGCAGAGCCTCTCAGCCTGAGTCAGTCCAGAGACTAGCAGACTCGCAGGAAGCCAAAGCCAGCCAGGAGCAAGCCCATGGAAGAGGGGTAGGAATGGGGTATCACATGCATGCGGAAAGAGGTGGAAGGTGTGGGTGTGATTAGGCAGGACACTGGTGTGGTTATGTGGTTGGGCGCGGTAAATTTACCCACTCCCATAGGCGCCAGAGAAAATCTTGCACCCAGGTGCCAGGCACCCCAGGCTCGCCCCTGACTGTCGTAGAAGTCTTTCCTCCATGGGAGGGGACCTAACACTAACTAAATTATACCTATGCATATGCATAGCCTGGGCGCGCTACCAAGTAAAATTGAAAATTGCGTAAAAAAAGTGGGATCAGCGCATCACCAGGCCGCCACCGATTGGCCTCAACTCAGAGATGCGCTGAGCCCCCCCAGAGACTGCAAACGCACCTTGAACCAAACAGAAGCTCTGCATATACACCAAAAGCAAAACTGTTAAGTGGGAGCAGCTGGCCGGAAATAAATTAAAACATAGTAAAGAGCTGAGCAGCCGGCGGCCGGTGCTCCGCATTCTGGCTATCCCAGTCTGCATGGGGGACAAGGGGTTAAAGAGGTCTGGGAGGGGGGACCCCACGTCGTTTTTTTTTTTTATATTTCCTACACTCAGAACGAAGTAAGTAAAACTCTTCCCACTTGGGGGAATCTATGAAAATAAAACACTATTGTTACCTGAAAAAAAAAACTGACATTTTCCGCATTTAAAAGACATTTTCGCCCTTGAAACTTAAAAATCGATTTTCTCAAAAACTATAAGGTCTTTTTGAAAAAAAATTTCTCCTCTTACTCCCACTGATCCCCTTAATATACCCTGTGAATTTGGTGTTCCTAAATTTTAAGCAGGCTTTGCTATTAACCGTTAAAGTCGGCGGGTTTTTAAATGTATATATTTTTCCTTTGAAACTTTAACATGGATTTTCTCAAAAACTATAAGGTCTTTTTGAAAAAAAAATTCTCCTCTTACTCCCACTGATCCCCTTAATATACCCTGTGAATTTGGTGTTCCTAAATTTTAAGCAGGCTTTGCTATTAACCGTTAAAGTCGGCGGGTTTTTAAATGTATATATTTTTCCTTTGAAACTTTAACAACGATTTTCTCAAAAACTATAAGGTCTTTTTGAAAAAAAAAATTTTCCTCTTATTCCTTCTGATCTCCTTAATATATTCTCCAAATTTGAGGCTCTTAGCACTTAAGGGGGCTTTGCTATTAACCCTTAAAGTCGGCGGCTACCTAACACTGATCCATGCGTCAACTTTTCTGCTTGGCAGCATGACCTTACGCATTAATTGCTAGTAGGATTTTACGCGTAAGCCTATAACGTAATAACCTGAATTACGGTATACTTACGCGTAATTGCGTAAGTGCTATGCGTAATTACAGACATGTTCCGAAATTGAATGTCTATGCCGTAAGCGTAATTTCGTAATGCGTAATAGCGTAAAATTACGCGTAATGATCCGTAAGCGTAGCTTTCTCCATTACGACCAGCACTGCTCCAGATCTAAGATCCAATATGCAGTAAAAGAAAAAAGCTTCCGGGCACCAGTGGGTAGCAAAGGAAAACACCTTTATTCCATCCTCAGTACAAAGATTAAAATAGGATGTTATAGCCTAACAGTCTGTTTCGCAAGGTCTAGCCTTATTTCCTCAGAGGCAAGAAAAATAACATCTTAAACATCACAAAAGCAGTAAATATAGGCTTACCACTCCAGAAGTCACTCCCTCCAGCCGAAAAAGCGTGGAAACGCCGTCCCGAGCCGCCGCCATACGGAAGCCCCGCCCCTTCCGGGCAAGTCATAGGGGATTCCGTAACCAAGACAGGAAACCACGCGGATTGCGTGGTTGGAAGCCGCGGTATTAGGGAGGAGTGGCCAAGCAAGCATCCTGGTAGTCAGGGCAACCCGCAAAGCAACAACCATCCTCCCAGCCGAGCAGAAAGCAAAAAAGCACTGCCTCGAGCCGCCGCTGTAGAAAAACCCCGCCCATTAAGGCATGTCACTGGGGATCCTACCTTGAAAAGAATATAGCCGCAGTATAAGGGGGGAGTGTCTTAACGGGCGTCTGATGATACAGGCTACCCGTCCTGGTGTGTAAGCCCATATACAAAAAGGAAAAGAAGAAAAGATTAAAAACAAATTAATATATACAGCGCATAATTAGGGCACCAGAATATAGCAATTGGAATAAGCAGATTATCAGTAATCAAAACATTGTAAGATTAATAATCACAAAAGATGTAAAAGGGCAATTTAAGGATAAGCGGCCAGTGTGGCGATCACCCTCCTCCCCCCCAAAGAGACGCCACTGCTCTCAGCATAGGTCAGCCATAAAATAAGAGTAAGATCACAATGAGATGAGGGAGGGAGTTCCAGAGAGTAGGGGGCAGCTTTAGAGAAGTCTTGAAGCCATGAGGCTAGAGGATAGGAGGACATGAGAGGTCAGTGGAGGAGCAGAGAGGGCCGTTAGTTGTTTATTTCGGCAGGAAGCAGCTCCACAAACAGTCGCGTCACATTTTCCACTCACCGTTTGGCATCTATGGAAGAATGAAAGTTTACGAAACGCGCTGTGTAAATTCGCCGGGCAGCTGAGGACGCGACCGTCCCCCTCTATAACTTATGGCTGGAGATCTGGTGTAAACAGCGTGCCGCCATGATGTGTGTGTGTATATACGGCGGCGGTATGAAAGATGCCAGCGCAGAATTAACAGCTCTTGGCTCTTCGCTGTGTTATGTTATTAACCATAGAGATTAAAGCTGAAAAACCAAATATCCAACTGAGGACACGGAGATCGTAAAACAGCGTCAGGAAGACAGGCGGACCAAATCCAAATCCACAGTCACACCAGAGAGACGGGTTTTTTGGGTCATTTTTAAAAAACGACTCCATTGACTTGCATTAAAGCGGTATAAAACCCTGACCTAATATTCAATAAAAACATGTTTTCCTACTTTTTATATGCCATACGGTTATATTTGCTTTTGTGCATAAGTATTAGTGTTCATTTAGAAATTATACGTTACCAAAGTACACTTTTTTTTGCTCTGAAAGCTGACTTTGCATTTTATTTATAACTGCTTTATTTATGTTCTAACAAGCAGAAATGCTTTCTAAATTGTCTGACTTTGTTCAAGGGCAGTGTAGGAGAAGTGTTTATTTACATTCCTCACTTCATAATAATAATTAAACACAAGATAACATTATCTACAACTTTGGATGCATATAGATTTATCTGCACTGATTTTTTTAAGTCCTGTGTGTAATAATGATATCCAGGGCTGGATTTACCATAAGGTACTGTAGACACATGCCTACAGGTGCCTGATGATAGAAAGGCGCTCACTTCCCTCCCTCCTTCCCTATGCAACTTAATACTGAGGGTACCTCTGGCTACCTAAAACTAAAAGAACACCTATAGCTACCACCTATAGCTACCTATGATGGGCAAGGGAAGTAAGGGAGAAGGGATAGCTGGGACAGCCAGCACACTTGCGGTGCAGTTCAGCGGGTGTTTGTAGGGTCATGGAGGGCGGAGTCTGAAGTGCCAGGACATCTGTGCCTATAGGCCCCTGTGATGTAAATCCAGGCCTGATAATATATTTAGATCTGCTCATCATTCATGCCTAGAGTCTCGGTATTGATATGCTGCACATCTGTGTATTCGGTGTGTGGACTGGTTTGGAATAGTTTTGGGGCACCCACCATTCCAGCCATGCCACCAATATATTAGGCAAGCCTCCTCCAGCATCCCCCACCAGCCCTCACAGAAATAATGAGTACTTATAGCAATGGTACAGGCATTATACGGGAAGCATAAGCAAACTACACAGCTATTTCCAGCCATACAGAAAAGCCCCATTTATAACCGTGTACAGAACCTGCTTCTACGCTGTTTAATAGTAAAGATTTCTTGCATACGCTATTCTCAGAGAGGCAATAAACTTGCTTTGTGCAGAATTCACCTACCTGTTCCTGACAGACAACCATTTTTCCATACATTATCCTGATTTGTTTTATCACCACAGTAAGGACCGGCGCTAAAATGTTATAATAAACAGCTAAACGCATAGAGAACTGCCTCCCACAACCCGAACTGCAAACCAAAGTATGTATCTGTCAGGAGGGGGAGAGCGATGTTCTGCAGATCTCTAGAGAGGCCAGTGATGGGATAATCTGCAGAATATATACAATATGTATCTGTCAGGAGGGGGAGGGGCAGAGCGATGCTCTGCAGATCTCTAGAGAGGTCAGTGATGGGATAATCTGCAGAATATATACAATATGTATCTGTCAGGAGGGGGAGGGGCAGAGCAATGTTCTGCAGATCTCTAGTGAGGCCAGTGATGGGATAATCTGCAGAATATATACAATATGTATCTGTCAGGAGGGGGAGGGGCAGAGCAATGTTCTGCAGATCTCTAGAGAGGTCAGTGATGGGATAATCTGCAGAATATATACAATATGTATCTGTCAGGAGGGGGAGGGGCAGAGCGATGTTCTGCAGATCTCTAGAGAGGTCAGTGATGGGATAATCTGCAGAATATATACAATATGCATCTGTCAGGAGGGGGAGGGGCAGAGCTATGTTCTGCAGATCTCTAGAGAGGTCAGTGATGGGATAATCTGCAGAATATATACAATATGCATCTGTCAGGAGGGGGAGGGGCAGAGCGATGTTCTGCAGATCTCTAGAGAGGTCAGTGATGGGATAATCTGCAGAATATATACAATATGTATCTGTCAGGAGGGGGAGGGGCAGAGCGATGCTCTGCAGATCTCTAGAGAGGTCAGTGATGGGATAATCTGCAGAATATATACAATATGTATCTGTCAGGAGGGGGAGGGGCAGAGCGATGCTCTGCAGATCTCTAGAGAGGTCAGTGATGGGATAATCTGCAGAATATATACAATATGTATCTGTCAGGAGGGGGAGGGGCAGAGCGATGTTCTGCAGATCTCTAGAGAGGTCAGTGATGGGATAATCTGCAGAATATATACAATATGTATCTGTCAGGAGGGGGAAGGGCAGAGCGATGTTCTGCAGATCTCTAGAGAGGTCAGTGATGGGATAATCTGCAGAATATATACAATATGTATCTGTCAGGAGGGGAGGGGCAGAGCGATGTTCTGCAGATCTGTAGAGAGGGCAGCGATGGGATAATCTGCAGAATATATACAATATGTATCTGTCAGGAGGGGGAGGGGCAGAGCGATGTTCTGCAGATCTGTAGAGAGGGCAGCGATGGGATAATCTGCAGAATATATACAATATGTATCTGTCAGGTGGGGGAGGGGCAGAGCAATGTTCTGCAGATCTCTAGAGAGGCCAGTAATGGGATAATCTGCAGAATATATACAATATGTATCTGTCAGGAGGGGGAGGGGAGAGCAATGTTCTGCAGATCTCTAGAGAGGCCAGTGATGGGATAATCTGCATAATATATATACAATATGTATCTGTCAGGAGGGGGAGGGGCAGAGCGATGTTCTGCAGATCTCTAGAGAGGTCAGCGATGGGATAATCTGCAGAATATATACAATATGTATCTGTTAGGAGGGGAAGGGCAGAGCGATGTTCTGCAGATCTCTAGAGAGGTCAGTGATGGGATAATCTGCAGAATATATACAATATGTATGTGTCAGGAGGGGGAGGGGAGAGCAATGTTCTGCAGATCTCTAGAGAGGTCAGTGATGGGATAATCTGCAGAATATATACAATATGTATCTGTCAGGAGGGGGAGGGGCAGAGCGATGCTCTGCAGATCTCTAGAGAGGCCAGTGATGGGATAATCTGCAGAATATATACAATATGTATCTGTCAGGAGGGGGAGGGGGAGGGGCAGAGCAATGTTCTGCAGATCTCTAGAGAGGTCAGTGGTGGGATAATCTGCAGAATATATACAATATGTATCTGTCAGGAGGGGGAGGGGCAGAGCAATGTTCTGCAAGTCCCTAGAGAGGTCAGTGGTGGGATAATCTGCAGAATATATACAATATGTATCTGTCAGGAGGGGGAGGGGCAGAGCAATGTTCTGCAGATCTCTAGAGAGGCCAGTGATGGGATAATCTGCAGAATATATACAATATGTATCTGTCAGGAGGGGAGGAGCAGAGCGATGTTCTGCAGATCTCTAGAGAGGCCAGTGATGGGATAATCTGCAGAATATATACAATATGTATCTGTCAGGAGGGGGATGGGCAGAGCGATGTTCTGCAGATCTGTAGAGAGGGCAGTGATGGGATAATCTGCAGAATATATACAATATGTATCTGTCAGGAGGGGGAGGTGCAGAGCGATGTTCTGCAGATCTCTAGAGAGGCCAGTGATGGGATAATCTGCAGAATATATACAATATGTATCTGTCAGGAGGGGGAGGTGCAGAGCGATGTTCTGCAGATCTCTAGAGAGGCCAGTGATGGGATAATCTGCAGAATATATACAATATGTATCTGTCAGGAGGGGGATGGGCAGAGCGATGTTCTGCAGATCTGTAGAGAGGGCAGTGATGGGATAATCTGCAGAATATATACAATATGTATCTGTCAGGAGGGGGAGGTGCAGAGCGATGTTCTGCAGATCTCTAGAGAGGCCAGTGATGGGATAATCTGCAGAATATATACAATATGTATCTGTCAGGAGGGGGAGGAGCAGAGCGATGTTCTGCAGATCTCTAGAGAGGTCAGTGATGGGATAATCTGCAGATTACAATATGTATATATCAGGAGGGGAAGGGGCAGAGCGATGTTCTGCAGATCTCTAGAGAGGTCAGTGATGGGATAATCTGCAGAATATGTACAATATGTATCTGTCAGGAGGGGGAGGGGCAGAGCAATGTTCTGCAGATCTCTAGAGAGGTCAGTAATGGGATAATCTGCAGAATATATACAATATGTATCTGTCAGGAGGGGAGGAGCAGAGCGATGTTCTGCAGATCTCTAGAGAGGTCAGTGATGGGATAATCTGCAGAATATATACAATATGTATCTGTCAGGAGGGGGAGGGGCAGAGCGATGTTCTGCAGATCTCTAGAGAGGGCAGTGATGGGGTAATCTGCAGAATATATACAATATGTATCTGTTAGGAGGGGGAGGAGCAGAGCGATGTTCTGCAGATCTCTAGAGAGGTCAGTGATGGGATAATCTGCAGAATATATACAATATGTATCTGTCAGGAGGGGGAAGGGCAGAGCGATGTTCTGCAGATCTCTAGAGAGGTCAGTGATGGGATAATCTGCAGATTACAATATGTATATATCAGGAGGGGGAGGGGCAGAGCGATGTTCTGCAGATCTCTAGAGAGGTCAGTGATGGGATAATCTGCAGAATATATACAATATGTATCTGTCAGGGGGGGAGGAGCAGAGCGATGTTCTGCAGATCTCTAGAGAGGCCAGTGATGGGATAATCTGCAGAATATATACAATATGTATCTGTCAGGGGGGGGAGGAGCAGAGCGATGTTCTGCAGATCTCTAGAGAGGCCAGTGATGGGATAATCTGCAAAATATATACAATATGTATCTGTCAGGAGGGGGAGGGGCAGAGCAATGTTCTGCAGATCTCTAGAGAGGTCAGTGATGGGATAATCTGCAGAATATATACAATATGTATCTGTCAGGAGGGGGAGGGGCAGAGCAATGTTCTGCAGATCTCTAGAGAGGGCAGTGATGGGATAATCTGCAGAATATATACAATATGTATCTGTCAGGAGGGGGGAGGGGAAGACCAATGTTCTGCAGATCTCTAGAGAGGTCAGTGATGGGATAATCTGCAGAATATATACAATATGTATCTGTCAGGAGGGGGAGGGGCAGAGCGATGTTCTGCAGATCTCTAGAGAGGTCAGTGATGGGATAATCTGCAGAATATATACAATATGTATCTGTCAGGAGGGGAGGGGCAGAGCGATGTTCTGCAGATCTCTAGAGAGGTCAGTGATGGGATAATCTGCAGAATATGTACAATATGTATCTGTCAGGAGGGGGAGGGGCAGAGCAATGTTCTGCAGATCTCTAGAGAGGTCAGTGATGGGATAATCTGCAGAATACATACAATATGTATCTGTCAGGAGGGGGAGGGGCAGAGCGATGTTCTGCAGATCTCTAGAGAGGTCAGTGATGGGATAATCTGCAGAATATATACAATATGTATCTGTCAGGAGGGGGAGGGGGAGGGGCAGAGCAATGTTCTGCAGGTCCCTAGAGAGGTCAGTGGTGGGATAATCTGCAGAATATATACAATATGTATCTGTCAGGAGGGGGAGGGGCAGAGTGATGTTCTGCAGATCTCTAGTGAGGCCAGTAATGGGATAATCTGCAGAATATATACAATATGTATCTGTCAGGAGGGGCAGAGCAATGTTCTGCAGATCTCTAGAGAGGTCAGTGATGGGATAATCTGCAGGATATACACAATATGTATCTGTCAGGAGGGGGAGGGCCAGGGCGATGTTCTGCAGTTCTCTAGAGAGGTCAGTGATGGGATAATCTGCAGAATATATACAATATGTATCTGTCAGGAGGGGGAGGGGCAGAGCGATGTTCTGCAGATCTCTAGAGAGATCAGTGATTGGATAAGCTGCAGAATATATATGAATATGTATCTGTCAGGAGGGGGAGGGACAGAGCAATGTTCTGCAGATCTCTAGAGAGGTCAGTAATGGGATAATCTGCAGAATATATACAATATGTATCTGTCAGGAGGGGGAGCGGCAGAGCAATGTTCTGCAGATCTCTAGAGAGGCCAGTGATGGGATAATCTGCAGAGTATATACAATATGTATCTGTCAGGAGGGGGCAGAGCAATGTTCTGCAGATCTCTAGAGAGGCCAGTGATGGGATAATCTGCAGAGTATATACAATATGTATCTGTCAGGAGGGGGCAGAGCAATGTTCTGCAGATCTCTAGAGAGGTCAGTGATGGGATAATCTGCAGAATATATACAATATGTATCTGTCAGGAGGGGGAGGGGCAGAGCGATGTTCTGCAGATCTCTAGAGAGGGCAGTGATGGGATAATCTGCAGAATATATACAATATGTATCTGTCAGGAGGGGAAGGGGCAGAGCGATGTTCTGCAGATCTCTAGAGAGGCCAGTGATGGGATAATCTGCAGAATATATACAATATGTATCTGTCAGGAGGGGAGGGGCAGAGCGATGTTCTACCGATCTCGCTAAGTGGCTGGGCATGCTGGGATTTGTAGTTAATTGCTATAATGAGAATTTGTTTAATCAGCATGACAGAAATGCAGCATTCGAGTGCCCCGGGGTGTCTCGGTTATTGATGGTCGAGGAAAGGTTTGAATACAAGCGTAAGACCATTAATTAGACTGCATAAAAAGCGCACGTTCCTGCCTGGTCTCGCCAGCTCTGTTATTTAGTGACGTTCTGCATTTTATCTGAATGCCAGCGAAGACATTAACTCAGCCATCCTGCCATTAACTGCCATTTGTCAGACAGGAATATTTTTTCACGTAAAAAAAAAAAAAAAAAAAAAAAAAAAAAAGACAAAAGACTGGCAGGGTACATACATAAAATGTTTTTAAAAGTCTGAAAGCAAGTGAGGCAAAGTTCTGTTAAAGAGAAACCGACGTGAGAGGAACGTGGAGGCTGACAGATTTATTTCCTTTTAAAAACAATACCAGTTGCCTGGCAGCCCTGCTGATCTACTGATCTATTTGGCTGCAGTAGTGTCTGAATCACACCAGAAACAAGCATGCAGCTAATCTTGTCAGATTTGACAATAATGTCCGAAACACTTATAATGCTGTTCAGGGTCTATGGCTTAAAGTATTAGAGGCAGAGGATCAGCAGGACAACCAGGCATATATATAGCGCCCACATATTACGCAGCGCTGTACAGAGTACATAGTCTTGTCACTAACTGTCCCTCAGAGGGGCTCACAATCTAATCCTACCATAGTCATAGGTCTATGTATCGTGTAGTGTATGTATCATAGTCTAGGGCCAACTTAGGGGGAAGCCAACTAACTTATCTGTATGATTTTGGGATGTGGGTGGAGACCGGAGTGCCTGGAGGAAACCCACACAGACACGGGGAGAACAAACAAACTCCTTGCAGATGTTGACCTGGCTGGGACTTGAACCGGGGACCCAGCGCTGCAAGGCAAGAGCACTAACCACTACGCCACCATGCTGCCCCACTGGCATGGTTTAAAAGGAAATAAATATGGCAGCCTCCATATTCCCCTCACCTCAAGTTCACTTTAACTAGCCAGAAACGAGGACTGATCTGACTATGGCAGCTATGCCTTAGCCTGTACACACACACACACACACACACACACACTAGATAAAGTTCGTTAGAAATGAACGATCTGCAACCGTGAAAATGTAATGAAGTTCTCAGCCGCAGCGTACGATCCATCTTGGCGGATCAGTTTGGTTGATTATTTATCTTTCATGAGAGCGTGTGTATAAATATTTGATCATGGACGAGTATTGTCGAAGGCACACTATGTATGAAATTCCTCATGTGTAATTTGCGAGCGTGCATGAACCGTTTCTGTCACTAATGTCCCCATGTGCGCACGTTTCCCTGCAGTTGTCACATCGTTGCTCACAGCAGCAGGTACAGAACCGCTGTGCATTGGAAGCGCTGGCAGAGGGTCGTTTGTTAAGATTTGTACACAGCAACTTTTACGTAGTGTGTATACATAGGTTAATGCCGGTTTCACACTGCGGATTGGCGGTAGCGGCGTGGCCCAGGGGCTGCACCGTACCGCACCGCCGAAAACTGATGCAATTCAGGAAGGAACTCTTTAACCCAGAAAAAAAACGCGAACGCAATCGCTGCACAAATCGATTGAGCGTTTTGCGTTTCTCCTATACCTTCCATTGAGACGGAATCGCCCCAAATATGGTCCACGCACCCCTTTGCTGACCGCACAGTGCGCTATCCGCGCTGATACGAAACTTCTCATAGACATTCATTGCACAAGCGTTTGGGGGGAGATTTTTTAAAAAAATTGCCCGCGTGTGAAAAAAAAGGCCAAAACCGCCTCCAGTGTGAACGAGTTCTGACATTTGCTCTTTAGTATAGTTTTTACTTTTTGTGAATCTGCTTTGCCTCCTGATAGCACCCCCTAGTGGCAGCAGCCGGGTTGTGACAGTCCAGTTGGCACTGAAGGGGTGCTCTCTCTCCTCCCAGCCTACATAATGGTGCTATATTACACACCCTGCTGCTATATAAATCTATATCCACACTGCAGGGCCAGGAATAGGATGCGGGCGCAGCGAGAAGCGATGTGGACATTTGGCATCCCGCAACAGAGCGATTTATTCCGCCGGCTAAATTAAAATCCTATTGTGCTGCGCTGTTAATATTTTATGTCCTTGTTTTGTGAACGGCTTTGGAGTGGCATCGTGCCCAATCCACGTCCAACTTCCCCGCCATCTGCGGAGCGGCAGAAATAGCAGACGTGAAAGTACGCATCACCCCTACAGATCACCTTCTGCGTTGTACCGGTAGGGGGGGGGGGGGGGAGGGGGTCAGACGCAGAGTTAGGGAGGGATAGAGGGATGGGTGATCAGAGATTCTTGGATCATCTATATATGGAAGGTCTCCTTTTATCGCCATCAAGTCTTAAGCTTGGTACACTCATCCAATTTTGATTGGCCAATCACTGAACAATTTTACCATCTTCATGCATTAAATCAGAACTGAAGAACTGGAAAAAAAAAAAAGTTTCACTTACCTGTGGCTTCTGCCAGCCCCCTGCAGCCGTCCTGTGCCGCAAAGTTACCATAAGTTTCTCCGTTCCCACCGCATTGGCTCACTTTCACTTCACACGGTTCGGGTACACTGCGCACATCTGTTCCCACTCCCGCCGCTGGACGCGTACTGCGCAGGCGAGATGTTCTTGTTCTGCGCCGGGCGCTCCTGGCCAGGTGTCGTCAGAGCCGCGCAGGCGCAGTGGACGTCGATTTAGAAGTCAACTTCCACTGCATGAAGTGAAAGTGAGCCGCGACATGGGAATGGAGGATCGTATGGTAACTTTGCGGGCACAGGGGCTGGCAAAAGCCCCAGGTAAGTAAAACTTCCACTTTAAAGGACACCCGAGGTGAAAATAAACAAATGAAATAGATGATTGTATCCATCTTCCTTCTCCTAAAAATGACTTTTTAAGATATTCCACACTTATTTTATGTTTAAATCTACTTTTTAAGTTTTAACGGTTTTATTGTTTTTGCTCAATGACACATTCATTGAAGTATGCCAGAGCTAAAATCTATGAACTGCTGACCCTTTTTATCCCTTTCCTGCTCTCAGAAGCCATTTTCTGCTAGGAAAGTAATTTATAGTTGGAATTTCTTATTAGTGAGGGTCAAACTGTAGTCACTTCCTGTCTGAGTCAGGACTGAGTCAGCCACTTACATACCTGATATTTAACTCTTTCAGGCAGAGAAAGAAAAAAAGGAACACAGCATAGGTATTTGTGTGCTAGGCACTGTACATACACATGTCTGTCTCATGTCACTTCGGGTATCCTTTAAGTTTACCTCCACAATCTGTTCATAGCAGTGATGATCATCAGATGAAATCTGAATAGGTTTTATTCGGATTTCATCCAGGTAATTAATGCACCTGTGCGGGTGGGAGGGGTTAAACTTACCCAGCCCCCCTCCCCCCCCCCCCCCCCAACACCTTAATCTCTAATTACCTGGCTAGACTGGCTTGCAGTCACTGCCATGTATCCCCTCTAAGTATACAGTATACTAGATGGGACTATAATGTGTAACAAATGTTGTTTTCCTCGTATAATAAAGATGTGGAATCTTACTGCCTCATTTTTCTGAGATAACATTCAGCTTCTGTCTGCGAAGTTTCGGCATTCTAGCGATTATATTTTGACTCCTCGGAACAGATAAGATAAGCCAAGATGAACGATTTCACCAAACGGGACGCTTTATATTCTGTACCAACATTTTCAGCACTATAGAGACTTGTATTTCACCCTCCAGGGATGAGAGAACACCGGAACTGCGGCGAATGAAACACAAAGGCTCGGGACGCCATCTCTCCATGTCCGCCATCATTGTGTCCGCCACACCAATATCTGCCTTAAAGAGACTCCGTAACAAAAATTGCATCCTGTTTTTTATCATCCTACAAGTTCCAAAAGCTATTCTAATGTGTTCTGGCTTACTGCAGCACTTTGTACTATCACAGTCTCTGTAATAAATCAACTTATCTCTCTCTTGTCAGACTTGTCAGCCTGTGTCTGGAAGGCTGCCAAGTTCTTCAGTGTTGTGGTTCTGCTATGAACTCCCCCTTCCAAGCCCCTCTATGCACACTGCCTGTGTGTTATTTAGATTATAGCAGCTTCTCTCTTCTCTCTTATCTTTTACAAGCTGGATAAATCGTCCTCTGAGCTGGCTGGGCTTTCACATAGTGAGGAATTACAGACAAAGGCAAAGCTGTTTGCAGGAAGAAAAGAGCAGCCTGAAACTTCAGTGCATGAGAGATGCAGGGGGAAAGAAACACACAAATGATCTCTTGAGATTCAAAAGGAATGCTGTATACAGCCTGATTGTGTATGGATGTATTTTCTATGTGTGGACATACTGTACATCAACCTACTTCCTGTTTTGGTGGCCATTTTGTTTGTTTATAAACAAACTTTTTAAAACTGTTTTTAACCACTTTTAATGCGGCGAGGAGCGGCGAAATTGTGACAGAGGGTAATAGGAGATGTCCCCTAACGCACTGGTATGTTTACTTTTGTGTGATTTTAACAATACAGATTCTCTTTAAGGTGAAGACACTGGTTAATAAAAAAAAAAAAAAGAGAGAAGAAGTACAATAAATTTTTTTGATTGGCCATAGTATTTGAAAAATCTGACCAACGTACCCCATGGTTTCAATTTTCCCCAAAAAGAGAATATTCAAAATCTTTGAAAAAAACAAATTACTTTGATCTACCCTACACCATCCATTGTTTTGTTTTTTTTTGTTTTTTTGTTTTATAAAAATTGGAATCCAAAAATCCACCACTCCAAATCGACTTATAAAGAAGAGAGAAACACACACACACACACACACACACACACACACACACACACACACACACACACACACACACTCTGTGTACACACACACACACACACACACACTGTATACACACACACACACACACACACACTGTATACACACACACACTGTATACACACACACACACACACACACACACACACACACACACACACAGTGTACACACACACACAGACACACACACACACACTGTGTACACACACACACTGTGTACACACACACACAGACACACACTGTGTACACACACACACAGACACACACACACACACACACTGTATACACACACACACACACACACAAACACACAGTATCAGAATCAGAATCACTTTATTTCGCCAAGTACAACGGGGGTTGTACCCGGAATTATTTTTGGCACATACAGGGTCGGTGATGGTACAGCAAAACGCAAGCACTAATGTACATTACATTTAGTAGTGAGTACACATGCATGGGACATAATACTTAGTTACATAGTCGAAGGCCCCCAAGGAGACATCCAAGTGCTATGTGAGTGGAGCGCTACCTTCACTGCAGCGCTCAACAGCTCTGCAGCTATTTGGATGCCCCCCAGAAAGCAGAGGAAAGAAGTGTAGAATAAACCTAGATGTAAGAAAACTTACAGATGGACCCAGGAGCAGGTCTGGAGGGGGTAATCCGCTGCCGTATTAGGCACTCAAACGCTTCTGCAGCGAT
The DNA here is from genome assembly GCF_040937935.1 of Hyperolius riggenbachi. Lineage (NCBI taxonomy): Eukaryota > Metazoa > Chordata > Amphibia > Anura > Hyperoliidae > Hyperolius > Hyperolius riggenbachi. Next base: position 287,164,595 of record NC_090653.1, read on the forward strand.
ACTTGAATCAGATGCCTCCCCAGACCAACCCTGGGGAAGAGAGAGAGAGATGCAAGAGAAAGGGAGGAAAATAAAGATAAGTGAGAGGGAAAGTGAGAGGGACAGTGAAGAGCGAGTCCCCTTGTGCAGGGCAGCCGTCGGATGGATCAGGCGAGGAAGTAGTTCAGGTCAGGTGGCTCAGGCGTCGGGGTGGCTGGGGTCGATGTAGCCCAGGAGGGGCTACATCGACCCCACCACACACACACACACACTGTATACACACACACACACACACTGTATACACACACACACACACACACTGTATACACACACACACACACACATTGTATACACACACACACACACACATTGTATACACACACACACACACACTGTATACACACACACACACTGTATACACACACACACACTGTATACACACACACACACTGTATACACACACACACACACTGTATACACACACCACACACACACCACACACACACCACACACACACCACACACACACCACACACACACCACACACACACCACACACACACCACACACACACCACACACACACCACACACACACCACACACACACCACACACACACCACACACACACCACACACACCACACACACCACACACCACACACCACACACCACACACCACACACCACACACCACACACCACACACCACACACCACACACACACAGAGGAAATTCACAAACACACAAATGGACCAAAGAGGCATGAAAACACTAAGGCATTTCGCATTACATCCGTAATCTCGAGTTGGAATCCGTGATTACCCATGATGATTACTTCAACAGTTAATAGCAAAGCCCTTGTGCTAGAAACACCAAATTTGCAGGTTATGTTAAGAAGGACAGTGAGAGCAAGGGGAAATTTTTTCAAAGATCTTTTAGCTTTTGAGAAAATCGATTTTAAAATTAGAGGGAAAAAATACCAACCTTTAGCAAAGTCACTGCGCTAAAATGACATAATGTATTGACATGTACAGGTATATAGATGATTTTTTTATATGTTCATTTTTAAATGACGTGGGGTCCCCCCTCCAGAGCCTATAATGTAACCCCTTGTCTCCCATGCAGGCTGGGATAGCCAGAATGCAGAGCCCCGGCTGAGTTGGGCTTCACACCCTGAGCTATACCAGCCCGCATGGCCCATGGTATGGGGGGGCTCCAGGGGAGCGGGCGGCAAAGCCTTCCCCTCTCCCCCCAAGCCCTTATCAAATCCATGGACAAAAGGCCCCGGAGGTGAGGGCGGTGACTCCCTGTGGGGGGGGGGGGGTCTAGGAGTCCCCATTAAGAAGGGGGCACCCAAATGCCTGCCCCCCCAGGAGAAATGGGTATAGGGATACATAGTACTCCTTACCCATTTTCACAAATGGTTAAGTGAAATAAAAACACAACGAAAAAAGTCCTTTGTTATTCTAAATTAACCAGAAATACTTATCTATAACTTCTAAAAATTCCCACGCCAATATCCTCGGAAAGGTCCCACGCTAATATGCTCTAATCTTGAGATCTTCTGTTACATTGCTTGAATCTCTGCGCACCCAACACTACACAGAGACGATAACCGTGCAGCCAGGGGTGTAACTAGAAATCACTGGGCCCCCCTGCAAAACTTTGGATGGCGCCACCTCCCCCTGCACACTGAATAGGGACTGTCTAAAAATCTTTATCTACAAAACTTAGCATGATTCCTTATCAGTGGCTGAGCAGATGCAGTCATTAGAACAATTGTGTAGAGAGCAGAAAGTTTTTTCTCTCCTTGCCCTTAGTTGTCAGTCTCAGGAAGCGGGCCCCCTGTGGCCTCTGGGCCCCCTGGCGGCTGCATCCCTTGCAGGGTCTATTGTTACACCCCTGCGCACAGCTCTCAGCTATAAGTATAACAGAGCGAAAAGCATCTTTACATTTTGATTACGGGTGAAATGCGGATGAAATTACGGATGCATCCGAAAGCAGAATCCATGATTGCGGCTGATCAGGGATTACGATTTTGAGTGAATTGCTCAAATTGGCCCGTAATCACGGGTTACCTGTGATTATGAGGTCGTGGTGAGCATCCCTGTTTGGGACAACGTAGCACAATATAGGCATGGATGGTATGAGAAGTCCTCTAGTGTAAAGCACTGTGGGAAATAGGTCACTATTACACAAGCAGGCAGGGCCAGTTCACTTGCATGCGTTTCACATTGCGGAAGGAGGAGGAGGCGTTCCACGTGAGAGAGAAGGAGGAGCCATCGAAGTCACATGCAATGTGCACACAAGTGACCTACCCCTGAACCTGTCCACTCGTTCGGTACTGAAATGATGCTGATCTGTTGTGTATGGTCATACTGCAACAAACACAATTGCTAACTTCCAGTCAGAGCAATATCCTGCCTCTATCTGGCCAGCAGACGCTTGTCAGCCAATCAGGTGCACTGTCATACACCCTTTGCCTGCTGTACCATACCTAGCAGTGTATGGTCATATTCTGGTGTACACTAAGACAATGTAACGCTCTCGTCCATCTCTCCTTCAGAGTCTCAGAAATTTGCTGAGTTTGCGGAGGCGTTTTGGCCCTGCGGACGCCTTGGGGGGGAAAGCCTCTTAAATATGTAACATGCATAACATTTTTACAGTCCGCACTTTTGCAGAATTTAAATAGGTAATAATTGTGTATACAATTCGCCTGAACCAAAATCCATAAACGTTCCTCACCTCTGTCATTTGCATATCACACCGCAGGTGATGCGTTCTACAGCGAGCGCAAGAAATACATCTTTCCTTACCGTTTACGTTGCTAGAAAGAAGAAAAAAAATTGATGATTTCAGTCTGGTGGCGGTAGGAGGGCCGTAAAATGATCCCCTAAACGTAAAAAAATAAAGTATTTTATTTACAGCTCGTAAAACTAAAACTCATATGCGGAAATGAATTGCAGGCGATCAGATTTTACAAGGGGGATAAAAATTAAAATGAACGTGAATGTGAAATCCTAAAATAAAAAAACGATACGCATAAAAGCGTGAAAACGTGATTCATGGGTAAAAATTGTCACGTCAACATTAACGTTACTGTAAGAAATAACAAAATACACGTGAAGATATTTTAATTTGGATCACACATCCATTAAATTATTAATGCAAAAATGTCGAAAGCGATATAAGACAAACAGTACTTTATGTCAGTAATTATGACACGCTCCTGTCGTATCTATACCTGTCAATGCAGCTTATTGTTATTATCTGTCTCTGCACCAGAGGAGCTTACACTCTAATGTCCCCACCACAGTCACACACTATTATTATACATTTATATAGCTCTGACATATACCACAGCGCTGTACAGAGATCACTGATCCATTCCCACCAGTCTCTGCACCAGAGGAGCTTACACTCTAATGTCCTCACCACAGTCACACACGACTTCTTAACCGACAGAAGACAGCGTGTTAGACTTGGTAAACTCACATCAAGCTCTCTGACAGTCAGTACTGGTGCACCCCAGGGCTGTGTGCTTTCCCCACTGCTGTACTCACTTTACACCAATGACTGCATCTCCACAGATCCATCTGTTAACCACCCTGGCGGTATTGACGAGCTCAGCTCGTCCAGGAAAAACTTGCTGAAAGCGGTATTGACGAGCTGAGCTCGTCAATACCGCCAGGGAGATTTCTTGTTTCTCTTCCCCGCCGGCTGCACTTTTCCCTCATCAGAGGGATTCCCCAGGATGGCTGGATGCCTGCCAGCACGCTGTGGGTAGCGATCTGTGCTACCCACAGCATACAGAACTAGCATCCAGCCACCCTGGGAATCCCTGTGCAGCCGGCGGGGCAGAGAATGTGTGGGGCTGTGCAGGGATTCCCCTTCTTTGCCGGCGGGTGGCTGGTGCGGGGATCCTCTCTGTGCGGGGGGCCGGGGATCCCTGTACTGTGCATGCGGGGTGACCCTTTTGTGTGTGCGGGGGGGCGGGTATCCCCTTCTATGGGGCTGGTCTTGGCCGGTCGGGGACACCCCCTTCTGTGGTGGGGGGAAGGTGGGTGTCCCCATCTATGTGGGCTGTGGGTGGCCTCTCCCTCCTCTTCCCCATCCCTCCCTCTCTGTCCCCCGTGTCCCCCCCCCCCCGATCCCGTGTCTCCCCCCTGTAAGAAGCCCTGATCTACTCACCTGAGGGCTTTCTCCTGCGGCGGCCACGATGGACACCCTCCTCCTCCATCGCCGAAGTCCCGGTCTGTGTAATTACAGTACGCGGCTTGGTGACGTCACCAAGCCGCGTACTGTAATTACAGAGAACACGAGACTTTGCGATGGAGGAGGAGGGTGTCCATCGTGGCCGCCGCAGGAGAAAGCCCTCAGGTGAGTAGATCAGGGCTTCTTACAGGGGGGAGACACGGGATCGGGGGGGGGGGGGGGACACGGGGGACAGAGAGGGAGGGATGGGGAAGAGGAGGGAGAGGCCACCCACAGCCCACATAGATGGGGACACCCACCTTCCCCCCACCACAGAAGGGGGTGTCCCCGACCGGCCAAGACCAGCCCCATAGAAGGGGATACCCGCCCCCCCGCACACACAAAAGGGTCACCCCGCATGCACAGTACGGGGATCCCCGGCCCCCCGCACAGAGAGGATCCCCGCACCAGCCACCCGCCGGCAAAGAAGGGGAATCCCTGCACAGCCCCACACATTCTCTGCCCCGCCGGCTGCACAGGGATTCCCAGGGTGGCTGGATGCTAGTTCTGTATGCTGTGTGTAGTGGGGGGGACACAGGATCAGGGGTGAGAGGGGGGGCATGGAGGACAGAGAGGGAGGGATGGGGGAAGAGGAGGGAGAGGCCACCCACAGCCCGCATAGATGGGGACCCCCACCTCCCACCCACCACAGAAGGGGGTGTCCCCGACCCACCACGACTAGCCCCCATAGAAGGATGATACCTGCCCCCCCCCAATGCACACACAGAAGGGCCACCCACACGCACAGTATGGGGATTCCCCCCCCCCCACAGAGGGGATCCCCGCCGGCCACTACCAGCCAGCACAGAAGGGGAGCCCCCCCCCACAGAAGGGACACCCGGCCACAGTTAGGGGGCATCGGGGGCAATGGGGTTGGGGGGGCAGAGGCACCCGCAAACCTAGCTCCCTATACATATGACTCCCTAGACCTGGCTGCACATCTGTCTCCTATACACCTGGCTGCACATCTGTCTCCTATACACCAGCAAACATCTTGCTCCCTATATACCTGGCAAAACATCTAGCTAACTACACCTGGCTGCACATCTGGCTAATACATCTGGCTATACATCTGGGTCTTATACTCACCATTGGCATGCTGATCCCTCGCCGCGTACCTCTGATAGCTTCTCCAGTGCCTTCTTCCATGTCCCTTGGCGGATTTTGCTTCTCCCTTGGCGATCACATGTCCCCCGTCGATCGGCGTTGATGGCACCAATGTCACACAGCATCATCAAAATCTCGCAGCAAACACTTTTTTTTTATTGAATTCAATACAATAACATGTATTGAATTCAATATAAAAAAAATGATTGCAAAAAAAATTGGTTGAAAATTATTGGAAATTAATTGAACCACTTTTTGCACGGAAATCCTGGGGAAATAGAACGCCAGGGTGGCTACGGTTCTGAAGTTTGCAGACGACACAACAGTTGTTGGTCTCATTCAAAACGGGGATGAGTCTGCATACAGGCATGTGGTGGGACAGCTTTCCTCCTGGTGCAGCAGCAACAACTTGGAACTAAATGCTCTCAAAACCATGGAGATGATAATAGACTTTAGGAGATCTCCCCCCCAGCACCTCCCCTTAACCATAAATGGATCCACAATAACCCAAGTAGAGTCATTCAAGTTTCTTGGGTCCACGATCTCAAACGACTTAAAATGGGACAACAACACTGCCACTATTGTCAAGAAAGCACAACAGAGAATGTACCATCTACGGCAGCTGAAAAAGTTTGGCCTACCTCAAAATCTAATGGTGCAGTTCTACACTGCAATCATCGAATCAACCATAACATCATCTATGACTGTATGGTTCGGCTCCTGCTCAGCATTAGAAAAGGGGAGGCTGCAGCGCATCATCCGATCAGCGGAAAGGATAATTGGCTGTAGCTTACCTTCCCTGCAGGATCTTTACACTAGCAGGTGCAGAAAGAGAGCAACCAAAATTGCCTCTGACCCCTCTCACCCAGCTCACTCCATCTTCCAGCGCATGCCTTCAGGAGTAAGATTCCGGTCAATCGCTACCAAAACCTCTAGACACAGGAACAGTTTTTTTCCTCAAGCGGTAGCCATACTTAATGCTGAACCACGTTAGAGCTGCTAGGACTGAAAGTAATCAGCACAGAACTAAACATGAACAATTCTCACACTGCTTACTGCCACTATACTTATAATTTCCTTAACTTGTAATATTCACACTGTCTGTCCTTGTATTGTTTTTGTTTGTATTTGTTAAGCAACTGCCAAGACAAATTCCTTGTAGGTGCAAACTTACTTGGCGAAAATAAATTGATTCTGATTCTGATTCTGATTCTGATTATCTATATATAAAAGTGTGTGTGGTGTGTGGTGTGTGGTGTGTGGGTGTGTGTGTGTCAATCACGCAAAAACGGCTTGACCGATTTGAACGAAACTTGGTACACAGATCCCTTACTACCTGGGATGATATGTTCTGGGGGTCTCGCGTCCCCCCTGCACACCTGGGCGGAGCTACAAACAACAAATCAGATTCCACCCATTCAAGTCAATGGAAAAAGGCTGCCATTCTCACAGTAATCAAGCCAGAGTCCCCACACTTGGCACAGTTGGAGGTTACAAATCCAGGAAAAGTGGGCGGAGCATAAAACAGCAAATCAAATTTCAGCCGTTCATTTTAAATGGTAAAACGTAAACTGCAGCCATTCTTAGACTTTTAATCGCAGGGTTCTCAAACTTGCCACACTTGGTCACTGGGTGAATGTGATTAAGATTCAAGAAAATGGGTGGAGCCTACAACAGCCAATCAAAATTCACCAATTGATTTTCAAGGAGAATATTTAAACTGCTGCTATTCTTACACTTTTAATGGCAGAGACTTCAAACTTGCTACAGTCGGTCAGTGGGTGACTGGGGTCCAAATTCACTAAAGTGGCGGGGCCACATACAGCCAATCAGATTTCCTTGGTGGATAAACTTCTTCCAATCACACATTTTTGATGCCAGGAACCTGAAAGCTCACACACTTGGCCATTGAGTGACTGTGTGTCAAGGTTACAAAAAGTGGGCGGAGCCAAAACAACTTTTACTGGGAAAATATAAACTGCAGCCATTCTTACACCGTTAATGGCAGGGTTCTCAAACTTTGCACAGTTGGTCATTGGGTGACAGATTAGGATTTTGAAAGGTGGGTGGAGCCTACAACAGCCAATAAAAATTCACCTTTTGATTTTCAAAGGGAATGTTTCATCTGCTACCATTCTCTTATACTGGTAATAGCAGATGCCTCAAACCTGGTACAGTTGGTCACTGGGTGACTAGGGTCCAAATTCAGGAAGGGGGCGGAGCCACAAACAGCCAGATTTGTTTATTTTTCAATGGGAATATACAAAGTATTGATACCAAGGACCCCAAAGCTGATAAACTTGATAATTGAGTGACTGTATGTCAAGGTTAGAAAAAGTGGGCGGTGCCAACAACTTCATTTTTTACATTGCAGGGTTCCCAAACTTTACACAATTGGCCACTGGGTGACTGGTATGAATATTCAGAAATGTGGGTGGAGCCTACAACAGCCAATCAAAATGTACCTATTGATTTTCAAGGGGAATATTAACATTGCTACCATTCTTACACTGTTAGTGGCAGAGGCCTCAAACCTGATACAGTCAGTCATTGGGTGACTGGGGTCCAAATTCACTAAAGGGGTGGAGCCACAAACAGCCAATCAGATTTGTTAGATTGATTTCAGCCATTCTGTTATTGGCAGGGTTCTCAAACATGACACAGTTGGCCACTGGGTGACTGGGACTAATATTCAGGAAAGTGGGTGGAGCCTACAGCAGCCAATCAAAATTCAATTTTTGATTTTCAAGGAGAATATTTACATTGCTGCCATTCATGCACTCTAAATGGCAGAGGCCTAACATCTGCTACAGTCAGTCACTGGGAGACGGGTTTAAATTCTGAAGGGAGCGGGCCAAAAACAGCCAATCAGATTTGTTTAATTTCAATGGTAAAATGCAACTTATTGATGCCAAACACTCCATAAGCTCATAAACTTGGTCATTAAGTGACTGTATGTCAAGATTAGAAATAGTGGGCGGAGCCAAAAACTACTAACTTTTTACATGGGGAAATGTAAACTGCAGCTTTTCTTACACTGTTAATGGCAGGGTTCTCAAACTTCACACAGTTGGTCACTGGGTGACTAGGATTAATACTTGGAAAAGTAGGTGAAGCCTACAAGAGCCAATCAAAATTCACCTATTGATTTTCAAGGGGAATATTGAAACTGCAGCCATTCTCACACGGTTAATAGCAGAGGCCTCAAACCTGCTACAGTCGGTCGTTAAGTGTTTGGGGTTCAAATTCAGTAAGGGGTGGAGCCAAAAACAGCCAGATTTATTTGCTGGATAAACTGCTTCCATTAGCACAATTTTGATGCCAGGAACTCAAAAGCTCACAAACTTGGTCATTGAGTAGTAACTGTGTGTCAAGGTTACAAAAAGTGGGTGGAGTTAAAAACAGATTTTTCTGGGAAATTGTAAACTGCAGCCCTTCTTCACTGTTAATGGCAGGGTTCTCAAACTTAGCATAGCTGGTTACTGGGTGACTGGGATGAATATTCAGAAAAGTGGGTGGAGCCTAAAAATGCCAATCAAAAATCACATGTCACTTTTCAAGGAGAATATTAAAATTGCTGCCATTCTTGCATGGTTAATGGCACAAGCCTCAAACCTGGTACAGTTGGTCATTGGGTCACTGAGGTTCAAATTCAGAAAAGGGACAGAGCCACAAACAGTGAATCAGATTTGTTTCATTTCATGGGAAAAATACAAATTATTGATGGCAAGGACCCCAAAACTCACAAACTTGGGCATTGAGTAGTGACTTTGTGTCCAGGTTACAAAAAGTGGGCGGAGCCAAAACCAAATTTCACTGGGAAAGTGTAAACTGCAGCCCTTCTTACACTATTTATTTCAGGGTTCCCAATCTTTGCCCAGCTGATCACTGAGTGACAGAGTAATATTCAGGGAAGTGGGTGGAGCCTATAATAGCCAATCAAAATTCACCTGTTGATTTTCAAGTGGAATATTTATATTTTTGCCATTTTTACACTGTTAATAGCAGATGTCTCAAACCTGCTACAGTTGGTCATTGGGTGACTGGGGTTCAAATGCTGGAGAGGGGTGGAGCCACAAACAGCCTATCTGATTTGTTTAATTTCTATGGGAATATACAAATTATTGATGCCAAGGACCCCAAAGCTCACAAACTTGGTCATTGAGTGTTTGTGTGTTAGGGTTAGAAAGTGGGCTCAGCCAACACCAGTCAAATACATACCCGGGCAACGTCGGGTCATCAGTGGGTGGAGACAAATACAAATTTCACGGGGAAAATGTAAACTGCAGCAATTCTGTTAATGGCAGGGTTTTTAAACGTTGCACAGTTGGTCACTGGGTGACTGGGATTAATATTCAGAAAAGTGGGTGGAGCCTACAAAAGTGAATCAAACTTCACCTATTGCTTTTCAAGGGGAATATTTAATTGCTACCATTCTTGCACTGTTAATGGCACAGGCCTCAAACCTAGTACAGTGGGTTATTGGGTGACCGGGGTTCAAATTCAGAAAAGGGGGTGGAGTCACACACAGCCAATTAGATTTGTTTCATTTCAATGCAAATTATTGATGCCAAACAATGCAAAGCTCACAAACTTGGTCAGTGAGTAACTGTGTGTTAGGGCTAGAAAAAGTAGGCGGAGCCAACACTAGCCAAATACATACCCGGGCAATCAGCTAGTACATTTATATAACTCTGACATACTCCACAGCGCTGTACAGAGGTATCTGATCCATTCCCATCAGTCTCTGCACCAGAGGAGCTTACACTCTAATGTCCTCACCACAGTCACACACTATTATTATTATTATTTATTGTATTTATAAAGCGCCAACATATTACGCAGCGCTGGACAATAAAGATATACAATGATACAAGGATGACATACATAGGGTTATACACATAGAACAAAGTTATACATGCAAATTTGTACAAAATACATGATCATGCAATATGGGCTGGTTAGGTAGGCCCAGTAATACAAGTACAGGCTGTCATAGGACAGCAGCACATGATCCTGTAGATTACACTAGGGAGTGAAGGACCCTGCCAGAGGCTTACAATCTAAAGGGAGGGGTGGAAACACTAGGTGGGGCTGTTAAATATTCCTTAGAGAGTTACTGTGTGGTAGGAGGTGGGTAGGCCATCATAAAGCGGTGGGTTTTGAGGGCTTGCTTGAATGTGTTGAAAGAGGGAGCAAGTCTGATGGGTGGTGGAAGGGCATTCCAGAGGGTGGGGGCAGCTCTTGAGAAATCCTGCAGGCGGGCATGGGAGTGTGAAATGTGTGGGGTGGTGGGGCGAAGGTCATTGGAGGAACGGAGGGGGCGACCTGGTGTATACTTGTGAACAAGCTCCAAGATGTAGGTAGGGCAGGTTTTGTGCACAGATTTATACGCCAGGCATAGAATCTTGAAACTTATCCTGAAACGGATAGGGAGCCAGTGCAGGGATTCACAAAGGGGAGATGTGGATGCAGAGCGGTGCGAAGAATGGATGAGTCTTGCAGCCGCGTTCATCACTGATTGAAGGGGGGCAGTGCGTTTCAGGGGGAGGCCAGAAAGGAGGGAGTTACAGTAATCAAGGCGTGAGATGATGAGGGCATGGATGAGCAGTTTGGTCGTGTCCGGGGTTAAGAAGGGGCGGATCTTGGAGATATTACGGAGGTGGAAATTGCAGGCTCTGGTGATGTTTTGGATGTGTGGGATGAAGGAGAGGTCAGAGTCCAAAGTGACACCCAGACAGCGGGGGCCTGGGAGGTAGGGAGAATGGTTGTGTTGTCGATTGTGAGGTGGAAATCTGGGAGGGGTGCAGCAGCATGGGGTGGAAAGATCAGGAGCTCAGTTTTGTCTAGGTTAAGCTTTAGGAACCTAGCTGACATCCAGGAGGAAATTGCTGAGAGACACGAGGAGACCTTGTTTATGGTGGTGGATGAGAGATCGGGGGTATGGAGGTAAATCTGAGTGTAATCTGCATAAAGGTGGCAATTGAAGCCCAGGGAGGAGATAAGCTTGCCAATTGAGGAAGTGTATATGGAGAAAAGAAGGGGGCCTAGAACAGAGCCCTGGGGAACCCCAACTGAGAGGGGGGCAGGGGTTGAGGAGGAGCCATTGAAGGAAGTGGTGAAGGAGCAATTGGATGGGTAGGAGGAGATCCAGGCCAAGGCAAGACCATGGATGCCCATGGACTGTAGTGATTGGAGGAGGGAGTGGTCAACAGTGTCAAATGCTGCAGAGAGGTCAAGGAGCAGCAGGATGGAATAACAGCCTTTGGCCCTGGCAAGGGTAAGGTCGTTGACCACCTTGGTGAGGGCTGTTTCAGTTGAGTGTGCAGGTCAGAATCCAGACTGTAGGGGGTCAAGTAGGGTATTGGTGTTGATGTATTGGGTAATGCGTTGGTGGACTAGGCGTTTGAGGAGTTTAGAAGCATAGGGAAGGAGGGAGATTGGGCGGTAGTTTGAGGGTAGGGATGGGTCAAGGGAGGGTTTTTTCAGCAGGGGAAGTACAGTGGCCTGTTTGAATGCTTTGGGGAAGATGCCTGCTGAAAGGGAGAGATTGAACAAGGAGGTGAGGACTGGGGCCAGGTCAGGGAAGTGGGGACGAAGAGTATTCGCGGGTACCGGATCACAGGGAGAGGATGTGGGGGGGGGGGGGGAAGCTACTAGCAGCAGGCTGACTTTATCAATGGTGGCAGGAGCAAAAGAGGCGAGGGGTGGATGAGACAGGGGAGCAGCTGGGAGGGAAGGCAAGGGGACAACCTGAGAGGCGTTGGGAAGGAAGGGCTGGAGGAGGGAAATTTCATTGCGTATTGTTGCAATTTTACTGGTGAAGTGGTTGGCAAAGTCGTTGGCTGAGAGGGAGGAGCTGGGAAGGGGAGGAGTGGGGTTGAGGAGGGAATTGAAGGTAGCAAAAAGCTGTCGAGGGTTGGAAGCTTAGGTTCCAATCAGTGCTGCAAAGTACCTTTGTTTAGCCTCAGAGAGGGCAGTGTGGAAGAGTAACAGTTTGGCCTTGTAATCTAGGAAGTCAGAATTGAGATGCGATTTCCTCCATTTCCGTTCGGCTGCTCGAGTTTCTTTCCTGAGGTTACGTGTGTGGGTGTTGTGCCAGGGTTGGGGGGCTTGTTAGGGCGGAAGATTGAGTGGGCAGCTTGATCTAAAGCAGATGAGAGGGCAAGGTTATAATGTGCAGCCGCTTCATTGGGGCATGTTAGGGTAAGTAGGTGGAAGGAGAGGGAGAGAAGGGGACTTGCTAGGACATTTGGGCTGAGATTACGTAGATCTGTCTGCCATCAACCAGGCTGAGGGGTGGGGAGATGGTGAAGGTGAGGAGGTGATGGTCAGAGATAGGGAAAGGTGCGATGTCCAGGTTGCTGAGGGAGGTGGACCTTGAGAATATGAGGTCAAGAGTATGACCAGCGCGGTGGATGGGGGAATTTGTGTGCTGAGAGAGACCAAGGGATTTGGTGAGGCAGAGTAGCTGCTTGGCAGCAGTGGAGATAGGTTCATCGATAGGCAAGTTGAAATCCCCGAGTATGATGGTGGGGGAGGTCAAATGACAGGATGTGGGGGAGCCAGGAGGCCAGGTTGTCCAGGAAGAGTGAAGTTGGAGCAGATGGGGGGTGATATAGAACCGCAATGATGGCTGGGAGCGGTTGGTACAGGCGGATTGCATGGGCCTCAAAGGATGAGAAGTGCAGGGAATAGGTGATAGGACCCGGAAGGTGCAGGGTGCGGAGAGAAGCAGACCCACTCCTCCTCCAGACCTGTTGTCAGGTCTGGGGGTGTGACTGAGATGCAGTCCCCCATAGGAGAGAGCAGCGGCTGCGGTACAGTCAGAGGGGGTGAGCCATGTCTCTGTGAGGGCGAGGAAGGTGAGGGATTTGGAGAGGAAGTGCTCATGGATGGATGTGAGCTTGTTGCGGACAGATCTGGCATTCCATAGACCACAAAACAGAGGGAGAGAGTGCCTGGGGGTTGTATGGATGGGAATGAGATTATTATGGTGTGGTCTGTGGATGCAAGAGGAGTGTGGAGGGGCTGGAAGGGGGGTGGCTGGGGGTTTAGGGACCAGTGGGGGTCTAGGGATGGGTGGGTTGAGGATGGAGGGTGAAAGTACTGGGACCAGCTGGAGAAGCAGGTGGAGGAATAGCATGTGGTAATGGTGGAGGGGTGGCAAAGGGTTGGTAGGAATATGGTGGGTGAAGTGTGGGTGAGCCAGAGAAAAGACAGAGGGGGGGGGGGGGGGGGGGGGGGAAGGGGTACATTACGTTGTGTGTTGAGGAGGCTGGCAGTGGTTTGGACAGAGGTAGATGTGTAGAGAACGGTGGAAGATGCATGGAGTAGGAGAGAGGAAGCAATATGTGTGAGGTTTGGATAGTGATCAGGAATGCAGGTGAGGCTAAAAGATTGAGGAAGTTACCTTGGTGTAAAGCTGAATTCTGCTGAATTGCTGTTGAATTCTGGTAAAGTCTGGTTAATTTCCACCCTTTGAAAAACGACGCGGACGGGCACGCAGCAGAAAGCAACGCGTACGAACGCACGCCATCCGCGTTTGTATGCGTTGCGTGGCTGATCCCATCACTGAAAAGTGAATGGGACAGCCACGCGTTTTGGCAACAAATGCGTGCAGCATGCGTTCCCGGACCGCGCAGGTCCAGAGCGCATGCAGTGTGAACATCAGACAGTGCACTCTATGCAATGTCTGATGTCGTGCGTGTCGGCCACCTGCACATGTTTCCTGGAAACGCGGCTGGAAACGCGTGCAGTGTGAACGGGGCCTTAGAAGGCGACCCGAAGTCGGCCGACCCGACTACCAGACCTCCTGATATACACACAGCATCAGAGCAAATGAGTAATCAGGATGGTCTGGCAGACGATTTACAATTAAGCAGAGGGGGGGGGGGGGGGGGGGGGGGGCACTAGAGTCTCCTGCAAGTCAAACAAGCTTGTAGGTGTTACAACTTTGTTTGAAATTACAGACAGGCCAGCAGTGTGAAACAAAAGCCAGAATTTCAATAGCAAGTAGTAAATTACAATGTAAATATGTTACTTAGGTGCTACTAATATGAAAAGCAGAGCAGGACAGCAGAAATGAGGCACATGCAATAGATTAGAGATTAAACATACACAGCAGATGGATGCAGTAGGAATCCATACCTCCCAACATTTTAAACTTAGAAATCGGGACACAGGCCACACCCCCAACACACCCTTAGCCACACCCCCAAGTCACACCTACCATAAAGTTTTTTTGAAGATTTTTTTTTTTTTTTAATATTGATGCCCTTATATTTTTTAATAAATATATCCCTCATATACCCTGCCCGTGGGTGGGGCTAACTGTAATGTAGTTATACCAGCTAATGTAGTTGCATAAATAAAATATGAAGTAAATGCACATAATGACAAACAGCCAGTTGTCCCCAGTATATTGTAGCCACCAGATGTATATGTGCCCAGAATAGGTAGCCAGGTGTTGTCCCGTCCCCCCCAGGAGGAGAGAGCGAGGGAAGGAGAGCGGTGGTTAAGGGGGGGCCACCCCCCTTCCCTCACCTTAGGGTGCTCTCGCTGTCCCCTCTGGAATGAAGTGCGGTGGCTGGCAGAGGGGCGGAACTTACCTTCCGTGTCCTCCGTCTGGTCTCGTCGCCGGCGCGGGATGGTTTGCCACTACTCTGGTCTGATCCAGACCAGAGCAGCGGCTGCGGCACCAGAACTTCCGGCTGGCGCATGGAGCGACACGGAAGGTAAGTCCCGCCCGCTGACAAACGCCGCCACACACACAGTATCGGAGGAGAGAGAGCACCCTAAGGTGAGAGAAGGGGGGGAGGAGATGGCCCCCTTCGCCGCTGCCCACCGCTTTCCCTCCACTGCGCTGCTCTCCTCCTGCTACAGGCAGCTGTCAATACTGACAGCCGCCCGGGACTTGGGGGGCTCTTACCGGGATAGCGGGAGAGCCCCCCAAATCTGGAGAATCCCGACGAAAACGGGACGGTTGGGGACTATGGGAATCGGTTTCAAATTGAGTACAGGTCAGAATAGAGATGAAACATACACAGCAGATGGATACAGTAGGAATCGGTTTATTATATTATTATACATTTATATAGCTCTGACATATTCCACAGCGCTGTACAGAGATCACTGATCCATTCCCATCAGTCTCTGCACCAGAGGAGCTTACACTCTAATGTCCTCTTTACGGATGACCGCTCCAATGTTCCAAATGCTTCGAAACAGAACTCATATTTAGAATTTCAGCACTAGAGATGGTCCATAAGATGTGTGATAACCCGGCTTGCATGCTGATTTCATGCAATTTGTATGCATCTTGAAACTGCCAATGAAATGCACTTTGCGTCTGTTTTGATTTACCCAGTTTCAAACTACATACACATTTGCATTATATCTGCATGCAAGACAGACCAATTAGCTTCTCATTCACCATCTTATCTCAACACTGGAGACGGTCAACAGACTAAAGGTGCATACACACATAATCCAGTAGGACCCTGCGCAATAGAGTTGCATTGTTGAAGAGTTTAACACACTTCTATGCTTGAGGCATTTACACATTCATTATTCATTTTATTTACTTTATCTTAATTTATTGTATTTATTCTATATGTGATACAAGTATTAATGATTTTATATGCCCTATACATTAAGTAGATTTAGATTCACGTAACATGACAGATGTGGCCATATGAAATGTAACCACAAGATGGCACTCATGTACAACTGATGATATTTGATAAGGGACATTGGGCTCTATTCTCAAAGAGCCAAATTTTCCGCAAAATTTTACCGCTATATTCCTGCCAGCGGTAAACTCCACATTTTTTCCACATTCACTAATATTTTCCGCATGCGGAAACAGCCATTATTCATGCGGGAATCATGCGGTAAAAAGGTCGCATGAAAAAGTGTTTAAAAAAAAAAAAGTTAAAGTCCAGCAAGCACAGCCCTTAGGGCCTGTTCACACTATATGCGTTCCTAGCCGTTTTCAGGGAACGCGTACTGGTACCAAAAACGCATAGAAACGGCTCCTAATGCTTTTGAATGGGATAGCTCACATGTATGCGTATGAGACGCATACGTTTCTCATCCGCATTGCTGCACGCAGTTCTGTGCGATACGCATAGAAACGGACGCAATGAAAGTCTATGGACGCGTATCAAAAACGCGTACTATTGCGTTTTTAGCGTCCATTTTCCTCTGCGGTTCCCATAATTCTTTTTTTCCCCTGGGTCACGTGTTTGTGCAAAACGCAATAGAAAACGCATTCAAACGCAAGAAAAACGCATGCGTTTTTCAACTTGCGTTTCTTTGAATTTATACGCGTTCTACAGACGCAGCAAGTATGAACAGGCCCTTAAGCCTCCACACTTCATTAAAGTCAATGGGATGCGGAATATATCACCTACTACTTGTAGGTGATTTAAAAAAAAAAAACAAAAAACAAACGACGAAATGATGCGCCTGAACATTTTTGAGAATTGATCTTTTAATGCGGAAAATATCGACTTTTGCGGAATTTTTTCCGCATGAATCCCGCACTTTTACCGCACTTTTTCCGCCTGCGGAAAAAACATGCGGAACATTTTGAGAATTTCAATGAGGCGGTGTTTTGGTCGGTAACTTCCCGCATGCACTTTACTGCATGCGGGAAGTCTTTGAGAATAGAGCCCAATGTATTGTGATTGAGTGACTATGTGAAACGGACCTTCCCCTTGTCTTAAAATGTTCTAATTGATATAGTTTTAAACCTTTTTTAACTTTTAGTGTGTAGCTCATACGGGTGGAGCGCAGACTTCATCAGTAGTAGGCAACGGCGCAAAACCGCATTGGTGCGCACACGGTCACCTAGGCAACGACTAGGACGCACTGAGAGACGACCACTTCTGCTAAATTGAGCGCAGGACGCTCCCTGCGCACCAGGAAATAGACGTCGCCGGAAAATGGCGCACTAACCGCGCACGGAGGAGGGGGATAACCCTGGCACTATACAAATACACCTGACGTCCTGGAGGCTAGACACGCCCCTGATGAGTCACGCGTACGTGATGAAACGCGTAGGGAGGAGCCAACAGGACGATCAGGAAGGACTACAGTGGCGTTGACGGAGCTTACCGGCGAGCCTATCCGGAGAGGCACGGGGGAGAGCCCGTCAATACTCTAAGCCCTGTATTGATTACATGTTTGTGAGTATCCACTTATAATAAATTATTGATTTTAACCTACGGAGTCACGCTATGTGAGCTTTTATTTCATCTGAGGAACATCGACATAATCCAACAGCGGAACCTGTACAGTGAAGACATAACATCTCAAGATCAGGCAGTCGGCCAAAGAACAACAAGCGCTAATTGACCAATCTAGCAGTGGTCACACCTGAAGGGTGAGTGCAGCCCCTAAGGGGAGTACATTTGAAATCGGCGCCGGTAGACTTGGGCGCAGGATACAGCGGTATATGGCTGATCCTGCTTCTGCACAACTCCGGGCCGTGTTAATTACTATTCCCCCTCCAGGCCGCCATGGATAGTGGGGGAATGAAATAATTCGGCTTCCAGCGATTGCTGGAGGCAGAATTATTGTGTCTTTTAAGCAACCTCGGCTCCGTCTTCTGACGGAGCCGACGTTACTCACTGAGCGCTGCAATAGGAGTGATTCCTATTGTAGTCTATGGAGGCGCCGGCTGCGCCCAAATCTAGCAGCGCTGAAAAGCACTGCTCCGCCCTAAGGGGATCTTTCTACTGATCGATAACTGAAGAATGTGATATGTGACTAGAAGCGGAGCGCTATCTATATATAAACTAGACACCTTGTTTAACAGACAAAAAACCCCCGATCATTCGTCAATGGTACCTTGATCCAATTTTTAGATTTATCCAATTAAATTGAATAATTGATCAATGGTTTCTGATTTAGGCTGGGTTCACATATGACATAGCGTGAAAGGCTGCATTTTAGGTCATGTTTTAGGTTAATGTTCTGTGGGTTTTTAGATGCATTTTGCATGCATATTAATGTGTGTGGTTTGCATATACAAAAAACACATATGCGTTTTGCATGCATTTTTATATTTCCATTTATGCAAAACACTTGGAAGACAACAGGAAGCGGAAACAAAGCAAAAATAATAATAATAATAATAATAATAATAATAATAATATGGGGGGACAGACGCATGTAAAAACACATGGTAAACATTAAACCGCCGTGCATATGCGTCACCATAGACTTTCATTATATACTAGCATTCTCAAAACACATATTGTAAATTGCAGGTCTCTGCATTTTATTTCTGCATCCCACTGACTAACATTGCTGCATAAAATGCTAGCGTTTCTGCTATGTGTGCACCCAATCTTAATGAAAAATGGACATGTTTTAGGCTTCTTTTCCACGGACTGTTTATAGGCAGTGAAATGCCTCTCAAAGTCTCACAACTGCTCGCTGCTGCCTGGTAACTGCTCGCTGCTGCCTGGTAACTGCTCGCTGCTGCCTGGTAACTGCTCGCTGCTGCCTGGTAACTGCTCGCTGCTGCCTGGTAACTGCTCGCTGCTGCCTGGTAACTGCTCGCTGCTGCCTGGTAACTGCTTGCTGATCACACAGCTCAACAGTCTGTGGAAAAGAGGCCTTAGCTTGTTAATAGAAAACTTCACTCACAGGTTCAGTGCAGTCGGGAGAATCTGGAACGTGCGCTCCGGATCAGAGGGCCGGCCAGGTAACCCCATTCGGAATAGAATGGGCCCGGGTCATATCAGCAATGGCAGAAGGGACAGGAAATGACAGCTATGCATTTTGTTATATTGTTCACCACCTGCCCCTCAGACCTGTGAAATATCAGTGTGACCAGTCCGATCATGTAGTAACTGAAGGGAAACACTAGTGTTAAACCTCTCCAGACTTTGCTGGAAACTCATTGGTTGGATTCTGGGGCTGCCTGATTACTTCAGGTGATAGAATAATCAGATGTCTCACCTGCTGCTCATCAGCCACAGAAGCCAAACATCACAAGACTGGTTGAGGCCTCTTTTCCACAGACTGTTGAGCTGTGTGCTCAGCAAGCAGTTACTAGGCTGCAGTGAGCAGTTACCAGGCAGCAGCAGGCAGCTGTGAAAGTCTGAGAGGTTTTTCACTGCCTATCAGCTGTCCGTGGAAAAGAGGCCGGAGCTAGTCTACTTTAGGGGACCCACCGCAAATCCCCATAGACACTTTCAGCTGGTCTGCAGAAACGGAACAAATGTCCGCTTTCACCTTGTTTAAACCCCCACAAGCCTTATACCCACGGATAGGTAAGCATATCCTGTAACGAACTGTGAGGTTTTCGGTCCAAAAAAAGTTGAAATGGGCTGTGTAGGAGCCGCCGAACGGCCTTCATCTCGGTTCCGTCGGCCATCTTCATTCTGCTGTGCAGGTCCTTTCTTTCTCCTCATTGGAGGGTTCGTTAGCTGCCTACAGGAGCTGGCACGCCCCCACCTAACAATCCCTCCAATGAGGAGGAAGAAACGACCTGCAGAGCAGAACAAAGATGGCTGACGGACCCGAAATTGCGGCCGTTCGGCGGCTCCTGTACAGTCAGTTCCAACTTTTTTTTTGACCGAAACCGCAAAATTCGTTAGAGGACCTGCTTAGCTACCCAGGGATATAAGGCTTGTGGAGGTTTAAACAAGCAAACGGAAGACATTTGTTCCGTTTTGCAGCCCAGGTGAAATTGTCTATGGGGATTTGCGGTGGGTCCCCTAAAGTAGACTAGCTCCAAGAGGCCTCACTGTAAGGCCTCCTTTCTGTTCATAGGCAGTGAAATGCCTCTCAAACTCTCTCAACTGCTCACTGCTGCCTACTAACTACTAACTGCTGCCTAGTAACTGCTTGTTGCTGCATGATAACTGCTTACTTCTGCCTGGTAACTGCTTGCTGAGCACACAGCTGAACAGTTCGTGGAAAGGAGGCCTAATGATGAGAGACGGTCTAATTCCGATTCCAGGCTGCATACATGTTGCATCAACTTAGAATCATTTGCATGTCATTGACCATCTCTAAAGCACACCTGAAGTGAGAGGGATATGGAGGCTGCCATATTTATTTCCTGTAAGGCCTGGAACCCACTACAAATCGCTATTGCTAAACGCAATCAATAGTGATTTGTATGAGCATTTTGTAAGCAATTTCATGAGCGTTTTTTTGGCGATTTTGGTAGCGATTTTAAAAAGTGTAAGCGTTCTGCCAGCGATTGTGTAGCGATTTGCGTTTTAAACTCTGGTCCTTTCAATTAATTTTAATTTTTTACAGTGTGCGGTAATTTCAACACACTAGCAAAATTTCTCAGTGTAGGTTTTGACGAGCGATTACGCCAGCGTTTATATACCTTACATTGCAGAAACGCTAAAAATGCTGCATGTCCTGCATTTTGGTAGATTTTGGTAATCGCAATCGCTTCTGTGGAATTTGGCCCAGACATTAACATTAGCTGAGCGTTTAGGGAAATCGCTAGCGTTTTGAATTGCTCCCTAAACGCTCACAAAATCGCTGTAGTGGGTTTGAGCGATTAGGCTGGGTTCACATATGACATAGCGTGAAAATGAAGCGTTTTTGTATGGCGCGTTTGATTTTCTATTGCATTTTTGGTGCATTTCCGCTTTTTAACGCATGCATTTTTCATGTGTTTTGTGTGCGTTTTAATGCGTTTGCGGTTCGCTAATGTAAGACACATATGCCTATTTTTTTATTTTTTTTTTACAATTTATGCAAAAGCTCTTGCTAATGCAATACTATGGGGGATTTTTACAAAATCACATCGCTCTAGTGTGAACGCTCACATAGTATAACATTAGCAAGAGCTTTTAAAATTACTAGCGCTTAGAAAAGGGCCCTTTTCCACTAGCGGCGATTGCGATGCTGAATCGCAAAATTGCAAACTGCTAGTAATTTTTAAATCGCTACTGTTTGCATATTAACATGGAAATCGCGGTAAGCAATTTCCACTACCGCGATTCGTTTTTCAATCAAACGCGATCTCGCCACGGAGCGATCTTTGCCGCGATTTTGCTGTGCAGTGCATTGCATAGCAAAATCGTGAACGCAATTGCCGGGAAGTTTCCTGCACTTTGCGATTCAGCAATCAGAACACTAGCGATTGCTAGTGGAAAAGGGCCTGTAGTGTGAACGAGACCTTAGGGCCCATTCACACTAGAGCGTTTTGCCATCGATTTTGGCAAAACAATCAAGCACTATAGCTGTTTGAAGCGCTAGAGCAATAATACACTATGGCCCGTTCTCACTTGGGCGATTTGCGTTAATCGCCGGCAATTAACGCAAATTGCCAAATGCAAACGTGTCGCCTGCACCATTTTCAGGCGATTTCCCGGCGATCGCGTTTCAGTGCTTTAGTAGCGCTAAACGCAATCGCTAAAAAAATCGCCAAGTGTGAATGGCGGTTTTTTTTTTCACGTTCAACGCAAAAAAAAAAAATCGCCATAGCAAAACGCTCGCAAAAGTGCTAGCAGTTTGTGTTTAGAAAGTATGAATGGGGCCTTAAAGAGACTCTGTAACCTCAAAAACATCCCCTGGGGGGTACTCACCTCGGGTAGGGGAAGCCTCCGGATCCTAATGAGGCTTCCCACGCCGTCTTCTGTCCCACGGGGGTCTCGCTGCAGCCCTCCGAACAGCCGACGACAGACCCAACTGTAAAATCAATATTTACCTTTGCTGGCTCCAGCGGGGGCGCTGTGGCTGCTTTCCGCTCCGAACTACACGGAAATACCCGATCTCAGTCGGGTCCGCTCTACTGCGCAGGCGCCGGAAACTTGCGCCTGCGCAGTAGAGCAGACCCGACGGTGATCGGGTATTTCCGTGTAGTTCGGAGCCGACAGCCGTCAGAGCGCCTGCGCAGGAGCCGGGAAGGTAAATAATGACCTCATCTTGTATGGAGGGCTGCAGCGAGACCCCCGTGGGACAGAGGACGGCATGGGAAGCCTCATTAGGATCCGGAGGCTTCCCCCACCCGAGGTGAGTACCCCCCAGGGGATCTTTTGATGTTACAGATCCTCTTTAGGGCCCGTTCAGATCAGAAATGCGGATGGCCATGCGTGCGGAACGCGTGCGGACCGCAACGCGTACAAACGCATGGCCATCCGCGTTTGTGTGCGTTGCGTGGCTGATCCCATCACTGAAAAGTGAATGGGACAACCACGCGTTTTTGCAAAATCTGCGTGCAGCATGCGTTCCCGGACCGCACAGGTCCGGAACGCATGCAGTGTGAACATCAGACATTGCACTCTATGCAATGTCTGATGTCGTGCGTTTTGGCCACCTGCACGCGTTTCCAAAACGCGGCTGGAAACGCGTGCAGTGTGAACGGGCCCTTTTAACCTCCCCCAGCAGGAGTATCTACGTCCCTGTATTTACACAAATATAAACAAATACAAACTCTTGGTTCTGTTTCCATTTTTAGAACACACTAACTCTGTATCTCCATCTTGTGGCCAAAAAGGAAAACTACATCCAAATACCCTATTATACACCTTCCCATAGAAAAATGAAATACATTTTCATTATTTTTAAAAACCCTTCGAGGTGAAATGGTAGTGGAACTGAACTCTTGCACAGGACAGAAGGAAAACAGATGGCAGATTTGAAAGCACAGGCTGTAAACAATATGTCTTCTTCCATGAAAGCAGGATGTAGACACACTGCAGATTTATTGCAGGATTTGTATCAGCTGTAACAAAGAAATGTTTTTGTTGAAAGGTTATTATGTTGCTGTGTATCTTTTAGAGCAAAGAGCAAGTTCTGAGTTCAGGTCCGCTTTAAACAAGACCAGTTGCCTGGCAGCCATGCTGGTCTATTTGGCTGCAGTAGTGTCTGAATCACACACCTGAAACAAGCATGCAGCGAATCCAGTCACACGATAGACAGAGAACCGGATCTGCTGCATGCTTGTTCAGGGGCTGTGGGTAAAGGTGACCACACATCACTCAATGTATAGCCAAATTGGCCACTAGATTGATTGCTCTCTGATTGACTCTGATCAGAAAGGGATGGATTGCCTGCCCACCGATTTCCAATAGATTTCATCCCGAGATTTCACAGAATGCAAATATATGCGTTTTTCCATGCAGCCCATTGACTTGGATAATGTGCGTTTTCCACAACACTAGTGTCTCTGCCTAGTGTGTTCCTACCCTTAGGCCTTGTTCACATTGCGTTCGGCTCGCCTGTCCGTCCGCGGTGGGCTTTTTTCCACATTTTTTAAAGCGTTTTCTGCGCGTACGATCTTTTTTGTGGGTGTTTTTGTAAGCGCTTTTGCAGAGCGCTTTCGTCTTTTGATCCAGAAAAAAATCCGGAAACAAAAACAATGTATTAAAAAAAAAAACACTCACGCAATCGCTTGCCAAAGCAATTTTGTGAGTGTTTTGCGTTTTTCCTCTACCTTCCATTGAGGCAAATCGCCTCAAAAATGGCCCAAGCACCGCTTTTCAAAGCGGATCGCAAACGAACCACTCTGATGTGAACTCTCTGATAGAAAATCATTGCACAATCGCTTTCAGGGTGATTTTGAAAATCGCCCGCGCTTAAAATTTTAGAAAAACGCCTCTAATGTGAACAAGGCCTGAGGGCTGGGACCCACTAGGGCATTTTTGGTAGCGTTTTTGGAACGCTGACAATCCCAAAAACACTTTGCCAATGAATCTAAATGGTGGGGAACCCACTAGTGTGTTTGCGATAAGGGTTCATCACAGTCATGGGACACGCAGCATTTGGAGTTTGCACCCAATGCCAAGTATAGAAGCGCTGCAAAATCGCTTTGAAAAGCAATTTTTCTGCGATTTGGGGGCTGAATTTTAAACAGTTGAATTTACCGGGTGTCCCCAGTGTCCGTCTTCTGCCTGTAGACCCGCCCCCTAGCAGAAGGGGGGTCACAGGTGCTTCTCTGATTGGTCCTAGAGAAGCACACCATTGGGGCACCTGGTAAGTATAATAAAGTTTATTTAAAAAAACAACAAAAAAAAACAAAACAAAAACAATGAACCCGCTAATCAGAGGAGCTGTACAGTTTTCATATCTTAGCAAAATGCCATCCCAAATGCCCTAGGAATCGCTGCGCAGTGCGCACAGCGCTGGCGTGATTTAATAGTGCTGCAGCGATTCTTAGTGGGTTCCAGCGCCTACTAACATACAATTTACCGTCTGTGCTTCCCAGCCATAAGCTTCCCCATGTGACCACTTCTCAAGACGAGGTGCAGGTCACAGCTTGGCGCATCATTTTACTGCCATACTTTATAGCCAGGTACACACATCAGATAAAAGTCTCTGGGTCAGAACACACTAGGCTTGCATATGCGTTTTCCATAGCACATAGTGCAAATCGCATATTCTGCCTAGTGTGTAGAGATGTAGCGAACAGTTCGCCGGCGAACGGTTCCAGGCGAACTTAGGGGGTTCGCCTGCAGCAGGCGAACTTTTGCGGAAGTTCGATTCACCCCATAATGCAATATGAGGGTCAACTTTGACCCTCTGCATCACAGTCAGCAGGCACATTGTAGCCATTCAGGCTACACTAAGCCCTGGAGCCCCCCCCCCCCCCTTATATAAGGCAGGGTCCGGCGGCCATTAGCCTCACTCGTGTGCCTGCTAGAGAGAGGAAAGGGACAGCTGCTGCAGACTTTTTCTCCTAGGGACAGAGTAGTTAGGTTCTAGGCTGCTTTGCTTGCTCCTGACTGATTATTATTGCTTTTAAAGCACCCAGCAACAGCTCTTTTCAGAGTTCATCCTGTACATATTTTTTTTGTGTGTGTGTCAAACTGACACTTTTGTTGCATGCACAGCCTTGCTAATTGATAGTGTGTGTGCCACTGCCAGCAGCCCAGCACATTCAGTGACTGACTGCCTGTGTGTGTGACAGGGAGCTGCACATTGTACTACCCAGTACTGCATATACCCCAGTACCTGTTGTGTTTACTTAACCCCCTTGGCGGTATGAAAAATACCGCCAGGGAGCAGCGCAGCAGTTTTTTTTTTATTTTATTTTTTTTAAATCATGTAGCGAGCCCAGGGCTCGCTACATGATAGCCGCTGCTCAGCAGCATCCCCCCAGCCCCGCCGATCGCCTCCGGCGATAGGCGATCAGGAAATCCCGTTCAAAGAACGGGATTTCCTGGAGGGCTTCTCCCGTCGCCATGGCGACGGGGCGGGATGACGTCACCGACGTCAGGACGTCATTGGGAGACCCGATCCACCCCTTGGCGCTGCCTGGCACTGATTGGCCAGGCAGCGCAGGGGTCTGGGGGGGGGGCGCACCGCACCGGATAGCAGCAATCGGGCGCATGGCGGCGGCGATCGGGGTGCTGGCGCAGCTAGCAAAGTGCTAGCTGCGTCCAGCAAAAAAAAAATAAATTATGAAAATCGGCCTGAGCGGCACCCTCCGGCGGCTTACCCCGTGTCACACACGGGGTTACCGCCAAGGAGGTTAACCCACCTCATCACTGCATATACCTAGCTTTGTGTTGAGTGAACCCAGCTCACTGCATCTAACTAGTAGTTATACACAAGGACGTTGCATTTAGGGGACGTTATAGGGCCCCTAACGCAATGCCTGGTGCTCTCTGGTGTGGACTTCGGAGTGAGCCGCGTTGTGCAGCTCACTCTGGCGTCAGTGATGCCGTGATGCGTACTCTTGGACGCATGCAGCATCACGTGGTCCCGGCCGGCCAATCGCCGCACAGAGCGGCTTCTCCACGAAGTAAACACTGCACGTCACAAAGTGCAGTGAATATTAATTAGCCATGTGCCCCGCCGCTCTCCCCTCCTCCCCAACATGACTGAGCATGAGCAAACAGTCTAACGTGGCTTAGCCGCGGAGAACGCACAGCATGCACCACTTTGCTGCGTTACAATGTAACGCAACGTGGGCAGTGTGAACAGCCCACTTGTGTTACATTGCTGTACGTTGGGGGAGCGTTACAGGCTGCACTAACGTGTGCCTGTAACGTCCCTGTGTGCAAGAAGCCTAAAGGAGGAACTGTAGTGAAAATGACAACAAAATTACTTATTGTTTACAATATTCATCTATTGATAATTTAGCAAGTGGTTTCCCATTGTAAAATATTTCCTTTCCCTGATTTACATTCTGAAATATATCCCTGGTGGTGAGTGACATCTTTAGTTCTGCCAGGTGATCTGCACGGAATGTTCATTACTGACTTCTATGCACAGAGGAAGATACTGCTTGCTTGTTTGTTGGAAAAAGCCACAATTTCCCACAATGCAATGAGGGTCAAAGACAGCAAACTGTCAGGAAATCACACTGTGGGAGGGGCTTCACCACAATATCCACCATACAGACCCTCCTGATCTATTTGAGAAAAGGTAAATATTGCTTGTGGGAAAGGGGGCATCAGCTACTTACTGAAATGTAGATAAATCCCTGATGTAAACGGAACCCAAGGTGTGAGACCTATGGAAGCTGACATGTAGTTCCTTTTAAAAAATGCCAGTTGCTTGGCAGTCCTGCTGGTTTATGTGGTTGCAGTAATGCATGAATCACACCAGAAACAAGCATGCAGCTAATCTTGTTAGAACACTCAGAACCACCTGACATGCTGCAAGCTTGTTCAGGGTCTATAGCTAAAAATATTACAGGCAGGGGATTGGCAAGAAAACCAGGAAACTGGTATTGCTTAAAAGGAAATAAATATGACAGCCTCCATATACCTCTCACCTCAGGTATCCCTTTAAGCGGTGCTGGTGGCTACTCTTGCTGTGCTAAGCAAGCTGACACAAGCCCAGTCCTAATGCAGTTGGCCACTTACCTACACTTTTAAACTCAGGTCTCCTCTCCCTGTGTGATGGGAGGCGGCTGCTGTGTGATGGGGAAGGGGGCAGATGCAGCTGCTGCGTGACCAGGGAGGCAGCTGCAGCGTGACTGGGGGCAGCTGCTTATGGCTGTGTGATGGGGGGCAGATATGGCTTCTGTGTGACTGGGGAGCTGCTGCTGCTGGCTGGGGGCTTGTGCTGCTGCTGGCTGTGTGCTGGGGGCTTGTGCTGCTGCTGGCTGTGTGCTGGGGGCTTGTGCTGCTGCTGGCTGTGTGCTGGGGGCTTGTGCTGCTGCTGGCTGTGTGCTGGAGGCTTGTGCTGCTGCTGGCTGTGTGCTGGGGGCTTGTGCTGCTGCTGGCTGTGTGCTGGGGGCTTGTGCTGCTGCTGGCGGTGTGCTGGGGGCTTGTGCTGCTGCTGGCGGTGTGCTGGGGGCTTGTGCTGCTGCTGGCTTTGTGCTGGGGGCTTGTGCTGCTGCTGGCTGTGTGCTGGGGGCTTGTGCTGCTGCTGGCTGTGTGCTGGGGGCTTGTGCTGCTGCTGGCTTTGTGCTGGGGGCTTGTGCTGCTGCTGGCGGTGTGCTGGGGGCTTGTGCTGCTGCTGGCTGTGTGCTGGGGGCTTGTGCTGCTGCTGGCTGTGTGCTGGGGGCTTGTGCTGCTGCTGGCGGTGTGCTGGGGGCTTGTGCTGCTGCTGGCGGTGTGCTGGGGGCTTGTGCTGCTGCTGGCTGTGTGCTGGGGGCTTGTGCTGCTGCTGGCTGTGTGCTGGGGGCTTGTGCTGCTGCTGGCTGTGTGCTGGGGGCTTGTGCTGCTGCTGGCTGTGTGCTGGGGGCTTGTGCTGCTGCTGGCGGTGTGCTGGGGGCTTGTGCTGCTGCTGGCGGTGTGCTGGGGGCTTGTGCTGCTGCTGGCGGTGTGCTGGGGGCTTGTGCTGCTGCTGGCGGTGTGCTGGGGGCTTGTGCTGCTGCTGGCGGTGTGCTGGGGGCTTGTGCTGCTGCTGGCTGTGTGCTGGGGGCTTGTGCTGCTGCTGGCTGTGTGCTGGGGGCTTGTGCTGCTGCTGGCTGTGTGCTGGGGGCTTGTGCTGCTGCTGGCTGTGTGCTGGGGGCTTGTGCTGCTGCTGGCTGTGTGCTGGGGGCTTGTGCTGCTGCTGGCTGTGTGCTGGGGGCTTGTGCTGCTGCTGGCTGTGTGCTGGGGGCTTGTGCTGCTGCTGGCGGTGTGCTGGGGGCTTGTGCTGCTGCTGGCTGTGTGCTGGGGGCTTGTGCTGCTGTGTGCTGGGGGCTTGTGCTGCTGTTGTGCATGCACAATCTGTGTCCCTCTCCCTCCCCCTAACAGAGAATATGTGAGCTCAGCTAGTTAGGCCTCCTTTCCACGGACCGCTGATAGTCAGTTAAATGCCTCTCTAACTCTCTCAACTGCTCACTTCTGCCTGGTAACTGCTTGCTGAGGCATGAGGCTAGCTTCTGCTGCTGTAGCAGGCATAAGACATCAAATCCACGCCCCCTGCCAGTGATTGGCCAAGTGGGCAGTGGAATTTATTGTGACAGGCTCAGCCTCAGCCCATAGTGATAGCTGCAGGCTGATGCTAGTGCCAAGCCCCGCCCACAACATGTTACAATGGACTCTATTCATAAAACGTTTGCAGTAAAAAAAAATCTTGGAGGGAAAACACCACATGGTATTTTAGACTTGTGTGCTAATTCATAAAAATGTTTACACTTGCGATAATAGGTCGAGGAATTCCCCACTAAACTGGCAGTACTGGCTGAGTTGTTACATTTGCTGGCTGAGTTGATACATTTTCTCCTGCAGAGACAACAAGTATAAAGGAGGCACCCCCAGCATCCCTTTACATGTGCATTTTTCTGCCTCTCCTCCTGAATCTGCGCTGAATCTGTCTAATTAGTCTTGCTAATCAATTATTTAATTGCTGCAGCTTAGAAAAAGTTCCAGAAATGTTAAACATGCAGGCTTTCTGATGTGAAATTTATCTGAAAACAGGTACCCAAGGGGTTAAAAAAACACAGCCTTGGTATTCCGGAATGCCTTGTCTGCTCTCTTCTCACTGCAGCTGCCTGGGAGGTCTGTCTCTCCATTAGCTTGCCTGTCATTGCTGGCTTATGCCTTATCTAAACAGCGGGGTTTCTCCAGTTTCTCCACACACATTCCACCAGCTCTAATCTTTATGAATTAACCTTCAGTGACATGTGTTGTGATAATCTCCGCACAAGGAGGTAATTTCCCGCACTGCACAGGAATGTCAGATTTTCATGCAGAAACAGCCTTTATGAATGCCCACTTTGCTAAATGGTCAGGAAAATCAGCTGTTTTGAGCGGAAAACTTGCAGTAAAGTTTTATGAATAGAGCCCATTATGAGTTCCCTGCTGTATGAGACAGTCCCACCCCTCAGTTTAACCAGCCAGTTATTGCAAGCCAGCCTCAGCCTTTGTCCCTCCCCTTGGCCAATGATCTCTCCAGTTTATTTTTCCCTCCGATTTGGCCCCGTGAGGATGTGGTAACGTGAGGATGGTTATGTGAGTGGCTGACTGCAGGAGCATTTCCTGGCATTGCAGAGGCTAGATTGGATCGGAGCAGTGCTTTTCAGCGCTGCTAGATTTGGGCGCAGCCGGCGCCTCCATAGACTACAATAGGAATCACTCCTATTGCAGCGCTCAGTGAGTAACGTCGGCTCTGTCATGAGACGGAGATGAGGTTGCTTAAAAAACACAATAATTCGGCCTCCAGCAATCGCTGGAAGCCGAATTATTTCATTCCCCCACTATCAATGTCGGCCTGGAGGAAGAATAGTAATTAAAACGGCCCGGACTTGTGCAGAAGCAGGATCAGCCATATACCGCTGTATCCTGCGCCCAAGTCTACCGGCGGCGATTTCAAATGTACTCAGATTGGATGGCTAAGGAAGCCTTATATAGACAATGTTCTCTTTGCTGCAGCTCACATTTCAATGGCAGCCCTGACAATAGAGAGGCTGCAGCTGGGATATCACACACACCAGTAGCGTTCCTACCTAAGGGCGCAGGGGGGCGTGGCGCACCGGGTGCCAGACAGCCAGGGGGTGTCGCCACGACCCCCCTACACCTGACTAAGGAGGGGAAGAGCAGCGCTAGGAGGAGGGGTGACAGCAGGGATAGCGGCGGGGAGGGGGGAAATATCCCCCCCCCTCCCTCACCTGGGTCCCCCTCCTTCTGCCTCTCTTCTCCCCCCAAAAATGCAGGCAGCGGGCCAGGGGCAGTGGGCAGCGAGCAGGCTGGCGCGGAGAATACTCATGTTACTTACGCGTATCAGCCTGGAATGCTGCGTCGCCATCACGTGCCTCTTCTGCGCCTCCAATCATTGGAGACGCAGTAGAGGCACGTGACGGCGACGCAGCGTTCCAGGCTGATACGCGGAAGTAACGTGAGTATTCTCCGCGCCAGCCTGCTCGTTTGCCACTGCCCCCGGCCTGCTGCCCGCATTTTTGGGGGGAGAAGAGAGGCAGAAGGAGGGGACCCAGGTGAGGGAGGGGGGGATATTTCCCCCTTCCCCACCGCTATCCCTGCTGTCACCCCTCCTTCTAGCTACACGGGGGGGAGCACTATACTACCTAAACTGGGGACCACTATTCTACCTATACTGGGGGCCACTATACTGGGGGGGCCACTATACTAGCTACACTGGGGGCATCTATGGGGGCCACTATATTACCTAAACTGGGGGGGGCACCATACCAGCCACAATGGAGGCAACTATACTATCTACACTGTGGGCCACTATACTAGCTATACTGGGGCAACTATGGGGGCCACTATACTAGCTATACTGGAGGGCAGCTGTACGGGGGCCACTATACTAGCTACACTGGGGGCAGCAACACTACCTATATTGGGGACAGCAGCTATGCTGCCTATCCTGGGGGCAACTATACTAGCTATATTGGGGCAACTATACTTCCTTCACTGGGAGCAACTAGCTACCTATACTGGGGGCAGTGGCGGTACCGGGGGGGAGGGTGCTTTGGGTCTGAAGCACCCCTTAAAATTCTCCAAGCACCCCCCAGCGTGAACTGACTTTCGGCATCTAGTATCAGTTCACCGCAGCGGCAGAGCAGGGCTATAGTAAAATGTCCGAAGCCCTGCTCTGGAGACTTTGGGAGTTGCTGGCTGCAGAGGATCGTGGGAGCTGCGCACTGGACGGTGGCCGGAACAGGAGCTCTGCTGCAGGTGAGTAAATGTTTTTTTTTTTTTCTAATTTATATTAGCAGCCAGGGGTAGCGTTTATGTTCTGGCCAGGTCTGCTACACGATTGAAGTGTTTTCTGGACAGGTCTGCCACACGATTGCATGTATTTTCTGGGCAAATCTGCCGACATGATTGCATGTATTTTCTGGGCAAATCTGCCGACATGATTGCATGTATTTTCTGGGCAAACATGTATTTTCTGGGCAAATCTGCCGACATGATTGCATGTATTTTCTGGGCAAATCTGCTGACATGATTGAACGTATTCTCTGGGCAAATCTGCCGACATGATTGCATGTATTTTCTGGGCAAATCTGCCGACACGATTGCATGTATTTTCTGGGCAAATCTGCAGACATGATTGAACGTATTCTCTGGGCAAATCTGCAGACATGATTGAACGTATTCTCTGGGCAAATCTGCAGACATGATTGAACGTATTCTCTGGGCAAATCTGCAGACATGATTGCATGTATTTTCTGGGCAAATCTGCAGACATGATTGAACGTATTCTCTGGGCAAATCTGCAGACATGATTGAACGTATTCTCTGGGCAAATCTGCACACATTACGTGTATTTTCTTGAGAAAACCTGCACAATTATGTGAATTTTCTGGGGAAAGGGTCACCAAAACTTGGGTCCACTGTCTTTGCGTAGCACTTTTAAAGGGAACCCGAGGTGAGAATAATATCGAGGCTGCCATATTTATCTCCTTTTAAAGAGAACCAGAGACGAAGCACCCTCATGTATTTTATTACATTTATCAGTGGGAACATGACAGTAAACACCTACCCTGCTTTTAGTTTCATTGTTATCTGCTTAATTAGTCTATTAGCAGCTGTGATAAGAATCCACCGACTATTCAGTCGAGGTTTGACCTGGAATCATTATAGCTGAGTCACTCTTCTGTGAAGAGTTTTCAAGCCCAAGCCTTCCCCTCTCCTGGCTTAGATTTCCTGCTTTGCATACTGAGAGCTGTGATGACTGGGAGAAGCTGCTCCTGCTGAGAGAGAAGCTCTGTGGCTGTAATATGATCCCTGTGTGCTCTGTCTGCATAGATACTGGTCACTGCAGTTTCATTCCTATGAGAGACACTTCCTACAGGCAGTACATCATACCAAAATGAAAGCACACAGATGAGCCTTTCTCATACAGCCTAGATAGCAGCCTAGTCTCATATAGCATAGACAGCACATCCAGAACAACTCATATAACCCGGAAGGAGAAGGGATATGAGCTGGCGGCCATATTTGATTTTTCCTGGAGCAATAATGGATAAAAAAACACTAAAAAAAGCACACCACAGCGGCAAAATTATCAGGTAGAGCATTTATTCTTTACAAGCTATCAACTGATATGTTTATTTTGTGTGAAACGTTCATCTCTGGTTCCCTTTAAGCAATACCAGTTGCCTGGCTGCCGTGCTGGCCCTCTGCCTCTAATAATTCTTTCAACCACAGACCCTGAACAAGCATGCTTGTTTCTGGTGTGATTCAGTTCACTACTGCAGCCAAATAGATCAGCAGGGCAACTAGTATTGTTTAAAAGGAAATAAATATGGCAGCCTCCATATCACTCTAACCCGCAGGGACGGATTTAGACCAAGTTGCGCCTGGGGCAAGGTCAGGTTTTGGCGCCTAAAGGTCAGGTTTTGGCGCCTAAACTGACATTCCCCATCCAAATTTTGACGCCTTTTTAAGAATACAGCAAACTGCGCCTGGGGCAAGAGACCCGTCTGCCCCCCCCTAGATCCGTCCCTGCTAACCCGGGAGCCGTCACTCCTCTCCTGTCATTAGCTTTGGCTGCAGGTGTGCTGTCACTCCTCTCTTGTCTACCTCTGGCTGCAGCTGTGCTGTCACTCCTCTCCTGTCACTACCTCTGGCTGCAGCTGTGCTGTCACTCCTCTCCTGTCACTACCTCTGGCTGCAGGTGAGCCGTCACTCCTCTCCTGTCACTACCTCTGGCTGCAGGTGTGCTGTCACTCCTCTCCTGTCACTACCTCTGGCTGCAGGTGAGCCGTCACTCCTCTCCTGTCACTACCTCTGGCTGCAGGTGTGCTGTCACTCCTCTCCTGTCACTAC
Organism: Hyperolius riggenbachi; assembly: GCF_040937935.1. Taxonomy (NCBI): domain Eukaryota; kingdom Metazoa; phylum Chordata; class Amphibia; order Anura; family Hyperoliidae; genus Hyperolius; species Hyperolius riggenbachi. The sequence goes on from NC_090653.1 coordinate 287,198,045, forward strand.
ATCTGGCTGCAGCTGTACCATCACTCCTCTCCTGTCACTACCTCTGGCTGCAGCTGTGCCGTCACTTCTGTCCTGTCATTACCTCTGGCTGCAGGTGTGCTGTCACTCCTCTCCTGTGACTACATCTGGCTGCAGTTGTGCTGTCACTGCTCTCCTGTCACTACTTATGGCTGCAGCTGTGCTGTCACTCCTCTCCTGTCACTACCTCTGGCTGCAGGTGTGCTGTCACTCCTCTCCTGTTAGTACCTCTAGCTGCAGCTGTGCTGTCACTCCTCTCCTGTCTACCTCTGGCTGCAGCTGTGCTGTCACTCCTCTCCTGTCTACCTCTGGCTGCAGCTGTGCCGTCACTCCTCTCCTGTCACTACTTCTGGCTGCAGCTGTGATGTCACTCCTCTCCTGTCACTATATCTGGCTACAGCTGTGCTTCACTCCTCTCCTCTCTCTCACAATTTCTGTGTGTCTCACAATGTGTGTGTGTGTGTGTGTGTGTCCTCATGGTTGGTGGTCTGTGGGGCAGAGGGTGGCTGTGTGCTTTTTTTAAGTGAGAAAGGGTTTCTGAAAATTGACTATTTGGGTGTGTTAAGACGTGTGCAATTGGTGGCACTATTAGTTGGTTGGAGAGGGATCGTTCCTATGACTAGTATCCTTTGTGTGTGGTGGGCCTGCTGTATGTGATTATTGCTAACAACGTGGGGGAGGGCAAGCTTTCTTTATAACTGATACAAAGGCCTTAGTCTTGTCACAGATTGCCCAGAGGAGCCGATAGTCGTATCCCTTGGAGTGCCTTGAATGTTTCAAGTAATTAATTGTAAATACTTCTATACTTTTGTACATTTACATAGAGTTTGCCGCTAAAGCAAAATTGCAAGCTATGCTGTGGTACTGCTTCTACCATGCGCTGGCAACTTGCGCTCAAACTTACTACCGTCCGCGGGTCAAGTGGCTTACTGACGCAATCCAAACCCACTTTGATTGGCCCAATAGGCTGCCTGTCAAGTTTTCAGACAGCCTACTGGGCCAAAGTGCTGGGATCACGTCCATTATAGCAACTGGACCTGCAGGGGCTCATGGTGTAGTTAGTGGAGCGGCTAATCGTCAGAAGGAGCGTATGAAAGTTACCAGCACAATGTTAGAGGCGCTACTACAGCATAGCGTGTGATGTTTTTGCACTCCTGTCATTTTGACTGCGCTGCTTCCGCTTCACAGGTTGTTAAATCAACCTCAGTGCCTCACCCAAGATAATTGTATTACTTGTTTGTTTTGCTTGTAAATATGTTTTTTTTTTTTTCCAACAGGTCAAGTTTCATTTATTCATATCGCTCTTAGTTGTTTTTAAAAAGTTGTACAATGTTTTTTTTTAGATGTACACTTATAGATTTCATTTTTACCTTACAAAGAAACCACTTTGGCTTTGTTCTCCTTTGCAGCAGCCCATTTCCATCAGAGCACAAGTCAGTCTTTAGCCTACATTTCTCCCAGGGCGATGATGTAAAAACCGTGGCCTCCTCTCCTGCCACCCACCCACACCTAACATAGTTTTGCTCTTTTCATGTTCAATATTGTTCTTCCAGCAATGTTACTGCCGCACAACCCATAGGATTTTATTTATCATTCTAATTAGAAATCTTGTGGAAAGAGACCACATTTTTAATAAAACAAATCGATAGGATGGGGCACAAAAATTTAACATTTCAATTAAGGGTTGACAAAGGTGGCGTTTTTCCAATTGGAGAATCTAAAAGTGTATATTCAAATTTAAATAACAAATAAGACAATTGAAACAGCCATTAGTGGATCGCCCAGGGCCGGCCCGCCCATGAGGCGAGGTGAAACTTTTGCCGCCCTGTGGGTGTGTGGGGGGGCGCCCCGAGCTGGAGGGGATAGCGGGCAGGAAGGGGGTATTGGGCCTAGCGGTGGGGAGCGGAGGACGGGGGACCCAGGCAAGCCTTTCCACCGCTAGGCCCAATACCCCCTTCTTGCCAGCTATCCCCTCCAGCTCGGGCGGCCCCCCCACACCCACGGCCTGGGGGGGGGGGGGGCGATTTTTTTTCACGATTGCCTCAGGCGGCAAAAAGTCTAGGACCGGGCCTGGGATCGCCTAACGGGGATCAGAAAGGATTTTTTTTCCCCATGCTATACTTATATTGTCCTTTTAGTGTGTCATGGTTTTTTTCGCCTTTCTCTGGTTCAATTCTTATTTTTTTTTTCTTTTTTTGAGGGTTTCCATATTTGTCTATTAAATTTTCCAAATTACATTGTAAATGACATGTTAGATGGTTTGTGTTAGTGTTCTGAATAAATCTATTAGAAACCCTCAGAATCTGTGTTTCTGTGTAAATTTGATCACAACATGAATATAATGGAGAATATACATATACATATACACAGTAATTCTAGATATATACAGTACATTCTATATAGATATCTAGAATGTACTGTATTTTCCGCCTATAAGACGCACTTTTCTACAACAAAAATGGGGAGACCCTGCGTCTTATACGGCAAAGGCAGGGAATCCCCAAATTCTGAACGCCCGCCGATACGAACCGCTGCCACGTCGGGGATTCCCTGCCTGTGTGCGTCCTCGTCTCCTCCTCCTGTCTAACCACCTGTCACTTTTGTCCTCGCCATGGTCCTCCTGTCCGCCAGCGGTGAAATCAGCTGCAGCCGGTAGCATATAGGCAGCCCCGGGTCCTCACAGCTAGGGAAGAACGGAGAACAGGGGCCAGCAGGACATGGAGCGGGGACAGTGGAACAGAACGCAGAGCAGGGGACAGCGGCACAGCACTAAATAGGTGAACTTCGGGACTTGCCCAGCCACATGTAGTCAGAATGCGTTCTGGCCGGCCAAAGTCCGAAATTGTGCAGCATTTTGTACATTGGCCGCCTCAGGCAGCCACTTCGCATTGTGACCGGCCAGAACTTGAAGTGGCCAGACTTTGGGTTCTGGCCATAACATATATAAAAGAATCCGGTGTACACATCAGATATATACAGTCACAATCAGATATGTTTATCTTACTTTAAAAATATGGGGACTGCTTTATTGAAGCAGGACAGGTAACTATTTTTTGATTGGTTTATTTCATTTTTGTGGGCTATACACAGCTATTGCTGTATATATAATTTATGATGACTATTATCTGAGAAATAGAACATTTTATCATATTTTCTATTTTAATTACAGTTTAAATTCATTAGGCGTCTGAGTCGGTGCATTCTACTTCACGTATTAGAAAACCAACAGTATTTAAAAATGATAATACAAATAAAGCTTGACTTTTTATTAGGAAGTAAATATTTAAAACAATTAGTAATCAAGCATTTCAGCCGCATCAAAATCGTTGCCATAATAAAACCCCTTGTAAATTCCCTGAGGGTCTGGAAAAGTGTTTCACACACTTTTTACGGTGCAAGATGGGATTGGACGCCTCCTCCCTTTCACAAGATAGCCATAAATCCATGACGCAAAAGAACGATATGCGGTTCTATGGAGTTTTCTGAAAAATAAAATTGTAGTTAATGAAGAGTACACTTCTTTATAGATTAGAAGAGAACTGTAAAGGTAGCCATACACTGGTCGATTTGCTATTAGATCGACCAACTGACAGATCTCTATCTGATCAAATCTGATCAGAGAGGGATCAAATGGCTGCCTTTACTGCAAACAGAGTGTGAATCGATTTCAGCCTGCAACCGATCACAATCTGTTGAGCTGCTCCTGCCGCCTGTCTCCCCCCCCCCTGTATATATTACCTGAAGCTAGCTCCGGGTCCTCTTCTCTGCGCTGCACCGCATCCCGCACCGCATCCCAGCGTACACTGTGTCACTCCATGACCAGGAAGCTCAAATACAGCACCCTCTATTTGAACTTCCTGGTCACTGGAGTGACACAGGAAGTTAAGCTAGCCATACACTGTACGCTGGGATGGAGCAGGAACAGAGTGGTGCAGCGTGGAGAAGATGCCCGGGAGCCAGCGTCAGGTAATGTATACCTGTATCGGATCGGCCGCCGCAAGCGACGCGCTCCCTACCCGTGGGCGATCGACGGTAATTTCCCGCACGGCGCGATTGATGGACCGATCCGATTTCGGGAGGAAATCGGATCGGCGGGTGTGTTTAGCGTGAACGATTGGCAGCAGATTCGATCCCAGTGATCGCATCTGCTGTCGAACGGCGACAAATCTGGCCAGTGTATGGCCAGCTTAAGGATAGAGATTAGTTACCTGTGATATACATCGGCAGGAGGATGAGTTGTATTGTTCGGATGAGTCCTAAAAAGAGCTTCCACAATAATTGGGTTTGTGCAAAGGTGATGAAAGTCTGAGATTTGTGTAATACATTGTAAGTCATCAGGTATGAAAGACTTGATGTCCTCAGCATCCTGGCAGCAGATGCTTTCTAAGTCCGTTGGCATGGAAATACAGTTTCCACATAAACACCAGTTGCTGTTCCCAATTCTACCTGTAACTGGTGCATGGTCAGATGTTGATGCCTCTGACCCTTGATTGTCTGTCTGTAAGGGCCTTCTTGGATTGAATGGAAAGCTGCAATCTTCATCAAAACATGGGAAAGTAGCGTAGATCTCGTCCATAACCATTTGTGTCTAAATTAAGAAAACACACACATTACACTCTATAAAAGTACTAAAATTGATATAGACTTTGCAAATGATAAAAATAGCAAAATAATTAAATGGGTATAAAAATACTGTTTGTGGCCAACAAGATCCTTCCATTCATTCAGGTTTCTGAAGCAATTGAATTACCTTTCTAAACCACTATACATTTTTTCAACCACAATTGTCATTTTCACTAAATTAGGATCTCTTCTGCTCCATGCTTGTGGTGCGTTTCTACTGTTTGGCGAAGGGTTAAGGGCGCTGCCACATGACATATTTTACTATTCCGTTATCGAATTGCATTTATTTCCCCATTGCAAGTACACCGGGCCA